>NW_004955448.1:16569377-16582988 GCF_000276665.1 Chinchilla lanigera | reverse complement strand
TGTTTTCATGAGAAACCACTTTGAAGATGTCAGTATGTAATACAACAAGCTTTGTTAATTCCCTACCACTCTGCTTGTAACTCTGTACTGTCTGTACTGATCCTTTGCTATTTTGTAAAATGTTGTCTGTCTGTTAGTATTTTCCTCCTTTTATTTCTAAAATAAAAAAAACCGGATAATTAAAATATTTTATGGTATGCAAATGTGCTACATCGGTGAAGGCCGATCGTAAAGCCTTTCCTCAGGGTCTGACATTTAGCTACCTTTTCTGTGAGAAGCAGAAAAGGATTCTAGGAAGAGTACTCATGCAGATGAAACCTGTGCCTTGTGAAGTGTGTCAAACAGGGAGCACGGTGCACACTCAGAGGAAATCGGAGCTCTGGCATGCGATGAGTTTCGTAGCTGGAACATCCACTTGGGTTTCCGGCAGACTTGAGAACGGACCGGCTCCGGGGAAGAATTCTAAACTCACTTGTTTGAGTTACACTGCTGCCCGAACTCCTGCAAGACGGCCCACCAAAAGGAGCAGCTGACGCTGTCCTGTTAGAAACCGACGTGGTGACATTCAGAGGCCCGTGCTAGCAGAGCTCAGGGGAGGGGAAGGAGGAGGACACTGAAAGAGGCAGGGAAGGCAGGCCTTCTACCGCACTGTCAGTAAACGCTGGGAAGATGTAGTGTTTCGGGGAGATATTGCACACACGTGACGGTTCGAGGGAGTAGCTGCAGTACCAGGGTTTAACCCAGAAATGGCCGGAATCTGTCTCCAAGGGAGGGAGTTTTTCTGCGATACTCTCGCTAAGGGGAATGTTAAAGATAAAGCACGTACACAAAGCCCAGAACCTTGCTCGGCTGCTATGAGGTCCATAGAAGTGACACCGGATATAAGAGCATTCTTTTAGTGGGTGCTGCATGCACTGGGTTTTATTAGTTCAGATAAATTACTAGTGGAAATCAACTCTGTTCTTATACTGTTACATTTGAAGCCTAGAAAACAAAGTCAGATTAATTACAGTGAATTCAAAGAATTATTGAAAAGGTTACTTTGGGGGCAGGGATGTTTACAGTTGCGGTGAAATAGGACTGAGTACAACCCCCACGCACACTGTGCAGTTGGATGGGTTCTGACCCCTCGCACGATGTGCTCACCGCGGTTCCGGCGATCGCCCCCATCCTTACTCCGAAGGTTTCGGGGACCCTTGACCCGTGTGTGTGGTGAGAGTACTCAGCTGGACTCGGAGGTACACTAACTGAGATAAGCCAGGAAGGAAGAAATAATAGCGCATAATTCCGCTTCCACAGGGCGTCTAACAGAGCTGACCTTTTAGAAGCGGACACAGAATAAGTGATTGCTACTGGGGAGAAGAAAGCGGCGAAAGGGAGGTATTTTTCAGGGGCTGTGGAGTTAAAGTTAACAAGATGAATTTTAGGGATCTACCATTCAACATTATGTTTATAGTTAATAATACGGCACTGTGCATTTAGGACTTTCAAGAGCAGTACAGTAATATTTGTTTGGAAAGATTTGTGGAAAATGAAGCAGTAAATTACAGTTTTAGGTTTCATTTTATTAGAGGATGTTTAAAAGTACATACTACTTTATTCTAATACAGGATAGTACAGAATATCAGTTTTGGAAGGGACTGTTAACTTTTTTCTTGGCAAAACTATTTCAAGCCATGGAGACACTTTAGTTTTAAAATTTTATTTTCTTTTTTTCTTTTTTTTGGTTTTTCTCCGGTACCGGGAACCGAACTCACGACCTTGCGCATGCCAGGCAGGAGCTTTTGCCACTGAGCTAAATCCCCAGCCCCTTAAAATTTTATTTTATTTGTAACTTACTAAATTACTTTCATTTGAATTATTTTCCATGTAAAAGTTTAAGTGAAAAATGTTATTCAGTATTGGGGATTTTTGCTGTTGCTTATATCAGTTCTAATTGATTATTTCTACAATCCCAACTCTATTTTTATGGTTTATTTGTACCAAATCCAGTTATCTCAGGTCAAATTATTCACACTAAACTTAAATTGGATTCTTCTGTCAGTTTTTAGGCAATAATAAGTCTTATATATGCCAGTTAAAAGAGATCACTAGTTTGCAAATATCTGAACTTCTTATCAGTGAAATGGATGCCAGGTATTGAGAGTCTGCAATCTGCACGTCACCTATGTTGTCTCTAATTTTTTTCACAGAGCTTGACAAGATTTCCTGTAGCTTTGATTGTTTTATATTCACTGGTATTTGTTGTATAAAAATTTCTAATTTTGATGCAAGAGCAATACTTCATTTAAGAACTAAATATGAAAAATTTTGATTGCTATTTGTTAGACTTTCTTTGGCTAAGTCTAAAAATTTGTTATTCAAATCACTGCCTTTAAAATCATCTTTTCCTCATGTAGCTCAAATATGAATAATTGCTGAAAGAAACCAAGTCAGCTGGATACAGTGTACCTGTAATATTAGCTGAAAAACAACAGTCATTGCTAAGATGATTAATATAGTATATAATCATATGGCATCAAAAATTGCAAATAGACAGTAAGTTTGCAGGTGCGGATTTCCCGTGGTGCTTTCTTGCTGCTATCCTGGCTGGCTGTTAAGATTGCAGTCTAAGTAGAATATTTTAAAGTTGTAATAAAATTTGAAACACACAATTACTTGACCCAAATCTTATAAACATTTTTCTAGGAATTAGGTACTTCAAATATTTTTGACAATGTTATTTTCTGAACAATTGTATTTATCTTGTCTTATTTGAAAATATTTAAGTGTTTAATAAAGTGTATTCATTATTTTCATATTATTTTATGATAGTACTGATTACTGATCCTAGATTAGTGTTATTTGCCATCATTTAGCTATTGAATTCTAAGTTACATTTATAATAAATTGCATATCTCCAGATTCTTGTGCATTTTAATCTCTTTATGTGTCAAGGAGGAATAATAATATATAAATCTTTGATAATAAAACTTGATGAAGATCAGACACTTACAGGAAGATAAGTATAAAGGTGTCTTAAGTTCTACTTAAAGTGATGTGTTGCTGGAATAAGAAATAAACTGCAGCCAAGTGAATCTGAAAATTTCCAGTATTTGATTCCTTTCTACCTTGCAATAAGTACAGTAATTGTTTCATGCCATTGATACTATTTTTTACTTATGGTACTAACATATCTATTTTGGGAAATAGGAAGAGCAGAACTAGATTTAAAAAAATAATTCTGCTGTGAATTTTCTCATGGCAATATTCATTTGCTCTTTGTTTACTTTTCTTTTTTTAATTTAGGTATTTATATATGGACTTCTCTTTCATTTATTTTTCATTTCCAGTTGTCTACTATATAGAAATTTCTGCCCTCTCTTAAATTTTCTTTCTTTTCTTTACCTGAATTTAACTTTATTTTCTTTTTAGTCATAACCATAGATGAAGTCTTTGATCAAATCATTTATGAGTATATTTTTCTTAATCTTTCAGACAGAAGTTGGGGTTGGCTATGGTTTTTGAAGAAATATGTTTATAACATTGTTTGTAAAGCAGGATTTGTCAAAACTAGATTTGCTCTAAAAATAGGATATATTTGATAATTGAGAAAAGTAGAACTAATACTCACCTTTTTCATACTTGTTTAATGAATTAGGATGTTCAAAGTATGTATTTTTGTAAGTATGTTACCTTCATGCTGGAAATACGTTTTACTAAATGGAATATAACAGTCTTACTCGCCCTGCTGACAGTCCGTGGCGGTTTGAAGACTCCCTGCCTGACCTTGCTCCCTTTCCTTCCTCTGCCACACGGCTTCAGCACAGATAGTTCTGGGCAGCAAGAGTCTTACACTTTTGTCACAAAGCGACGCACCCAATGCATTGCGTAAATAAATTATGCTGGCAAAGTACTTTTTGAGGTTTCTTTGGAGAAATAAATCTTGGACAAGTGGTTTGATGACTTTTGATTTTGAAAAGTTTACTTTAAAAATAAAGCTTAATTCTTCAGTACACATGTGCTTCTGCTTAACACACCATGTGGCACTGGATGTCCACTCCGGAAGATATATCAGACAGGAAGTTTTGAGAGAAAAGCCTACGAGGAGGCCACTCAAATCCTACAGCTCTTTGTAACCAGCCCTGAGAGAGGTGTGTGCGGGGGAAATCCTAGTTAGACACTGGAACACACACCTTGAGGACTTGTGCTCCTTCTGTGATATGAATCTCATAGTAATTTCCTTTGAACAGAGATCATTGTATTAAAAAAAACATGAATCAAAATAAGCCTCCTTTGGGGGACTTGATTTTTTTTCAATTCTTTATATGTTATAGACATAAATCCTTTGTCGGAGGGACAACTGACTAGTTTTTCCCACTCTGCAACTTGTGTTTTCACTCTGTTGATGATTTCTTTTGTTGCTCAGAGGCTTTTTAATAAGGTGAGATCTTTGTTGATTCTTTGTAGTATTTCCCATGCAGTCTGCGTTTTGTTCATGAAGTCTCTGCCTGAACGTATGTCTTTAAGACTTCTACCTATTTTCTCTTCCAGCAGATTTAGTGTTTCCTTTTAATGTTTGGATCTTTGATCCATTTTGATTTTAGTGCATGGTGATAGACGTGGGTCTAGTTTTAGACTCAGTCCAAAAGTGGGCATCTGAAATGAACATATGCTTCTCTGATGAAGAAATACACTAGGCAAATAAATACATGAAAAAATGTTAAACATCATTGATCATTCAAAAAATGCAAATTGAAACAACACTGAGATTCCATCCCATCCTAGAAAGGATGGCTATCATCAAGAAATCAGCCAATAACAAATACTGGAGGGGCTTTGGGGAAAAAGGAACCCTTCTCCACTGTTGATGGCAGTGTAGAGTGGGGCAACCACTGTGGAAATCAGCGTGGAGATTCCTCAAAAACCTAGAATTAGAGGTTCCATTCAACCCAGCTATTCCCCTTCTGTGTATCTTCACATCATACCACAGTGATACATGTGCACCCATGTTTATAGTAACACAATCTGTAATAGCTAAATCTTTGGAGCAGCCTAAATGCCAGTCAACAAAGTAATGGATACAAATGATGTGTGTTTTTATATAATGGAGTAGACTCAGCCATAAAGAAGGATACACTGGAGACTTTTATAGGTAAATGGATGCAACTCAAGACCATACTCAAAAGTGAAGTGAGTCAGACCCACATGTGTAAACATTGTCTCACTGGTGTGAGATACTGGAAGCGCAAATGAGATGCAAAATGTACGGTAGATACTATGAGTTGGGAAGAAGCTGTCCAAAAGAAAAGTGAAAGTGATGGAGTAAAGGGGAAGAAACACAAGGGAAAACACACACACACACATGCACGCGCACACACACGCACACGCACACATGCACGATAGTCATGTAACTAATTTCTCTTACTGAGAAGAAAGGTTATTGCTAATGTAATTTGTGCAGTACTTCACGCTTCTATCTTTTGCTCTGAGTGGCTGCTATGGACAATGTGCAATGCATTAGTCATTGTTACTCTCCTGCTAACCAGATGTGAAGCTCTGTTCTATTTTATTGCTATTTTCCTTCTTTTTCTCTTTAAAATAAAGAAGAACGTGCTTTGTTAACCCATTATTTTAATTTCAGAAATGTCTTGCAGATCCTTCATCTACACCTGTAGTTCTTCTAGCTAAGCTTAATGCAGGGAATGTGTGATTGTTTAGGCCATCAAAACAGAACTTGTACTATAAGGAGTTACTTATATATTTTAAACTTTTTTCTTATGGTATTTTTGTGTTATGAAGATTTGGGTTTATTGGTAAGAACGCGTGTGTCTAATCACTGATAAACTGTAATGTGTTGAGAGAAAATACTGTAAGACTAGTACAACTCTAGAGTTATACAGATGTTATCTGTCCCCCTATTTACCAGTTCCCTGTGAGTGAAGGACATCAGTGAAACAAGAAACTGAACTGGAGAAAATATTTCACAAAGGAAGTGTTTTGTTAAAAGCCCGGTTTATTAAAAGGGAGCAAAGTATTTCCATATAAATAATTTTAAATTTTCAATAAATTTATTTTACTTTTTGTTATTAAATTTAAATTCATTTTTACCAGATACATGAAAACATTATAATCGTATATTACTTCATACATTTAGTATAGAATTTAATCTTCCTAAACAACGTTTTAAAGTTATCTAAATCCCAACCATATACAGTATCACACCAATAGATTTACACAAGTTGTTCCAGAATGCATTTTCCTCTCTCTTTCTCTGTACATTGGTGTATCTTATCCCTGCCTTTATTTCTATTTTGCTAGAAAATACAAATGCAGTAATTCTTCTGTAGACATAGGATGTTCAGTTTTTCATGAATCAGTGGAAGTTAACACTATGGAAGGAGACATGTTCACTTGTTTCAGACTTGCGGGGTGATGTGTCTGTAAGCCCTGGGTGAACTGCCTTGAGGTGGAGCCGGGTGGGTCACAGAAGGAAGCACGGCGGCGTCAGCATGGTCGTTCACGTTTACTCCTGGATAGGCAGGGATGCGGGTGCTGACGATAGTTAGAAATCTGAAGCACTGACACTGCCATAAAGTACATCATTTCTTTCTAACTCAACGAAAACTTTGCCTCTTAGACCTTAACTTTCACAAGGTGTCATCTATTCCAAAATGCTATAAAATATCAACCCTCTTTACTTTGATTAATGATACATTGTCAGAGTGACGAATTCTTCTAGAGTGTAATTTGAAAGATAATATCATTCTAAGGGGAAGAAAAAAGTTCAGGTAAGAATTTAGAACAGTTCCGAGATGAAATCCTCGCATCACACAGTGCAGTGAGAGCTGTAGGGGAATCAGGAGATGCTGGCAGTAAATCACATTCTTTGGCTCTATTTTAAGCTTCTACCCCACAGCGAAATATGTGATTTACTCTGCGCCCTGGAAGCTGTTTTACTTTGATTTTAAAATATTTTTAAGATGTAGAACAATTTTTCAGGTAATTTTATACATTTCCAACCCCTTTTTCCTGTTGCTGGCACGCATTAGCACTGCTATATGTATATTTTCGTATTTAGCAGATGAAAATTCTTTGACCTGAGTTTTAAAATTCAAGGATATTTTATTAATGTATGGTACATGTTATACTTAAAACATTTATTTTAAATAATCTAACACAGTTCTGTTCATTGGTTATTACTTAATAATAGTAAGTGAAAATTTTGTGTGTGTTGCAAATCTAGATATTTTAAGTACAAACAAAAGTTATCAGGAATATGGTCTCAACTATTAATGACTGTTAGCTGTGGGGATTTCTGTATATGAATTAGGAGGAACCTCCAAGTCTTACAATTTAATGTGTTGTGACTGTAATTTAGTTTCATGTACTTGGTGAAATATAAAAATGAATAGGAATAAACAAAATAAAACAACTCAATCACTTATTATTGGATAGGCAATGGTGCACAGAATTATAGTTTTGTGGGTTTTTTTCAAAGAAAGGAACAATATCCAAATCTATTAGATGTAACATTTAGTATGTTCAGTTTCAGGAAACTACAGGTAAAGTTCATGTTTTATATAATGTAGGCTAATGTGAATTTATTAGGGAAGAGGAGTTAGACTAGAAGAAGGAAGACTTGAATATAATTCAGCCCCAACAATTTATGGCCACTTGACTCTGACCTGCGCATTCTGAATTTCAAATTCTTCTCCATATAGTGGGAATCCTAAGTTTATGACCTTTTGTATAACTGTCTTACAATTAAGAGAAATAAAACATAAATGTACAGTCTTAAAGTGGAGAAAAGTAATAAGTAAATGTGATATGTCCTAGGAAAAAACATACCTATTTATTGGCATTTTATTTATTTCAGTCATCTCTTAAATTAGCAGGGCTTAAAATATTCAGATATAAAATTTAATTTTATGAAATATTTATAAAGTTCATTGTATTTTTAGAAATAAGTGTGAGTTTTTGCCATTTCCAAGTTTTTAAAACTATACTTCCCAAAAATGTTGTAAATTTGTTGAAATAGTAATAGCAGGATTAATTTAGGAAAGGAATAATCTTTGTTTTGTGTTATTTAAATAAACATACACTTGATAATTCCTATCTTACGAACTCCATATAAAAGTCATACTCTTGATTTTGATATATTGTAAATATAAAATTAAAACAACATTGTAAGTGCCTTTGAAATTAATACCTTTTTAAGTAATTTGAAATCAGGCTTATACTGCTCTACTGTGCTTTATAATAAGGCAATTTTGGAGCAGACAATATAGGTCTGTACACGGTGTGGATAGCAATATATGTACATAGATCATGTTTATCACATTTCATGGGTATTTTATTAACTCAGTCTCATACTTGAACATCACTGGTTAGGTTGATATTCACTGATATTTTTTTTCCAGAGTCAGACTCTAGAGAATTTTAATAGATTTTCAAAAGGTCATAACTGGAAAGTTTCAGTGCGATTGTGGCTATTTAAATTGGTAACTAGATGAAACCTGTGAAATAAATGTACATGCATAAGAGTACAAAATACTTACTTCAGATCCTTGCTGTATTTTTTTCTGTCTTGAAGACATTTGCTAACACAAAGCCCTACGTATTTCGTACCGTCCTAATGCCGGGTTCTCAGACAGCCTTGGATGCTGCTGGCTCTTCCCCGCGGATTTTAGTTCCAGCTCAGGTGCTGTCCTCAGGCAGATCAGAACAGGCGCTGTGCAGAGACCTTGTGGAGAACCGGGTCTTCGCGAGGTCTGCCTGCTCCTCAGCAGCCCTTCTGAGCACGTCCAAAATAATTTTTTAAAATAATCTTTCTCAGTTATTTACTAACTATGCAACACTTCTCCTTCTGCCTCGAATTCACTTTTACCACACACTATTTGTTAGGTGGTATGGCAGCCATGTAAAACTTTCTCTTTTTAAATATGAGTTTTTCTTTTGGGAGCTTATGTGTTTGGATGGGTTATAGAGAAGCCAGAAATGATGCAAAATTCGCCTGGTGTTGGTGAGGAGCTTCTCAGCAGGTTAAATCCCAGCAAGGGAGGATGATTCCTAACGTTAGGAGGGGGAGGCTCAGGAACGGGCTTCTGGACCCCAGGGAACACCTTGGCGAGACTCAAGGAGAAGCTGACAACTGCCCGACAGAGACGATGGAAGGGGACAGACCCTCCTGCAAGCGACGCTTCGGAGCAAACGCGACAGTGAGGACCGGCTGGAGCTGACGCGCGCTCCGTGCATGCAGCACTTTCGGAGACACGTTTGGACAGTGTACACTTTTAAGTCCAGATTTATACCAAACTCTTATCACTAAGGAATACTCACTGCTGCTTGTTCAGGGTCCCAGGGGATAGCAGCTTTGTGCACAGAATATCGACATGCGGGATCAGCATAGTGGAAACGCCGTGAGTCAGAATTGTAGCTGGGGTCACTTTCCTGCCCCGTCACCCACTCATTACGTGACCAGCTTGTAAAACACCCCAAGCTTTAGTTTCTGTACTTCTGATAAAGAGGTACAAAGTTACACTGAGCTATCCCGAGGGTTAAATGATACAATGTTCTCAAAAGGTTTAGAATGGCACCAGTCCAAGTAAGAGCCCTCAGAGACGGCAGCTGGCACTATTACACTGGCCAGTGAAAACGACAATCTGATTGTTGAAATATTAATTGGAATTCATTGAATTTTGTGGATCACAGAATGCCAAGAATTTGACTTAAAGTTTATAAATTACTTAGGCTGACTCTCATGTATGTCTGCTGGGATGTTCGGTCACACTTTCCCTTTCCTAATAGGCCAGATCTCAAGTGTTATCCAGGATTTTGGACGTGGCCCACGGGTTCATAAAGGAGGTTAATCCAGATGAAACCAAAGCAGAGGGCAGTTCTGTGAAAGGGACCAGCAGGACTCAACACGTGCCCAAACCTCCAGCCCTGAAAGAAAGCTGCTCCGAGGTAAGCCGAGGAAAATGGGGTAGGACGTTCCCTGTCTTACACAGCGGTGATGGCTGCCCCGAGTACATTAACCTAGACATGTAGCGTTTGGGAGATCATTTTATCACTTTGCTATTAAATATGGACTTGTTTTTATTGATCAAATATACCTGGACTACAGAAATACTTTCAAAGAAATTGCTTCGATTCCACTGAAAACTGACCATTTTGATGAATGATTTTGCTTATATGACTTTCTGAGCATTTCTATCATGTCAAGAATTGAAAGAATATTTAGGGGAAATATTAAAGTGAAAATCCAGAACACAATATGACTATTTTATATTAGTGACTACAGAGACGAATGTAAACATACAAAAACCTGCCAAGTACTCCAGGTGACAGGCAATTTAGCAGTCATTTAAAACCAGGTTTACACCAACTTTGGGCAGCTATTCAGATGGACTCCAGGCCTCAGGATGTGCTATGTAAGCTTGTGTCGCTCATGTGTCTATTTTTATGAGACTCGTTCTGATTCCCGAACAAGAAACAAACTGCAGATCTTGATCTAGGTTGTAATCCTGGTTCTGGCGGAAACCGCTTGCCGTTGGCCTGCAGCTCAGACGCTGCTGGCCCCTGAGGCAGCCACGCAGCTTCTTCCTCGGTGTCCAGTCTCTGTTGAACTTAAGGCTGTTAATTTTTAAACTCGTGCTTATGGAATGTAAGAACAAATACATTCCATGGCACCCAGGACTCTTCCCCAGCAGAGGAACGATGGGGCGTGGTCAAAGAAAGATTATCCCCTGGAAAACACACAGTTATTAATTCCCCTGCGCGTCCCCACCCAGGCGTTCTTGCCACGGTCTGAAGCATTTGTCCTTCGTGCTTTTAGCTGCGCTGTTGTGGCTGCCGCAATGCTCCGGATCAGTGGGAAGCTTTTGCCTGCCGTGGTCACGGCTTTTGGGAATAGCCAGCGGTCTCACGGTTCTCAGTCAGGTGGATCAAGCACACGAGGACGCGCTGTGATATCTTTGTGAGCTTCCTTCATTTAGATGACTCTCACTGAGTTTTGATCACTTTTTTTTTTTTTTTTTAGTTTTTTTTTCCGGTACCGGGAATCGACGGTGATGCTTGCCAGGCAGGCGCTGTGCCGCTGAGCTAAATCCCCAGCCCCTTGATCACACTTTGTAAAAGCACGAACGAGGACATTTCAGAACTGCTTCAGAAAGTGGCAGTAACTGTGTTTGGAATAAGGGGGTGTATTTTAAGGGCATTAGTGGCTGTGTCTCTTACTAGAATTTATTTATAAATATTTAAACATTTACTGATTGAAGAATCACCATTTATATGCTTGAGTATTCCAAGAAAGTCAGCATATTTTCATGCATTTCACTTTGTAATAGATCTGCTAATGGTATTTTGTGAAGAATTGCTGAATGACTTATTGCCTCATAATTATAATATTCCATGGAGGATGAGGCGCCATCTTAAATATTTTACACATATCATCTCATTTTGTCTTTTTTTTAAGTATATTTTTGTCAGACTGCAGAATAGTGGTAAAGATTTTTAATAAATTGTCCCTGGTTTTACTAATGGCAGAATTTAGATTTAAACTTGGTCTTCTGACTTCAGACGACCTGCCTCATAAAGAATTTATTAGCGTGTGTTTTAGGACACAGCGTTGGCATTTGTCTTTGGGAGCGGTTGCGTACACTCAGCGTATTTCCTTTAATTGCCATTCCTCTCCCGCTCTTTCCCTCTCCCTCGTCTCCAGATCTCCTATGTCCCTCCCTTTACCGAAAGACCTTTTAAAGACTGTGCAGAGGTGTGGCTTTAAAGGTTTCTCCCTCATTTCTGCCGCTTCACCTCACTTACCCCATCAGAAACAATAGTGATAATTCAATAGCAAGCATCTACCAAACGCTTGGTGCTACGCATTGTGCTTAGTGCTTTACTTATCATACGTAATAATCACGATTAGCGCGTAAGTTTTGTATTCTAATTACCTTTGTTTAATAGAGGAAAAGGGTAGAGAAAATAAGTAACTAGCCAAACTCAAAAGCTATGAAACAGACTCCTTTGAGCTTTTAATTTCTGTTTAGCTTTCAATATTTTAAGGTTTTTGTGAAATGAACTTTTTAGCCTGTCTTTTTTAGTGACATATGTGTATGTGGTACGTGGTCACTGCCCTCACTGTTGGGAACGGGTTACACGTACACACTACATATGAGCAATTTACTTCCCCTCCCTCCCCTCCCTCCCCTGCTCCTTCCCACCTCCGCAGTCTGCCTCCCTGTTGCTTATCATCGACTGTATCTCTTACTTCGCTCTTTATCAAGGTTCTGTGTTCTCATGTAAGAGGAAACATTTACTCTCCACAGGTAATTGTGTGTGCTCTGCGAACTCTATCACATGGGTTAATTTGTGAACCATTAGTTCAGTGGTTTCCTCCAGAGGTGTATATTATAATCAACCAAAAAACATTAAAGAAATAGACCTGACTGATTTCAGGATATCTTCCTTTCAGGACATCTTCCTTGAGGGAGAAGTGATGTCACATCTAGACTTACGTGGTGTTACCAGCTCCTCGGGAACTCAGGTGAGCATTATTGGTTGGGAATGTTGTCACAGACCACAAGTTTTATTTACTTTTCTGTATTATATCTGGGTTAGGGCTCAGGAAACTGATTCTTAGTGAGCACATTCAAACAATTCTTGTGGCCGGAGGAATCACACTCATGCCTAGGTCTGACATCCGTCTCATGATTTTTAAAAATGGATTCAAACCAAGGGTGCATCCCTGGAGAAGAACAATACTCATGAAAGAGCTTGCTTTTTAGAGGTTGACACCCGGCTTTGGGATACTGAAATATTTAGGCAGTTGTTGCCCTTTCTGATTGTTTGTTTTCTCCTTTCCCCCTTGGGGACATCTCTTACAGAGATGTGATATCTTGTATGGTAGTGATTACAACATAAGATATGCATTGCTTCTTCATTGGGCAGGGTTAGGGGAGCGGAGTGGAAGTGATGTACTGCAGTTCTAAGGTGAAACGTTTTAAAAGTTTTTTTGTTACCCTCTCGCAGACATGGAGGAAGCAGGCATTCCAAAGTAGGGCTCTAATTACGAAAGTGTGACCTCTCTGACTCATTTTCGTGAGAGAGCTGCTCTGGAGGGCAGCTGGAATCAGTGTGTACTTACGCCATTTAGTATCAAGGCACCAGGTTTCCTGTGCCTCTTCATAATCAGCAGTTTACGGGTCCAGATACACCGACAGACTGCGCACTGGCTACCCATATCTTCCCAATCCCTCCTCAAACTCAAGGTCATCGGACTGTGTTCTTCCGCTGCCCTGCAAAATCTGCAGAAGGTACCGCTGGTGGTGCCCTGTGTAGCTTTTAAAGCGCATATTTTCTATAATCCTTCCTGTTCCTTTTTGCACTTCCAATCCATATGCACATCCGTTATGGTTCTCCTCAGGCTTCCATGAACAGCATAAGCACATTGCTTGAACAGCAGATTCATTTTCTGGAGCCTGCGAGTTCCAGATCAGGGGTCTAGCGAACTCGGTTTTGGTGAGGCCCATGGATGCGAACTCTTGTTGTGTCCTTGTGAGCTCTTCCTCCTGGCACACCTCAGGGTGGGATAGAGAGAGAGGAGGAGAGGAGGGGAGGGGACAGGAG
>NW_004955448.1:16512202-16569277 GCF_000276665.1 Chinchilla lanigera | reverse complement strand
AGGAGAGGAGGGGAGGGGAGAGAAAGGAGACAGACAGTGTGAGAAAGAGATCCCAGAGAGAGAGATATGCTCTCCTCGTGCTCTCTGGAAGACACCAGTTGTTCTAGATTAAAGCCCCACCCTTCTGACTTCATGTAAGCCTAACTCCCCCTCTGCAGGCTTTGTTGTCAAAAGAAGTTACATGAGGGGCTTAGAGCTTCAGCATGCACACTTTGTACTGGGGGCACAATGGAACAGAAAACAGTTACCATGTCCCATGCAGTCCACCCTCGGAAATCTGTCTTTGAATATTTGGTCACTTATTCTGTCCTTATCACTGTTCCAAATGCATCGGGTAGCTCTGTTCTTAAAAGGACAAAAAGTTGATTCAGTGAAAAGTGCATTTAATTCTCTCCCTTTCTAGAGTCAGCGAACTTTCCCAGTTGTATGTTTGCATTTCTTTGTAAAGTGTTAGCATAGTTTGCATATTGGTCTGAAAACATGCTTTTTACACTTGAAAATACCCTTTTTGCATCTGTATAAATACATTCTACAGCCTTTGCTTTCTGTACGGTGGCTGTGACATGCTCCTTATACTGATGTGAACTTTTTAAAATCTATTTTCCACTGATCACCATTTATATTTTTCAAGTTTTTTTCCCAGTACAACCTAAAATATAAAGTACACATGTGAAATACATGGAAACGATAAAATATATTTAAAAATATATATGATAATCTGTATGATAATAATAAAACGCTGAAACTCCTGGAGAAGTTAGGCACTTGTCCTGTGGGTCAGGATGACCAAGTGTCTGTAGCGCTCTAAACAGTCTGCGTTCTCCCTCATGGCCCTCCAAGTTCTCTCTCCCACCCTTCTGCTTGGAACTGTTCAGCCGCCCCGCAGCTCTACCGGCTTTAAGCCCAAGCTGCTCCGTCTGGGGCCCGAGCGCGTCAGGCTTTGGCCCTCCTTGTCCTCCCAGCTCTTCTGTTTCACGTTCGTGTACCTTTTGCTGCGCCGACACGACTGCGCGCAGTTCCGTGCGCAGTGCTGCTCGATCCAGCGTTTCACGCAGCACGTGCAGCGTTACCCCTCTGTGGGAGACGACCGCAGCCTCTCGCTCGCCGTTTGCTAATGGAATTGTTGCCTCTTTCTTTCAAAGCCCAGTAGAGACATCAGTTCATCGGAGTTATTAAGATCCTTGCACCTATTTCTCTTGTGGACTTATTAAAGGAGAAGAATAACTGCGAAAATAAGGAAAAAGATCATTCTAGGCCTTAGGCATAAGCAGGGCAAGGCCCTGAAAAAATGTGTTTGACAGATTCTCCGAGCTGTAGGAATGTGAGCTTAGCTGGAGCAGGTAAAAGGAGAGGACAGGAGGAGGTGAAACACAGGACGTCGAGGTGTAAGGTGTGATGGGGCCTTCTTGGCCCTTGTGGGACGCGGGTGCGTCTTAGTCCACAGTTCTGAGTAGGGGGATGACATGACCAGACTAACCAGAAAACTGCATATGCTAATACGAGCAGGTTACAGGGAGCAGGGGTTTGGAGAAGTAGGAAAATGGGTACGGACCACTCAGTTTCCAGAGCAGAACAATAGTTATAGCACAGACATAAGTCATCTGTCTGCAGGCTGGTGTTTTGATTATTTCTGAAGATACTAATTACAATTGCCAATAGGGTTTTAAAGAAAATAGTACAGTATATCAGTAAGTACACCCTAAAACCATTGTTTTCCAAGGAAAAGTATGTCTGATGTGTAAGGACTAACAATTAGTCTCATTGTATTTTTACAAAAATTTAATAAAGTTAAACTAGATCCATTTATAACCGGTTTAGGCAGAGATTACAATGACAGCTGGAGCTGAACGTGCACAGCCAAGAGAAAGGCGCCTGTGTGAGGGCTCCTTTGACGAGGACGCTTCCGCCCGGTCCTTCCAGGAAGTGTTAAGTCAGTGGAGAGCTGGGAGCCAGGAGGGCCAGGAGAAACGGGACGCACTTTCCGCAAAGCCAGGTACGGCCACCGTGTGTTATGTACCTCTCGTAACAGAGGGCCACTTTGTTTTGTCTCCGTTGTCTGTGAATATGAATGCAGCGTTTGAAAACTACACACACACACACCAATTTGTTCTGACTCCTCTAGGAGGTACACACTCCGTGTGGTCATCCGTGAGTGGTTTCACACTCATGGACTCTGAACTGGGCACGGGGCGGCCAGTTGTTTACCCTATATGATCACACTGACAAGTGGGGGGAGCATTGGGTTCTGTCAGCCTTTCTTCTTCTCACATTAGGACAGGCATTCCATTTCGAGTTATAATGGCAACGTGTAAAATGGAAGACTCTGTTACATAGAACAATAAAAATTTTTCTTATAAATCTACAGTAAAGTGTGATTTCAAGGACCACTGTGAATTTTAGGTGGAGAACTGGCTTGTGTTTGAATTGCTTTCTCTCTTTTGAAGAACTATGTTTATTCTCTATATTTTCCTTGATGACTTTCACTCCTATACTCTAGCGATTGAAGATTTCTGGATAACAGTGCACAGTGTCTTTGTTTTAAGTTTTTCAAAACATTACTTGAAAAAAAATGATGCTTTTACAGTATTTAATTTATTAATTTTCAACTGAATCTTGTATTACCTTTTAGTTGATTCTCATTAAATACAACCTATAAACTAATAAATTACAATTGTGTGTCCAGTTTTACTAGGTTACTTAATTTTGCTCTAGAGAAAAAACTCTGGATTACTCTTCTTTTGCAATATAGTGCAATTCTTTGTTTTTGTTTTTTGTCTTTTTTGAGACAGGGTCTCACTATGCAGTTCAGACTTGCCTTGAGCTCACTTGGTAGCCCAGGCTGGTCTCAAACTCACAATGATCCTCCTGCCTCAGCCTCCTGAGTGCTGGTATTTATAGTGCAATTCTTAATGTTAATATACAACACACTTTTTTGGTTTGTGTCTGGATGTCCCAGAAAAACCTCATGCAGTCATGGGGCAGTCTTCTAGAGTTTATGATTGATTCATGGTCCAATACTGGGTTTATGGGTGTGAATGCTACACCCCCCTGGGGTGGGTAGCCTGCATACAATGTAAGGGAGGGAAAGAACCTTGGTCTTTGCACTTCTCCCTTTTTGCTCTTGCTACTTTTGCTGTTTTCCTCTGCCATGAACTGTTGTCCTCTGCCATGTGCCGCTCAGCCTTGGAGCCAGCCGAGTTTGGACTGAAACCTCCACAAACTGTGAGCTAAATAAACCTCTCCTTCCTTAACGCTGGGCATCAGGTATTTTATTTCAGCATCAGGTATTTTATTTACTTTTATTTCAGAAAAGTAACCAAGACACACACTATCTTCCCAGTTGTAATTAGATTTTTTACTAAATAAAGTTCTCTCCATCAATTAATTTCCTACATTTGTTCACAATATATTACTTGTAATTTCATATTTGTATTGTTTTACTTTTCTACTCAGATTCTGCCAACAGTTTGCATATAAATACACCACGCATTACCTTTTATAATCCTGTATAATATTCTATATAAAGTGATTTATAGCTATTTTATTTTAATTCTCAGTAGGGTCAAAAATATCATGACCATCTTAGGTACTTGTGTGCAATGTATTCAAAGATAATTGTGTAGGTGCTCCAGTAGCATAGATATGCTATATCCACAGTGATTTTTTTTAAATAAAATTTTGATGAATGTTTTCAAATTAACCCCTAATATATTCTTGTTTCAGGTCAGTTGTACTCTCATTGGTGGTGCATGAGGTGGCTATTTGTCCATATTTTCTAATTTCATAGCTTGATTCACCATGATAAACAATGAATGATTTTTTCATCCTAACTGACTTCTACCCTCATTTTTAAAAATAAGCATTGATTATTTTCTCAATACATTGTTTTTTCTTTTGCCAATATTTTTAAAATTAGGGTTACATAACATGTTTTAGAGTTTTGCAACACTCCTCTTGTTTTCATTGGTCAGCACATAGTGAGTGCATTGTGTGCTGGAGGGAATGTGATGTACAGATGCAGTCACACTGTATCCTGGAAGGTACAGGATGAGAAGGGTAAAGCATCAATCCAGGGGTTAGCACAATTTGAAGGGAGAAGTGCAAAGTCAGGTCCATGCCAGGTGCAAAGAAGATGCACTGACAAAGCCGCTGCACCTTGTCGATTGGGTCACCTGAGTCCAGGGAGCAAGTAAAGGAAGAGGTTTCAAGAGTGGCAAATTAGCACAGATAAAACCCACTGTCAGTCCACGTAGGACTTAGCGATGGATGTGCGCCCACACGGGGATTGTCTCAATGTCTCGGCTCAAGCACCTTGGGAGTGGCGTTAGCAATCTGCCAGGCTGCGCAAGCAAAACCCAGAACTGATTTTACAGAGGAGCTTGAGGAGCCGGGGCTCTCCTGACAGTTGCGGTGGAAGAATTTTGGCTCTGGGTGATGAGAATGTTACAAGTGGCATGTGCCTCATGCTCAGCTGTCCTGTAACTAACCATACCCTGGGAGTGCCAGCGAACCCTGTCATCACCAAGTCACTAAGCACCACAACCCTTAAAAAAGGCTGTTGCGGCTTTTCTGTGCATGCTAAGGGTGAGTGGTAGACGTGCTTCAGTGGAACCGATTTGCCTGATTTCAAAGGAATAATGGGAACCTGTAATGGTAGAGACCAAGTGAGACAGACAAGCATGAAAGTGGTGGTGGTGGATAATCAAAATATGGGACCAAGAAGAGTAGCAATTTGATGTCTCAGTTTGCAGATCTCTACGATGCTATTTGGAGTACCTGGTAACGAAAAACTTAAACAGCCTAGTAGTTGGTGTGAAGGTTCGAAACTTCTCTCTGATGTGCAAAAACCTGACTTGGGCTGGGAAGGCAGTTTTGCAATGTTGCCAGACCTAAGTCTGTCCATACATCTGGAGCCCCTTAATAGAAGCTAGTCCATTGGTGGATCCCGCATTGAGGCCACTGGGGTTCACTGTGCATCCTACTCCAAGCCTAGCTAGCAGAAACCAGTGGCTATCTACTCGTAAATATGCGTAAAGACAGGCAATGCACAGAACTTCAGAAGCAGTTTTAGCTTCGAACTCTGAACTGATACTTATCCCTGTACCTTAAGCGCTACTGTAGTCTATCAGCTAGTGTGAAGAGCTGGTGGAGGGGAGGTGATGAAGGACTCTTTTCTTTAGTCTGACTCATTAGATCCGCGGGACGTGGGGGTGCAGTGTACGATTATTTTCCCAGACCTGACTACGTCCTGAGAAGGGATCATAAGGGGAAGATTCTCTACATTAGTAGTCTTACCTATGGCATGAAGATTGTTACAGAAGGGCACAAGGTGGATTTTGGAAGTGCTCCCACCATGTATCATGTGCTACAATAAATGCCTGAAGCAGTACTTTATTTTTTGGGAATTGCAGAGATTAAGGCCATCCCTAAATACTTGAAGATGGAAGAACGCTGAGTTTTGGAAAAATTACATTTGACTTGCTTATTTGGGGAAAAATTCCAAAATCATGGAATTGTTACTGGATTACAATAAACTTTATCAGATGAAAGCGATACTAGGCACAGTTGTGTTTTGGATGTCCTGTATTTACTGGAGGAAAAAAGACAATCTCTGTGACTGCTAAACAGCCGCTGACCCACCACAGAGCTCGGGTAGTGTTTTCTGTGAGGCGACCACTCAGAACTGCCCGGCTAGCTAACCTTGCTGCTGCAGAGGAAAGTAGTCACAGACAGTAATGAATGAATAATTACATCTGTGGTCGAGTAAAATTTTACTTAGGAACACAGAAATACAGCCACGTGAAAACAGTAGGCTACATTTGACCCAGAAAATGCCTTTTTAAATTTCTGTCAATCAGCTTTTTAACGTGGCAGGGAGAAGTGCACACTTTTGCAGTATCATTCCAGAGCTGTGCTAATTCCACCTTCCAGCATCAGGTCGTCGGAAAGGACCTTGATCACACTGAGTTGTCCAGAGACAGTGCTTGACCATTAGATTGATGGCGTCGTGCTAAGTGGATTTGCTGAGCGGAGACCATATATTACAGGGTGATTATATTCAACCTTTTCCGTAATTGAGGGGGCCGTGGTTTGTCCTCACGGGGAAAGTTTCCTATTTCAGAGATGGATCTGCTCTCTCTGCTCACAGTGTGTCTGCCAGGGGGAGCCTTATTTATCACGATGGTGTCCTCTTAAACACTGCTTCAGACCGAGACACGCATTTCACTGCGACAGAGCTCCAGCTGGGACCCGCAGCGCCCGCTGATTCTCCACGTGTCGCCCTGTCTCCAAGCAGCTGGTGTGACAGTTTCGTGGACTGACCTACTGGAGGCTCCTGCGGTTCTGGCAGGGAGACTGCGCCTCATGAGAGGGGTGCTTTTCGAACCGGGTCCTGTACTTTCTATGAAATCCCTGTCATTCTTCCACTACACAGACTCTGAGCGTGCGCCCTGGTTCCGGAGCTGATGCTCACAGAAGGAGCAGTCGGAAAGGGGGTCACTGTCCTGGTTTCGTTGGTTGAACACTATGACCAGAGCAATCCCTGTGCTGCTGCTATACAACTGACTGAAGGCTGCGTTTGGAGCCCAGAGATTGCAGGGCACATGGAGCTCCTGTGTCTAGGAGTAACGCTCCACGGGAAACTGGCAGGTCGTGGAGGGGGGGCTTGCGCGGCTAGAAGTCCTCCGAGAATGAATATCTGGGAAGAACCTGGCAGAGGGCTGGAAGAGAGTAAGGTGACCGTGGGAGGATGGTGTTGGCAGGAAGCTTTGGTGAATCAACTGGTGCTGCAGAACTTCCTACAGAAGTGGAGAGCACACAGCAATGTCTTGTGTTGCCCGTTTTTTCCTCTGTGCTTTCCCACGCTACTTCACATGAAGTGACTTAGTGGTGGCGGACTCCCGTCAGGAGTCCCTTGGGAGGGTCAAGTGGTTGCAGTCTTGTGACGCACAGTAGCTGCAGAACTTCCTTTCCCCATGTTCCCAATAGATGCGTGAAGTGTGGAGTGGAAAGAGTGATGCCTGGAGGAAAAGCGTGCCGGCCAGGCTGGCCGTTGTCATTCCTTGTCTCTCGCCCAAGTAGCATGCTGTCTCCTTTTAAATGCTGAGGATTATTTGTGGTATTTCCTGTTTTGCCATGGCAAAAGTGCTGTTTTGCGTCTTCTTGTCCAGGCTCGTGGTCCATCTCCATCACATTTGTAGGGAGGTCTACCCTGAGTGGAGCAGAGGGGTAGTTGGGCGTGCATGGCCTCAGCTGCACTAGAGTTGAGTTACTTAACAACGTAAGTGCACTCATTCATGCCGCCGCTTGAGGAGTGTGAGGATGTGACTACTTCCCACTGTCAAAAACAGTCTTGTGACATTTCAAAAGTTTGCTGGTGTGACACACAGGAAAGGCATCTTCAATCTCTGCACTTTCTACTACTAATTACATTGAGTATCTTTTTTTTTTTGCTGAATATTGTGCTTTAAAATTCCAAGTTTGGGGTTATTAATTATTTACAACCTGATTCCACATTATACTCCGAGGTTTGTTTCCTTCAGTGTGAAGCTTAGGCACATTCGATGGCCTCGAAAGCTCTGTGTGATCTGCAGTCAGTTTCTGCCTGACCACATCCCTTGCTACTCCTTGGGCTTCTTTAATTTTATCTGCTCTGTTCTCCATGCTTTCTCTCGAACACTTACGTATTCTGACACTTTAGGACTTTAGCTTCCTGCCTTAAGGAAAATATCCGTGATGCCATCAATATGAGAGACAGAAAATTTCACACACATTTTATAAATGAAAGCGAGTTAACTAAATCCAAGGAGGAAACCAAATCCGAAGTTAGAAAGCTCATGTGCAATTTTCCATGAAACCGTGTCTCATAAATCCATATGCTGTAGATATGTTTGCTGTAAGAAATTCGAACCAAGAGTTGTTTGCTAAATGCATAATGTAGTTAATGATTCTTTGCCTATAAAATGTCAATTTATTTGTCAAGAGGTACAGTTATCAAATATAATCACAAGCAAATTAAGGCAGATCACTTTCTATATTTATTTTTGGCATCATGCATTGGTTATTTCAGAAAAGTGAATCACAGCCTAGGTGCTTTAATTCTGTCCTTCCTGTCACTTTTCTACATTTGGATACTGTCTCTCAAACACAATCGGTCTTTTCTACGATCTAGACAGAAAAAAATATGGGTTGTTTCGTTTCCTCTCTCCCCTTTTCCCATCCTTTCCCTCTCTTTTCCTTCCCTTCCTTTCCCTTCCCTGTGTTTCCCTTCCTTTCCTTCCAGTTTCTTCTCTCCCTCCCTCCTTCCCTGCCTCCTCCTTTCTCCCTTTCTCTTTTCTTTCAGCTCTCTGGCCAAGAAGTCCTTTGTTTTCCCCTAGACATCTTCCCCCACGACTTGCTCCTCTTCTCACGACTGCTCCTGCAGGGCTGTGGAGTCGGGCTGACATTTCTCAGGACCTCCCACAGTGATTGTCTTCTCTGCTTCTCTACTCTTTCAAAACAGAAGTTGGATACTTTCCACTGCTTCGGTTCATTGTTATTGCTAGTGTATGGCTATCTATGGATGCTGATCAGTAAAGTCTACCTTAAATGGGACGGTCTTCTATTTTTAGGGTTCATAAACATGCATTTTTTACCTTTCCTACTTCTTTTTCTTCTCCTACATTACTTACCTTATGATGTTGCAGATTGGAGAACCAGACGTGGTCCGGGAGAATGGAACGAAAAGTCCCCCTGCATTTACTGCTCTTGTTCCCAGGAATCTCTGTTAGTCCTGCACAGTTCCGGAGAGACTTTACTGTAGTAGAACAGCAGAACAACTTAAGTATAGAGAAGTTAATTACGGAGTAGATTAAATTCATTAACGACAGATGTCTCTTCCAGATGCCATTCTGCTTTACTTATTTTCTTTTTCTCATAACGTGTAAATATTAATGACCTTCGCTGTAATATACATGTGTGTATGTTTGTATGTATGTGTACACTGTACTGTGAATAGGTTTATACAGTATTTCTCTCTCTCATTTAAAAGAACTAGTTGTTTTAAAACAAATCTTGGGTATCATGAGATCCTTTCACGTCAACATGTTTTTGAACAAAACTGTAAAGTCATTTAATGCACCAATAATATTTACTACTGTAGAATTACTTAAAATTAAACCTACTGCTTTTATATGTAAAATCAAAGGAATGTGCCTCAATAATGATGAATTCTGTGTCTCCAGAGAAGATAGGTAGTCTTTATACTGGTTACATTAATCATCATTTTTTCTAGGCTCATTGGAAGAATGTGAAGTGCAAACTAATTTGAAAATTTGGAGAGAACCCATTAATGTTGAATTTAAAGAAGACAGTCTCTCCTACATGGAAAAATTATGGATTAAAAAACACAGGAGGTACATTCTGAAATTTTAATATTATTATGAAGAAATATAAATATTTTATATTCTTTTCTTGTGTGACATGTCTTTCTGCAACAATTTTATATGTTTTTATTTACATAAAGATTTAAAATTAATATTAACTTTCTCTGAAGCTTCTACTATTCCAATAAGAATTTTAATTGTATTTATTATTGTGATGCTTCAGTAATTTAGAATTGTCTTGAGAAATGGAATTGTGTTTCGGAGGAAAAGGTACAAATATAGCATAGAATTTAAGAAGAAGAATAAACAGTGCAATACGTAAGAGATTACTTTGAAAAGATAACACTGTAGATTTATCTACGATATCCTAAACGTCTTTAATTTTCTGTTTTTACTGGTACATGATAACTGCGTTCACCGTGGGGGTCGCTAACTCTCATAGCGCATCTTAATCTTTTTATACCCCCCTTTCGTTGTTTGGTCAGTGTCTCACTTGCCAAAGTCTGTCTCCATTTCTTGTTCTCTGTCATTTGTTTGCTCTTTGATGTACTGATGTCTTGGGTTTCTTATATAAGAGAAACCCTGTATTGTTTAAGCTTGTGTATCTATTGCATTTAAATTTTGTCCTCACAGTGCATCTGTTTTCCTAAAGGTGACTCAAATTTATCCTTCTTTATAGCACAGTAGTTGTCCACTGTGTATATATACTACCTTTTCTTTACCCATTGATCTGTTGGTGGACACATAGAACGCTTCCAAGATTTTGCTACTGTGAGTTGTGCTGCTATATTAGCATAAATGATTGAGAATCTACTGTTAATTGGACCTTTAACTTTATAAATTCAGTAATAGTAATCAAGCGTGCTTCGTCCAAAGGCTACCATTACATAAATTGTTTTCAAAATATATTATTAAAATGCTAAGCCAAAATTAAAAACGCGCACATGTTACAGCCATTTTCAACTTCAGCATCATGTAAGACCATAGGAATGTACACCTTGCAGGTAACTTAAAGGTCCTAAGCTCAGTTTTCCCTCAACTGAGCTGCTCACACTTCATTACACCCTCCAGTTGCCTAGAGAGTCTGAGAAAATGCAAATTCTTTAGTAGGTCTGAAGACAGGGCCTGAGCCTCAGCGTTGCTGAATTTCAGGTTCCCTAAGTGACACTGATGGGCTGATACTGGCATCTGGGCCAGGAGTGGGGGGCAAGGGATGGAGGAGCTCTCTAGAACACACCCGGGGAGGGGTCACTCAGCGCCCTCTTCACCCTCACTCAGTCATCCCCTGACCTGGCCCGTCTGTCTTCAGATCATTTCTCCAGTGAATTTTGAATGGTCTCCAGGTGGTTTCTAGGTCCTAATTCTACCCACTATACTCACATGAAATAAATCGAATTTCTCTTCTCTATGACATATTTTAAGCTTTTAAAAATTAGTCCTCCTTGGAAGCCCCTGTTTAATAGACTTTTTTTTTTTTTTTTTGTCTTTTTGAGAGAGGGTCTCGCTATGCAGTTCAGGCTGACCTCGAGCTCACTATGTAGCCTAAACAGGCCTAAAAACTCACAGCGATCCTCCTGCCTCAGCCTCTCGAATGCTGGGATTACAGGCATGCACCACCATGCCCGGCTTGTTTAATAGATTAATATTTGCACTATCTTCCTCCTGCAATTGTGTCTGATGTGTCAGATTCTTTTCATTTGAAATAAGATATAGAAGAATATAAAAACATCTGCAGAATTTATAGATATTATTTTCTCAGCTTTCCTTTTCTGTGCATCTTATATAACAAAGGTGAATTTATGAAAACCAGTAAATCAACATTAGCAAACTATCACTGACCAACCTCCTGAGTGAATATGAATTTTATCAGTGGTTTCACCAGAGCCCTGCTCCGGGACCTGCTCCGGGACCTGACCCGGGATCTCACTTTGTGTTTTCTGTCACCATCTCCTTAATCCATCGTATTCTTCAGCGCTTTCCTGTCTTCCTTGTTTCTCATGACCATGAGATTTGAAAAGCACTGGGCAGGTTTTGCCATATCACGTACTAAATTTGGGCCTAGCTGATTGTTTCGAGTTAGATAAAGGTTATCTGCTTCGAGGAAGACCGCCAAAGAGGGGATGTTTCCTTATTGCGTAAAATTATGGCATGAGCGAGTTAGTCCATCTTGCTACCCATGCTGTTGGTCTTGATCCTGTGGTTAAGGAGGTGTCACCAAATTTCTCTACAGTAAAATCAGTACTTTCCCTTTACAATTAATACTGAAGTATATTTTAGAGGATGCACTTTGAATGACGCCAACATGTTGTGTTTTCTCTTGAGTCTTTTGGTTCCAGCATGAGTGAGTGGATTTTTGCCACGGCAGCAGTTACTTTCCCGCTCCAGTGATGATTTTCTGGCTCCTTCACTTTCTCTCTGTTTATTAACTGGAGTCTTCAAAGAAGATACCTGTGCTGGTTCATTAGTTGGTTTATTTAAGTGAATTCACGATGTTCACCTTTGCGGTTAATATCTAATGCTTTTATTATCATGTGACTGAAATTGTCTCTGCTCCGGCCGTTAAGGGCTCTCTGAGGTTGGCACCTCTGTCCTTTGGCTGCTTCTCTGTCCTCTGTGTTTGCTTTTGACTAGTTTGCTTTCAGTGTCTCTCTGTTTCTCTGATGCTTGATTCTCTCATCCCAGCCCAGGTACCACTTCTCCAGACACTTCTGATGCCTCTTGCTGGAGAGTGGTATTCACAAGATCTGGGCACTATGTGCATTTGTTTGTTTTCAGTGACAAATATTAGGCTTGCTACAGCACCCTGGTCAGCCTTAACTGAGTAAATAAGTGTCTAAACTTATTTTCCTACCTATGGATTTTGGCATCTGTGATAGTAATGTGAGTTCCCACTGATTCCTCATGGTTCTTTTAGTATATTTTCTGTGCTTACTTGAATTTCCTTTCTCTGGCGAGAAACTTGGCTTTAATGACCTAAATGTATTCATCAATTTGTTAACTAAGATAAAGACAGATAAGTAGATAGATGAATTGATAGCTATAGGCATATAGGTAAAATGGCTTCAGAACTAACAATATCATCTTGAGAAACAAAATTTCCCAGTCACAGTGTTTCTGAGCAGTGCTTTTCCTTGTTAGCTTGTAGCACCCAGCGAAGATCCTACTTTTCACTGTACTCATCCCACTCATTTCTTTTGAACCTCTCTAGGGCGCTTATGCCTTCCTTGGTCTCTGCTCATACTATGATTCTAAAATTTTGAATAAATCTGAGGGTGGCAGTTCTGTGGGTTTTTTCCGGTACATAGAATCATGTGCCCTTCATGACTAAACAGGACCTCACCTCCAAAAGTCTCACGTGTTTTTCTTTTGGAAGTCAGCGATTCTTCTTCCCCAGCCAATGTCAAGCATTGATCTGCCGTCTGTCCTTAATAAATTTGCCTTTCTCTGAAGGTCACTTACATGAAATCACACAATATGTAGCATTTTGTGCCCTTCATTTAGCAAAATACTTTTAAGTTTCATGTGTGCTCGTCTGAATCAATATCCATTCATTTTTCTTGTGAAATAACTTTTTTGCATTTTATTGGTACATGTTTGTGGCTCATAATGATTACATTCATGGTGGAGATTTAGTATACATACATAACACATTTAATTTTTTTCCCCTTTCTTCTACTTCCTTTATCTTTCCATTGTCAGATTAATAAGACCTTATAAAGTTAATTTTCATATATACAGATTGAAAAAAAAACTATTAGGCCAAAGAACGTATAGAACATGTAAGACAATTCTAAGTGTGGACAATGTGTCTAAAAGTGTACCTTGATTTCCAGTAGTGTTTTTTTTGTTTTGTTTTGTTTTTCTCTGGTACCGGGAACCGAACTCACGACCTTGCGCTTGCCAGGCAGGCGCTTTGCCGCTGAGCTAAATCCCCAGCCCTCCAGTAGTGTTTTAACGTTGTGATTTAGCTTAGTTTATCTCTCTTTGTCTTGAAGCACATTCTGCTGGTTTCCAGTTTGGGATGATTATAACTTGGCTTTGTATCTATATACTTTTTCTATGTACCAATCTATACTTTATATGTATATATGTATATGTAGTTATATCTCATTTCTATTTATATAGTAGGGTTTTAAGTTCATTCAGTTACTACTTTGGTTATTCCTATGTCACTGACACCCAGGCTGTCTATAACTGTCTTAAAGTATGATGTTTATAGCACCTATTAAGATTTCAAACTCAGCAGTGTACAGTTGTTAATTGGCTCTTTATGGTTTAGCAGTTAGAACATAAATTTAATTCGAAAGTCCTCTATCTTTTTTGTGGCATCCTTTTACTATCGGGTCACATTGAGGCTCTTACACAATAAAGGAAACTGAATTTTTAGAATTGAATGACCACCATCATTTGCACTTGGACCCATATAGGAAGCTCTCATCATTGACATACTGAATCCTGAGTTATACTTAGTACTGATTGGCCATTTTTCCTTAACAAGTGAGAGCATTTGTAACCCTTCTTACTAGGGTATTTATTTGCATGTGTTTGTTTATTTTGACCTGAGGTCTTATTATGTTTCTAGGCTGGTCTCAACCTTTCAGGTTCAAGTGATCCTCCTGCTTCAGCCTCCTAAGTATTTGGGATCTCAGGCTCACATCATATATCTGACCTCTATATTTATTTTCTCCTAAACGCTTTTTGAGTAATCACTTTTTAATTATAGATATTAGTGTCTTGCAAATCATGTATAATTCCCAAGTTTGCACTGCATTTTGGATGCTGTGCTTCAGAAAAGTTTCCCATGTTGATAGTCAGGCTCACGATTTCCTACTATCATTTATTGTCCTGTTTTATAGTAGGCTTGCAAATACATATCCTACTGCCTTTTTCTGATTTGGATACTATTTTGTTTTATATTTTTCCTACAAGCAATATATACATATTAATAGACCTTCCTCATCCCACCGTTAGGTATGATTGGAAAAAACTATAAATTATATATATATTTTATATGTTATATTAAATTTATATGGATATATATGAGTATGTTTATATTCATAGCAGCTGAACCTCCTGTCAAACAGGCTGGAGGATGCCGGACATGAAGACACAAGGCAAATGTCACTGTAACGATCAGTTTGCTTCTTTTCTTTCCTCTTGCTGTACATTGGGTGATGGCTGAGGTCAAGGCTGCATCTGAATGATCTTCGGTTTCTGATTGGAGAACGTTTTATCTCGCTCAAACTAACTTCGGCTAGTTAACTCAGGTCTTAATTTTTCTTTTCACAGTGTAGATATTGTATCTCTGGTTTGTTTCACTTATCACAGTGATTTCTAAGCCAATAAAATAAATAAGTGCCCATCAACAGGCTGAAAGCATAAGGAACACACACACACACACACACACACACACACACACACACCACAGGAGTATAATTCAGCCTTAAAATAGAAGGAAATCCAGCCATTTGTGACAACTTGGAAGTTTTATGATCTTAGTTCTGTAGTTCCAGGAAATGTTTAAATCTGGAGGTTTCATGGAAATATAGATTTGGTTTGAGAGTATTTTATGGACAATGACTTGGTATTCTGGCTTCCCTCTCTTCTTATTGCACACAAAGCTGATCACAAAAACACCTGGAGCAAGTTCTTACACTACTGCTTCCTGGACTTCACTCAAAACTCATCTAAAAAGTACTGTCCCTACCATCAGGTGTGAGACTTTGTATTTTGTCTCGGTCGGCCCCTGTACTGTGACAAGATGGACCAACACCGATTCACAGAGCAGGTTCAGTATCTCTTAGGACTTGCTTACTCAACTAAACTCATCAATACCCAGGACATATCTTCTGAATTTTAAGAAGGGGAAACATGGTGAGGTGAACAGAACTGCTTTTTATGTGGCACAATTTTTTTAAAAAAAACCGGTACCCAAGTCCAAATATCCACAACCTAGACTAAGTTCATGTTCTGACTAATTGGTTGTTCACGGGCCAGTTACTTGAATTTTTGTGGTACAAGTTTTGCAAAACACTGAGTTTAGAATCCATAATTTGTAGGATCTTCTAAACTCCAATACTCTAGGAAATAGATTCCGTAGATTTTTGCTTCAGGGACTTTACTCCGAATTAGAGAAACACTCTAATTTGTCATAAAGAAAAGTTGTCTGGGTAACAGCATAGTAATCATATGCGTTAAAATAGTAGACGAATGGCAGACTAGACAGCGGTCTCTAGCGACCAGATGCCACTTGCTTTGATGTTATATATTCTCAGATGTCACTCTCACTGTATGTTAAAGCATAAATCTAAGTTGACATAAATATTCTGCCTTTATCTGATATACACCTTCCATATATTAGGAAGTGCACATAACCCCAGACTACCCGAGCAGTACCACAGCTTTAGTGCCTCCACGGGCTTGAGGAACTCTTTTTTACATGGGGCTGCATGAACTGGCATGGTCTGAGCAACACTGCAGCTATTTATATTGTTGACTAAATAGGACTTCTTTCTCCAGTGATCTGGGAATGTCATCCAGAACCAAACACACACTCTGCCCTCTGAGAATCCCGGGCTTTGCTGACTTCCATCTGAAATGGGTTATATTGATCTTCACTGTTAATTGTGTAACAGAAGTCACAGCCAGAACACCTTACAGTCATACCATGGAAGGCTACTTTATTACCCAACTGATGTGGTGGAAATTCAAGCAAATGTCTTCAAGTTCCCTTAGAACTCATCAAGATAATGCAAAGGTTGTAAGATGAAACACTAACTTGTAAATTAGCTTTTGAAACAGCACGTTGTGTCTCATGGACTCCATGTGGCTTCTGAGGGAACACTGACTTCTATCATAACTTTGATTTTCATCTTAAACAAAAAACAGCAGGATATGGAGTTTAAAAGTGTTGTGTGATGCCCAGTTGACTTACTTAGTTTTTAAATACAAAAGATTCTGTTATACAATCATTTTCTCCTGTGGATTAAATGTACAGTTATGGTTTCAATATTAATTTTGTAAAAGCACTTATATGACAGATAAATCAACATTGTGCTGAATAGATTCAGATAATGTATTTTAATGTTTTAATTATATCTTTCTCGCCTTGTAGAACTCCACAGGAGCAGCTTCCTGGCCAGCTCCCAGGCGCAGCCCTGCGTCCCTGCGAAATGAGCAGCAACGCTCGGTGCTGTCAGAGTGGAAGTGATGAAGAGAGTGACGGTCAGTTCAGCCTTGTTTAGATCTTTTAAAATTTGTTATTTAGAGTTAAGCGCAGCAAATTATTCATTAGAATCTGCCTTTGGTGCTCTTTAGGGTCCATTCTCAGCCTGAGTGTGTAACCTTCATATCCAAACCGAAACCATGCACGTTGTCTTCCTGTTCTCTAGATTTACTTTGCAGTTAATTAAATGGGTGTAACTAAAAATCGAATGGCAAGAAAATGTGCATTTAACCTAATCTGGGAAAATGGACAGTATTTTCTTGTATGGATAATATTGGTAATATTATTTCAAGAAAATAGTCAGGTAAGACATAGACTCTAATGCTGTTATTTTCTATTCTTATTTCCCAGTTGAGGAGACCAGAATACCATACCCAACACTTTTTCTGCCAGTAGAATTAAATGTAGAGAGACCTGAACCATCTATAAGGATAATAGAACTGGATGGTGTAAGTAAATAATGACCGTTTACATTCCTTAACTAAGAGAAAATCCATAATATACAATTTCACATAATCATTATCACCAAGAGGGTTTCTTTCATAACCCAACTGTTAAAAGAAAATTAATAAGTGTTTGAATTTAAATGAAGCGATAAAACCCGAGGCAGTGTAACTCTTGATGTAGACAGTGAGTTTGTGACCTAAATTTGTATTGTTCTGTCTTTGGAATCGTGCAGTATGGGAGGTGAGAGAACATTTCACTTTGTTAATTTACAGAATATGCTTAGTGTTTGGTTAGCTTAGTTCTTTATGTTATCGGGGAATTTTGCCAAACAAAGATCAGTTTTGTTACAGAGGATCCATTTACTAGTATTTAAGTTCAAATACATTTTCCTGAGTGTTATTTAATATTTTCTATTTGAGGAAGAAATTGTGTTTAAGATTCATGCCTTTGTTACAACTTGAGCCCAAACCCCTACAATACGTCACTACAGTTATCTAAAGCCAGAGGCAGCCAGAGCTATGGCGTCAGAGTCAGTGAGGGTGAAACTCTTGGAGCTTTCAGTGACAACACACAGCTGCTGTGGCATGCGTGCCGTGGGCCCGCCACCTCTGCCTAGGGGCTGACAGAATCACTGTACGTGTGACGTTCCTCGTCCTCCAGCGGCTGAGGTGTCTTCACAGGAAGTGAGGAAAATGCGGAAACTACCGCTTAATAAGACACCGGTCTCTTTAGGTCAGCATGTTGCTTTGCTTCTCTTCTCAGGACCGTGTTTACTTTTTCCCCCGGATAATTTTGAGGCACTGAACGCACATTCACAGTCACACACATACACAGGCACACACAGGCCCTACTCATTAAAGTTGGTGCATGGAGTAATCTTGGCTTGCAAGTCAGAGAACTAAAATCCTAGTCGCCAAGCTACTTGAGAAATAGTAAAACGTCACTTGCTATCCTTGGTTCCTGTGGTAATCTTTGTGGACAAACGGAGTGACAATCAAATGCCCCGGACAAGTCACAGTGAATTTGTTTAGTTCTCCTAATGCTCAGGCGTTAGGGGATGTAACCACAGCAGTCATGCCATTGTTTTTGTGGAAATAAAACACTGTAAATATCACCTGTTTGTACTTGTTTAATGCATGATAAAATTATTGGACATACTAATACTGTGTAAAATGCATTTAATAAGACTTATGAAGAGGAATTTGAAGAACCAGGAGACCTCGTGCCTTACAAAGTTGAACTGGCTAATGCAGGCAGCCAGTTAAGGTAAGAGATTTCTAATTTACTTGGGATATGTGTTAAAACCCAGCTGCCCAAAAATTACCTGCTTGTTTAAATGGGAACTGCATTATTTCATAAAATGTGACTATAGTATTAATTTATATGAGCTATATTTAAATTTGTGTTTGTTAATTTATAAATGATAAAATCATGTACACTGTTACATTTGTAGTCTTTAATATATAATTTAATATCCTTGTGAATTAAGAAATTATTGACATTTTGGGCTGGGGATTTAGCTCAGCGGCAAAAGCGCCTGCCTGGCAAGTGCAAGGTCGTGAGTTTGGTTCCCGGTACCGGAGAAAAACCAAAAAAAAAAAAAAAAAAAAAGAAATTATTGACATTTTAACAAGTCTGGTGTACTTTATGTGAGCATTTTTCTTTTCTCCCAAAATATTCCTTTGATTTTATGCTAGTTTGCTATGAATCCTAAATAAATAGCGACATAAACGGTAACGCGGACTCTGAAGGAGCTCCCTTACTGATCACTCTTCTGTAGAATTTAATACACAATAAATGCATGAGGCATGAGGGAGGTTCACCCTGTAACTGTTTTGTGGAATTTTCTTTTTGCCAAATAAGAGCATATTTGGTTCTGTCAGTTTGTAATGTTAATTACCATGTGACGTCTTTACTTTTGAAACTTGATTTTACGTGTTCTGACTACACGGTATTAAATGTGAGTCTACAACAAAATGAAGTTACTATTTCGGAGTTTCTGTATCAATGCTCTGTTCCAGTCGAGTTAGACCTCTTTTAGCACTCTACAACATGCACTCAGGTATATTGAAGTAAATACGCTTTTGCCAGTAGGGTTTTTGCAGGAGGTAAGAGGAGAAAACTTTCTAGTCAGCAGATGAGAGGTTCATATTTACTACTCTATGCATAAGGAAATGAAAGACATTTTTCACTCTAATTTGATCATTTAATATATCTTATCACATGTCATAACTTTGACCACTATGTATGATGTTAGGGAAGTCAGAGAACGGTGGAAGTTATGGTTGCACAGCAGTTGTACCACTTTTGGTTTGAAGGTACCTATAGAAATCCCCTAACTTTAACTTCCTCCAAGGGATCATGGGTGATAAAAGAGAACCCTTTTGATTAAGTACAATCTATGAATTTTATGATGACACTAGGTATTGCTTGCATACATATCAGGTATTATTAAATATATTATTTAATTTACAGTTATTGCATTCATTATATGTATGCTTATAGAACAGTAATTATTGCAAATAATTGAAATCCAAATACCATATGCTACTTTGTATGTAATTCTATTGCTATAATAATTTATATATAAAAATAATATGTTAAAACAAATATTAAATTCACATAAACAATAATGTGTCATTAAAGATTTACTGTATTATTTTTAATACATTGGGACTTTTAAAGTATCATTTGTTTCAACTCTACTTTTATTCTTGTCTCTAATTAAACGAAAGGCATACACTTCATGATTATCAGTACAGTTTTCCGTGTGAAAGTCACAGCTATCAACATCATATTTTCAACAAAGTACAGACAGAGCTCTCAAATTCTACTTTGCCACACAACTCTATGTGTTATAAAGATAAAGGTAACTTTTTACTTATTGCTTAATATTATTAATGGATGAAAGCAGTAAATTAAAGCCAAAAGATTTTAGAATTTACAAATTTTACTTATTATTCTAATTTTAAAACTAAAATTTAGTAGTTGGAAGAAAACTCACTGAAAATATTTAATTTAGTGTTTTTAGTCATTGGACGACTATCTGTATTCATTAGAAAAAGAAGGCAGGGACTGGGGCTGTAGCTTCGGTGTAGGTCCTGATTCAATTCCGGACTGAATTAGCACTTTACAATTGCATGAAAGACTCATAGTGATGAAAGTCTGATCGGCACCTGCTGTACTCACTTTCATGAAATATTTCCCGGTGTAATATTTGATGCAAAGCTTTGTGTGAGGTATAACCCAAATAAAAGAAGCCATCTTGTTTATATTTCTGTGCTCTTATTCCTAGAATTGCCCTTGGCTGCTGTGGATGAAAATGTGTGCAAACGTCTGGTTTCACTTTCCAGACTGGGATGCGGTCATTTGGAATCACAGCAAAATACGCTGGTTTAGGATTCAAATTGTGTTTTCATGTGTGGCTTTAAACTACTGTGTCACATTCAACACATTACTTCCATAGATCTCAGTTTACTAAGCTACGCTGTAAGAATTAGATAATGCCCTATCTTCCTTTAAAATATTATGTTTGATCTTTCTAGGATCTTAGTAAAAGGCAATGAATGTGTGTTATGTGAAGAATTTTAGAGATACCGTAGGACATTATTCAAAATGGTTTTAACACTGATGCTTGCCTTCACATTGGGCAGCATAATGCACCGCATCCTCCCAGAATTTGTTTCTCAGTGTTTTCGATTTTTGCCGTTTTAATTACTGCGTAGTAGTGTCTCCTTGCTTTAGTTTGCTATTCCTTACTTGCATACGATATTGAACTTTTGACATGTTTATTTCCCATGAGCTGTCTGTTCTGTTCAGGTTTTCTGCACACTTTTAAATTGGGTTGCTTATTCTGTTATTGTTGGTTATTAAGATTCTTTGTATATTTGTATATTTAGACATCTTTAGTGATGCTTTTCCAGCTCTTTTCTCAGTCTATAGATTGTCTATTCATTGTCTTAAGTATATTTTCCAAAGAGAAAGAAGTTTTAATTTAAATGAAATTCATTTTGTTTTCTGTTTGTTTGACTTTGTATCTCAAAGTTTTATTGCATACCCAAGATCATCTAGGTCATTTTTTGATGTTTTGCATTTTTCATGTAGCTCTGTTAAATTTTTGTGAGAGATATATGGTCTGGGTCTAGATTTTTTTATGTAGATAACCAGTTCTATTGTCATTTGTTGAAAAACACTTGCCTTTGCTTCTGCAAAGATCGCTTGGCTATATCCAGTATCTGGATCTGCTCCTGGTTCTGTATGTTGCTTCACTAGTCTGTTCATCTATTTTTACCAATACTACATTGTTGGATGTTTGTAGATACAGAGTACGTCTTTAGGTGATGTCGTCAGTCCTCTGACTTCATTCTGCACTTTTGTGTTGGGTGCTCTGGCTTGTTTGCTTTCACCATATAAATTTTAGGGTCAATTTGCTCATAGTCACAAGTGAAGCAAGGATTTTGACTGGGATACCATTGACTCTATAGAGCAAATGGGGAAGAATTGATAGCTTGACAATATTGACTATTTCTATCTATAAACTTGGTGTATTTCTCCATAGTTTATAGTTTTCTTCATATAGCTCTTGTATATATTTTGTTAGATTTGTTCATTTTCGTTGAGGGGGATAAAAATAGTGAGTTTTACATTTAAACCTACCTTTTCCTTATCAGTTTATAGGAATTGTGAATGATTTTGGTACAATACCCTTACATTCTGCAACCTTGCTATAATTGCCTGTTAGTTCCAGGAGGATATTTGGCAAGGTATACAGACTTTTCTGTGTAGATAACCATATCATCTGGAAACAAGGACAGACATTTTTATCCTTGTCATCGTGCCGGCCTTTTATTCATTACCTATCGTAGGAGATTAGACTTCCAGTACATTGTTGGAAAGGAGTGGAAGGAGGGGACAGTTTGGGGACTTATTTCTTTTCTTACAACAAGGATCTAGTTTCTCACTATTAGGTCTGATGTTAATGTTGGGATTTAGAGTTGTTCTGCATCAAATTGAGCAAGTTTCCTTCTCTTTCTAAAGTGCTGAGAAATCTTTCTTCTCATGAATGCATGTCGGATTTTGGTACACGCTTCTTTGCATCTCTGGATATGGCCGTGTGATGTCTTTTTTAGCCGATGCGATGGATTTGAATAATTGATTATTGGATACTGTAACAAGACACACAAATATTAATGACTAAACAGGTCTTCCAATGACTAAAGTAAATTGAATATACCCATACTGCATGGTAATTTTAGCATTATTAAACAGCTAATATTTCAATATTAATGCACATCAGTAGGAAAATGTTACAACCTTTCAAAAATATTATTGAAGGTAGTTGTAAAATTTCAACATAAAAATACCATCTCTTTGTTCTAAAAATTCAGATAATTTCTACATTCAGAAAATTTCTATTAGGGAAGTGTAGCATTACTGAAGAAATTTCATTGTATTTTATAGCCTTCATGAAGTCTTTCTTATGAAAGCATTTGTCTGACAGGTATTTCTTTCCTCACAATATTTGTAATGTTTAAAACCCATAGGAGTTGAAAGTGGAAATTTTAGCTACTGTGTATAATATCTAAGTTATAGAAACATTTCATCACAAGTAAGTCCTCCGGGGGATAAAGCAGAATTTATTGGAGACTATTTAGATTTATGTTCAGTCTGTTTATAGAGATATTTGTTCTGAAAAGAGAATAAAGGATGATCACATGAAGCTACAGTCACCTTCAAGCATATATTATATAATTAAAATGTATATTACTATATTATATAACTGTATAGCGAGATGATGGAAATACTCAAGCACTTTCATTCATCAGAAAATCTTGAGTGATGTTTTACTTTCTTGGCTACACGTTATATTACATTGTAGAAATGGTCGGGGAAACTAAAGAATGGTACCTAAGTTTCAATCCCAGCATCTGATGTAGTTGCTCAGGGGTCAGATCCACACCCAGACAGTTCAAAGGAGTATCTCCAGATGATTCCGTTGTGCAGCAGATGAAATCCCACGGTCTAACCTAAGTGATGCGTTTAAAGCAGATGTAAGGAGGTGGGCAACAAATGTGATCTTGCTCATTCTGTAGATTTCCATAGGCAAGGATGCCAGTTACACATTTTCTGCTACTCTTCAGCCCCTTGGTACATTTCTCTTTGCCTTTTCTTTAGGCTGGGTGTGTGACATCACATAGGTAAGATGTAGAGTAGGTTTCCGCTTAATTACTCTTCACGGATTCCAGTTGTAATGTCACAGTGAGAGAAGAGGTGAGGGAGTGAGAATTGAACTGCAGGCTGAAATACAAACTTGCGTCAATTTCCAGACTTCACTGTAAAGTAAAATTGTGCTTCCTTCTAGAAGTCTGTGCAATTAACATTTAGCTGTATAAACAAATTATGATTGCCATTTATGAACGCAGCATAAAAATATTTTAATACTGGATGTTCCATTACAAAATTATTATAAACTGAGTATGGTGGTGCACACCCGTAATCCCAGCATTCCAGAAATTGAGGCAGGAGGATCACCACAAATTTAAGGTCAACCTGGTCTGAACAACATAACCAGGCTCTGTCTTTAATAATAATTAATAATAATAATTACTAATAATAATTACTACTAATAGTATTTTTTTGTTAAATAAAGTTAATTGATAAACATTTCCACCAAGACTTTTAGCTCCCCATAGCATTGAACTCTAGTTAAATCTATTTGCATTTTTAAATATGTGTTTTTAACAGCAGGAACTTCAAATGCAAGTTTTGACAACATTGTGGATTCTGAGTCATATTATCCTGTCATAGAAAAAATAGAGGACAGCAGAACTTTTGAAGGAAATTTGCAAGAGAAAAGTACAAAAATAGGAAGTAATGAAAAGTCTGATGATTCTAACATACCACCTGACAGCAACCATTTGTTGCCAACTGTAGATAAGTCTTTCTTTGACGAGAAATTATCTCAAGAAACCAAAGAACCCTTGGAATTTAGTAATTTGTGTGAGAAGCCAAATTTTGAAGATTCGAAAGCTAAAGAGTCACAACTGGTAAATCTTATATGCTCATTAACATTTTGTAATGAATTTCATAAGAAAATGTCATTTTGGCACAGTGCTTTTATGAATATTGCTTTTTTATTGTGAAATATACCACTTGTATCACGTTGTAGCTAAAGAGCGACTCATATGGGGGAAAATACCTGACACTTTCTAATACGGTGAGTATCATTTTAAGAATGCTTTTTTCTGACAAATAAAACTTTGAGAGTCAAGTTAATATGCCATAGTAAAAGTGCTCTCACTTTTTCAAATGAAATTCACTTTTATGAATATTATATACTAGTACCTCCAATAGCTGTCCGCTGCCATATAGCTTCTGATTGGTCATACTGAAAACAGTGTAGATACACAGACAAAACAGTTTTGTACATAATATAAGGTGAAGAAGTAAATTATTTTAGGAAAATAACTGGAATAGCAGTGGATGATTTGTTTTTCTTTCAGAAGAAATACAGGTAAACTAGGTCATTATCATATTATTGTCAAGTTTTGAAACTACATTTTCATGTCCATTCTATATACTAGAAATCTTCAATATTTTCATAATCATTAAAAGTCGTTTTAGACTAATTTTCAGGAACCCAAACTAAATGACAACCCCAAACCAGAAAGAATACTTGTACTTCCGCTTATTTTTCTTGGGGAACTGGGTTTCCGTGCCCATTTTGTGACAGGCTTTGTGCCTTTGTGAGGTGAGAAATTGGAATTGAGAACTTTGCCAGAAACCATTTTATTATGAAATTCTGTTTTATTTTTCCCATTACAAAGCAGACGCCCACGAATCTGCTGTTACTGAGGAAATGCACTAGGAGAATAGCTGCAGATGCAGAGAGACGAAAAGAAGCTGATCTTACTGGAGATCTGGGTCAGGTCAATAGGCATCTGACATGAGAAATGAAAACCTTGGACTTTCGTTTGGCGTGGGTGTGTAAATACCAGTCCAAATTTCCACTGGAATATATATTTACTCTTGAAATCTCCAAGGCAAGGAATTATCATTATTGTGAATCCATTGTTACTCATACCCTGACGTGTCTGGTAAAATAAATCTTAATCCCTCCTACAAGGACATTCTCACATTTTACCCAGTAATGGTTCCCTCAAATAAAGCTGCACGTCAGATGAGCTACTACCCCCTGCCCCGTGGAGAAAACAGTAAACCACAGCACGAGTTTCCACAAACAAAACAAAGGGCAGCTCTTGTTTCCTAACTCCCACAGGGCATCACGAAGACAGATGGGTGGCACTATAGATAGATAGTGGGCAGCGTTACAGGAGGGGAACACTGAGCTTTGGAGCACTCGCTTGCAGCGGGCGGTCCGACCACTTGCCCTCACCTGGACCTCTTCGTGTTTCTCTGTACACATTGAGCCCAGGGTATTGGTGCAAATGGTGACACTCTGCTAAGTGCTGTGTGAGCGGTAAAATCCTCTGTCTCTAACCAAGAAGTTCTGCATCTTGTGCCAGCACTTATGAAATTGCAAATAACAGGCTTGGAGAAAAGGACAAATTTTAGACCCCTCACAATTTTTGAAAAGTAAAGTAAGTGAAGAAAAGAAAAGTAGAAAAGTAAGCTAACGAATCAAGCATGTAAATAATTAGAATAAGAATGAACAGATTAAATTATGTGCTTTGTAGTTAGAAACAAACTCCTAGTTTGGGCATAAAATCCGTCTAGGTGATTTTCTCCAGAAACTCATGTAAACATGGGGGAAAAGTATGAGAGGAAAGGCAAGCACTGATTAAAAACCACTTCAAAAACATAAAACATTGTCATGAAAGGGGAATCACTCTATATGATACCATGAGCTATTGGGCAGAGTAAATAAAATCTCAATTGACATGTACCTATAGATATAGCCTCAGAAATGCTGTAGCAGAAATGGACGAGATTACGTGATATAACTGACAGATATGTCAACCCAGTGGGAGTTTTGTAAGTAAAAATAGAGATCTGAACAACACAAGCTAGGAGGGCTTATTTTGAATCCTGTGTTCAGTAATTAGAGGATGCGTGTTCTTTGTACGAACAACGCAACATTTACAAGATGCGCTTTTACAGTACATCACCAAAATAAAGCAGAAAGAAATTTCAACCAACCTTGAAGAAATAATATCACACACTGTGATTTCTAACCACAACACAATAACATAAATTGATAGCAAAATAAACCAAAATGAGAAATCCAACTCAAATAAGTTTGGCAGAAGGAATAAGTCATAAAATAAGTTATGAATATTTAAAACAGAACATTAGTGAAAGATTATAAGTATAAATATGTACAATGAATTTCAAATTTACTTAGTGGGGAACTTATGCAGATGGTCCCTGACTGCCATGCTCTAATTTATGATTTTTTTTGCTTTTTAGATGTGCCAAGGCAACATGCATTTAGTAGAAACCATACCTAAAATATTAAAGTTTGATTTTTTCTTGCTCCAGGGGTACTGGTGTGATACTCTCTCACAATACTGTGAAATGGCATTACAATTCCTACTGAGCCAGTGATGTTCCACAGTGTACTATGTTGTTAAGCCATGATGCTGGGCGTCTTAGGTGTAGTCAGGCATTTTCAGCTTGCAACATTTTCACTATAATAATAATTTACTGGGATGTAACCACATTGTGAGTTAAAAAAGTGCATCTAATCACGAGTGCAAAAACCAGAGGGAGTGAAAATTACTGAGTTGTGAACCTGATTCAGGAGAAATAAAATAGTAAGAAATTAAATTCACAGGTGTAGAAATAAATGATGATGGTGAGAACAGAAATTAGCAAGACAGGAAATGCAATAAACAGCATCAACAAAACTCTTATTTATTTTAAAAGCCTAACAGCTTAAGGCACAGTTTTGGACATATTGACCAAAGAACTGAAGAAAGAAAATACAAATAAGTGGAACAATTTGACTTAAAAGAAATGTAATACAATTTTTAAACTCTTAGTGAGTTTGTTCCAAAAAGCATTTACCAATCTATTCAAGAGAGTTGAAAAACACATAGATTGCTATGAAAATTATTTATGAAAATCAAATGCAGCTGGATTAGAAAATCTGCAAAGACCTGTAACCATGTTCTGTGGTTTGAACGTCTGCTCCAGTTGTGCTGTGTAGGAAATCTACTCCCCAGGCAGCCGTGTTGAGCGTTGAGAGTGTAAGGAGTGCTTGGTCGTGAGGCTGGTCCTGGGGATGGTGAATGTTGTCATTGTGGCAGTGGGCTCTTTGTCTCAGGAACAGGCTTATCAAAACAGTGAGCTCAGCCCTCTCTTTTTCTGTTGTGTTCCCTTGCGGTTTACCTTCCTCCACAGGGTAATTCAGGGAGAAGGCCCTCACCACGTGGTAGATCCTGATTTCAGACATCTCAGCCTCCAGGACTCTTAGAAATAAATTTCTTTTCTTTATAAAGTATTCAGTTTGTGATATTCTGTTATAGTAACATGAAATGGATGAAGGCTACATTAAAGCACTTAAACTACTAGTTGAACCTCTACTTTCTTCCAGATTCCTTTCCCTTCACACAAAGAAAAGATACACAAACTAAAAAGAGGTATGCAAGAGTACTAAACTGTGCAGAACCAATAGTTAATTATTCTACTCTATGGGGAATAACAAAACATCAATTAACTTATACACAGAAAATAACTTGGTTGGCTTTAGCTCAAGAATCCAGCAGCTTTGATAGATATGCTTAAAACATTTGATAAATGAAAACCTATCATTAAAACTGTCTTTATATCTGTAATAAGGGGTATTTGCACAATCTCCAGGTTATGTAACCTGTGGTTATTAGTATAATTAAAAAATGCAGCAGTTAACATGAATGAAACACAGATCTACTTTTGCTGTTGCTGCAGTACGAGGGGATTAAACCTAGAGCTTTGAGCTGAACTACATCCCCAGCTGGTTTGTAGTTTATTTTGAAACAGGGCCTCACTAAGCTTCCGACTTGCCCAGTTTGGGTGGACTTACAGTTCTTTACCTTAGCCCTCAGAGCGCTAAGCCTAGTGGTGTGGGCCGCTGTGCCCGGCTCAGGTACACTTTAGTAAACATGCATATAGCTAAAAAATATGAAGATGAAGGACATCTAGAGCACAAAGGTGACATCACTTTGCAGATACTTAAGATAATTTTACCTTTTATGGAGATGCTCTGATATAATAATAGAGACAGCATTGGGCAAGCGTTTCCCAGTATTAACATAACAATACAGGGGCTGGGGATTTAGCGCCTGCCTGGCAAGCGCAAGGTCATGAGTTCGATTCCTGGTACCGGAAGAAAAACAAAAAACAAACAAAAAAAAACATAACAGTACAATTAGCATGATAATGTGTTCTAAAATAGTTTTAGTGTAGATATCTGAAGCAAATATTTTAAATTAATGATATTAATTTTTGTGGTATTTTTATTGTACATAGCTACACTTTAAAAGTATTTCATAATTTAAAAAATATTTTTTAAAGTTACTATTATATTTTGATACTTTAAACTATTATTGTAAGAAATTTGCTTTTATTTAAAGTAGTAGATTGTTGAGTTAGTGCTTTATATATAGTAAGTACTCAGGAAGTTATTACTGAAATTATAAAAATATCCTGAATATACCTACGGGGAATTTGGTTGTTACATACAATTTGCAAAGCGCAATTATTTTGATTTTAGAATGGTATAATAGTCACTGCTTAGCTACTTTTTACAAAGGCAGCAGTTGCCCACAATTTTAGGTGAGGATAACCCTAAATCAATGTCATCAACGTTAAGTGCTTTCTTTTGAGAGGAATACTTATCCATTCATTACTTCCAAGGGGTGTGGAGTAGGCTTCATTTCAGGAAGGTCTAGTATTGGAGTGAATCTTGCAAGCCTCTCCTGTCCTTTATTACATTCTCTCTGTGGGAGAAGGATTGACTAAACTGGTTAGGAACACTAGCATTTGATCTCGATCAGGCCGTATGTGCCAAGGTAGGGAAACTGCCTTGGAATACATTTTGCCTGTTATCCTCCCAAGGTGCTTTGCTGCTTCTGTGTTTTCTCTCCCTCCTACCCTCTGTCTCTCCCCTCCCCCCTCATACCTGTGCTACTGTCTTTCTGCGTCCTTCTGGGTATGAGTGTCTGTTTCTGAGCTCTTTGTACCAGGAAGTCCTCAGTGGACTATTATCCTTTCTCTGCTTCTCTCCTTGTCTTCCTGTGATAAGCTCTCTGGGACAAGCCTTCCCCCTCATTCTCTGAGTCTTAGGGCAGAAAAAAGGAAGGCTCTATTGCCCTCAGAGTTCCCTCACAGTTTTCCAAACCATTTCCATGGGAACTATGGTAATTTAGACAGTGAATTCAGTAACTTGTGCTCCATCTTGGCTTCCTGGTCTACTCCAAATTATTCAGAGCCTGTCAAGCACGGGTGTGATGTAAGTAGAACCCTTTATTTCCGTCAATTTCCTTTGCTTCTTTTATATGATCGTGCCATTCTATCCAATTAATGAAAAATAGTTCTCACTAAGCAGATGTTTATTAAAAGCAAGGTGTGTGTGTTTATATATATATACATTTGGTTGGTAGACATTCTGGTTTATTCCATTTCACACTATAAATTGTTCATAATATGTTTTGGCACTGCTAGTTCTGTTAACAATCTAAAAGAGCATTTACACACCTGGGATACATAAAGTCCTCACCAACTTAAACCTGCTGAAATAACCAGTTGCGGTGACTGCAGTAAAATGTCTTACTTAGCCACAGAGTTTCCTGACACTCGGGTTGATTGTGAGGCTCTTCATAGGGACTTCAGACTTTGTGAAGTGGGGTTAATTATGGGATTCACTGTTAAACTGTAGGAATTACTTGGAAAGAAATGTGAACTTGGCATCATCCCTGTTCCGGCTCTATAACTATCAATAGCTAACTTTGTGAGTTTGCATGAACCAAACCAAAATGAAACACGCCCACCACCAGGGTTCTTATTTGTGCACGAAGACGTGTTAAAGTCCTTGTAGATATGCAGCTGCTTAGTCCAAACATGAGTGTCAGTGAAGCTGAAGGAATTCTCATTTCGTTAATCAAATATCTGAGAGAACCAAGGAAAGATATCCTAAGAGAAGTGGACATGGATTTGGCTTTGAATGGTGTGCTTTACTGGCCACAAACCGTAACACTTTCTCACTTTATATGATTCATAAATATATGTAGAGTTTTGCTTTGTGTTGTTGAATCCTGTGGAAGACCATATTTGGGCACGAAGTAGACACATTAGTGAATGGTGTAACACTGACTGTACTTTGGTTATATTTTGAGCCCTTCCACAGCTCTTACTTTGAAATTACTAATGTTTCCTTGTAGGTTGTTTTTAAATATCACAAAAATGGTTAATAGGGCTGCAAAATAAGCCTGGGCTTCAAATCAGAAAGATCTACATTCAAAGCCTAGGTCTGCTGGTTTCCAGTTACAAACTTCACAAATTGCTTTTCTTCTCGCTTCAGTTTGTTGCATATTTGCTTCATGATGAGTTTTTGTTAACTTGGATTTTTATCTATGGCCATTATCAGATCAAATTGATTCCCACTGGTATTTCACTTTCATCTTTGAAATTATTTCATGTGTAGATAAAGACACAAGTTCAAAAGCACTGTGTATGAAAGAGACTGCATTCCGGGGTAATTTATGTGCACACAGACACTGAGGGACGGAAATAAGAAAGAGAAGGCAGAAAGGGAAATTTTACCTCATGAACTTCTCTTCTCCCTGGGTTAATGGCAACTTTCAGATAATGACTGTGTTTGTGGCTCATACATTTTCAGAACATATTATGTAAATGTTGCATTATTATTTATATCACCACTCGTAGAGATTGAACTTCTTGACAAGGGAATTTGTGCCAAGTACGTAGTGTGTATTCAATGAATGTAATGCGTTGTTTCGATGAGGTAGAAAATAAACATGGGTTTGTTGAACATTTTGTTTCCTAGTTGTTACAGGAAATAGCCATCCGAAGTAAACCTGTAAGCCAGCAATACCAAGGACTTGAGAGATTCTTTACTTTTGATACAAATGAAAGACGCAACTTACCTCCTCCTCCTAGCTTACCATACCGGTATTCCCAGAGTAGGATTCCACTTTCAGGTAAATTCAGACATTAAGCCAGCTGACCTACGGACCAATTTAACAACTTCCCAAGTTCTTTATTTTTATAAATGGTCTATCAACATAGTAATAAAATTATTTTCTTCCTGCCTAGTTAAAATCATTAATCCTGTTTGAATTGCTGTGTTTTTACATCCCAAGCTGCTTTCAGAATATGAGATAACATTCTAATAAAATTGGGGGAAGAATATTTTAGAATTCAAAAGTATAGCTGTTGTCATTTTAAGAGAGCACAGACTCTTTGAATCACTTCATTAGCTAAGTATTATATGAGAGTCTTTAAATTTCATCTTTTAAAAAATAAAGTCTTAGCATCTGCGAAATTCATGAGATATGGTTGTAATTTCCTCTTCTCTCAAATGTTTCTTAGTGTGGTAAAATACACATAATTCAACCTTTACGATCTGCACCGTTTTTATCTCCACAGTTCTGAGGTAGTAAGTAACGTTCATAACCTGTGCCCTCCTCGCCACCACTCCTCTCCAGAGCTCTTTTGATCTTGTAGAACTTAACTGGATACTCCTTAACCAATGACATGGCTCCCTCTTCCTCCAATCCCCAGCAAGCACCACGCTGCTTTCTGGTCCCACCACTCTGAGTAGTGTAGGTAATTAGTACGTGGACTTGTACTGCACTTCTTGTTTTGTGACTGGTTGATTCCCGTCGGCATTGGCTTTAAGTAGTTTCATTCCCATTACAGCATGCATAAGAACCTTCTTTCTCCTTTATTACAAGATACAAAAATATGAGACTAGAAAGTTGAAGCTCTGTCTGCCCAGTTTTTCTTTTATGCATCTAACCCAAACCTCCAAGACTCTATGAGGTGGAATTTGAAAGTCACTATTAAAATCAAAAGATGTCTAAAAAATAAAAAATAACTTACTGCTGTCAAAAGCAGGACAATATTCGGTTTTTATGGGTTCACCACCTCGTTCTTATTCATCAATCCCTCGGTGAACACGTGGGTTCTTCCACCTTCAGTTATCTTGCGTAATGCTGTTACGAACATGAGTCTCAATGAATTTGTCTTCAGTATTCTGCTATGACTTCTCTTGAGCTGAATCCTGGAAGTAGAACAGCAATTTGACTTTTAATTTTTTAACAACTCCCATAGTCTTTCTCACAATCACCACACCATTTACATTCCAACCAGCAGCGCACAAGAGTTCCTTCCACTCGCTCTAGACCCTTGACAACTGTTGTTATTTTCTGTTTTGTTTTGTCTGAGTGGTATATCATTGGAGTTTAAATTTGTATTTCTTGGGGGCCAGGGATATAGCTCAGTAGCACAGCGCCTGCCTGGCAATCACAAGGTCCTGAGTTCAATTCCTGGTACCAGAAAATTTAAAAAGAAATCACTGAATTTGTATTTCTCTGACAGTTAGTGATGCTGAGCATCGTTGAATGTGCTTGTTGAAATTTGCATTTATTCTTTGGAATGATTCTGTTCAAGGCCTTGGCACAGTGCTTAGTGAGGCTTGGTGTTGCTCCTGAGATATATTTTATGCTGGATGTTAATCCCTTACACGTGATCTGAAACTTTTCCTCTCATTCTGTGAGTTGCCGTTTAGGTCTAATGTTAGTGTTATTTGATGGGGAATTAGTCTTTAACATCATGAAGTTCAATTTCTGTATTTTCTATGTTGCTTCATCTGCCTTTTCTTTAAGTCTGTGAGGTCATTTCTAAATGCAGTGTTCTGAAATTTTTGCCCTTTTTTTTCTAAAAGTTTTATAGCTTTCCAGTCTTACATTACATGGATCTGTTTTTAGTTAATTTTTGTACGTAGTACAGTGAAGTTCCACATTCATTCATTTCCTTATATATTTCAAGTTTTGCAGCATCGTTAGTTGAAAAGACTGCCCTTTTCCCACTGAATGATCTAAGTACTCTTGTAAAAAGTCATTTGATTAAGAGAGTAGATTTTAAGTGTTCTTATCATATGCAGAAATAAAAGTACTTTAGGTAAAACATATGTTAACTTGCTTTAGTCATTCAACAATGTATAAAGATTTTAAAATGTTATGTTGTCCATAAATATATGCAATTTTTGTATCTAAACCAGAACAATTTTTTCCTGTGGGAGCGGGCCCATTCCTGAGACTTCGTCCAGCCAGTGCTGTGTTCTTTGATGACTGTGTCTTTGCAGTTGTTATAAGATCAGGAAATGTAGAATCTCTTCGAATATGTCCTTGTGTTTTCAAGTTTGTTTTGGTTCTTTAGGGTGACTTACGATTTCATATTAGGATGACTTTTTCAATTTCTACAAAAAAATACCATGGCTTTTAACAGGGATAGCATTGAGTTTGTAAATTATTTCAGATTCTGTTGGCATCTTTACACTAAGATCTTGCAGTCCATGACCATGTGGTGTATTTCCATTTATTTATGTCTTTTAAAATTTTTTCAGAAGTTTTCTCTTTTTTTATTGTTTATACCTTTTATATCCTTGGTTAATTCTTAAATGTGTTACTCATTTATGGTAATGAGAAATGGAAAAATTTCCTTAATTTATATTTTGGAATGTTCATTTCTAGTATAAATAAATACAGTTTTTATTTAATTATTTATTTATTTTTGGCCTAGCGACTTTGTATCCGGCTATTTTGCTGAGTTTTATGGAATTTTTAGGGGTTTCCTTACATTAAATTATATCATCTTTAAAGAGATGATTTCACATGTTCCTTTAGGATTGGGCTTTCTTTTTTCCTTTGATTGCCTAATGTCTTTGGTTAGCACTTCCAGCTCTATTTTCAGTAGAAGTGGTGAAATTACGCATTTTTCCTTGCTCCAACTCCTACAGGAAAGATTTCAGTCATTTACCTTTGAGTAGATTTGTTGTGCCATTTCATATGAGACTTTTATTGTATGCAAATGGTTTCCCTCTATACCTAGTTGTTGAAAATTCTTATCATACTACATTTTGTCAAATGATTTTTCTGCATCATTCTAGATTATTATGCTTTTCCTTTTCTTCAATTGTTATGTTATATTGCACTGATGGGTTATTGTAGGTGAAGTCATCCTTGCATTCCTGGAGCAAATTTCATTCCATCCTGATGTAATTGTTACAATATACTGCTGATTTTCTTTGCTAATAGTCTGTTGAGTTCTTCACTATTTATATTAAATATTTGTCTAAAGTTTTCTTGTAGTGTGCTTTGTTTGACTTTGATATCATTGTAATTTTGGCATCGTAGAATGAATTACAAAGTGTTCTCCAAGTTTTTGAGGAAGTTTGAAAAGGACTGGCTTTGGTTAGTTCCTTAAATGTTGGCAGAACTCACCAGTGAATCCATTAGGTCCAACACTTTCATTTATTTGTTGGGAGATTTATCTTTCATGCTACTGAGCCTTTTCACTAAGATACATCATTAACCTGCCCCTTCCTTCTTTCCTTCCTTCCTTCTTTCCTTTCCTTTCTTCTTTCCTTCTTTTGTCCTTCCTTCCCTCCTTTCTTCCTTTCTTCCCTCCCTCCGTCCTCCCCTCCTTCCCTCCCTCCCTTCTTCCCTCTCTCCCTTCCTTCTTTCCTCTCTCCCTCCCTCCCCATCCCTTCCCTCCTTCCTTCCTCCCTCCTCTCTCTGTCTTTGTCTTTCTCTTGCAATCCTCCTGTTTCAGCTGGGATTATAGTTGTATGCTACTACTCTCAGCTCTCAGTATTCTTAAAAGTTATATGTGTATTCAAATTTTCTATTTCTTGTTGATTTTGTAGTTTCAAGTTTAAACCTAGGTTTTGATGTCATCTATATTACTTAGCATTCTTTATGTGTATTCTTACATAAATTATTATACTCTATATTACACTGTTATATGCCTTTAAAATATTTTAGACTCATATATGTGTTATCTTTGCAATTGACAGTTTTTATTTTTTAATAGATATAGAAAGTCAATGGTTTTTATTTCATAGGCATGAGATTCTGTATTTTATAATGTAACTTACTGTTATGTATATTAATTGGGTAAGTATTGTTTGGGAAAGTAATAAACATAATACACTAACACCACGGACCTACCTCATTTGACGCTGTATTGTACCTTTTTCCTCTTCAGCGGGCAGAGAGTGGATCCCAGATAGCAGCGTGAGCGCGCACGCGGACGGTGCGGCTGCCCCGGGAGTTCTGCAGAGCGTCCAGCGCGCGCTGCCAACTGCACAGCGGCAGGAGATGGGTGAGGTGGCGTCAAGGGCACAGTGACGTGTGGCTGGGTCCTGAGTTTCACAAGTTTGTTTCCGTACACTAGGAGACACTGAAAGTTAGTGTATGTTAACTAAATGTTTTGGTTCTTTTCTATATGCAAAAAACCAAAACACCAATATATTTATTTATTATGCCTCTAAAAACATGAATTGTAGTCCTGGTTATTTTTATATTGAGGTGTTAAAATGCAGTATTCTTTAAGCGTAGGTTAGGCTATGGTGTGTTTTCAACAGTCCTCATAGAATACACACCCAGTTTCATCACACAGACCAGAGTAATGTTTTATAGCAGATGTCATAGTCTCCCACTTGTTCCATATTACGATTGGGTGTAATTATATATAAAATGAATGGCTGAGCTTAAGTTTGCTACTTGGAACTGTGATCAGGTAGCTTGTTTCTAAATTTAGTGCCTAGGATCTTGATTTCAGTTCATTAACTCCACTCTACAGCCAAAGTAACTGCATGATTTCCCGTAAGGTAACTTTAGGGACGTTGAACATCCACTGTAACATTTTCCTAATGTGTATACCACGGGTGTTTTTAAGTCGTTACTCTTACTCCATTATACTTGCTTAAGTACATTTGTTTTGTGTTGCATTTTGTATGTAAGATGCAATAGGTAGCTTAATCAGGGTAATTCAGCACACGTGTTGGGTACGTTAGCATTAGGGTAGGCCCTGCTGTGAAAGGATGGGAAGTGTCATTCCCCTGGGGACTCAACTTACGGGGAACACTTGACAGAAGTGGGTTATTCACCTTGGTTTAAAGCCTCTCGTCAAGCCAGTAATTCATTTACAAATGGTCTGTTCATATACCTAAGATTTATGTCTCTTTTTCCCCAAACACCATGATTAAATTTCCTTGCCTAGCTGAGATCCTTTCTATATGTACTTACGTTGAGAATCTGTCAGATATTTTTTCAGTAGAAAAACCACCCATTTATATAAATTTTTTTTGGTGCTATAATTAGATCTCTGTTCTCACATAAGATTCCAAAGCAGTTTCAAAAATTCTGGTTGCTTCTTTTGGAGGTAGTTAGAAAGAACTGTTCTAAGTCATTGTATATTGACAAAAATAAACTCATGCTATGAGAAATTTGTTACTGAGACAAAACTTTATAAATAAGCAGCCAATTGCTTTAAGTATCAATTTGGACAGATAAATCAAAGGCAGTCATTTACTGTGGGTAACATTTGTTGGGGCCCCTGCTTTAGGCCTGGCACTGCCTGACACAAGTGGTACAAAACCGTTTCTGTGGCCTGAGAGTTCAGGGTAGAGGTTCTTAAGGAACGCTGTCAGCCGTGAAGCCTATTATAATGCAATTCTAGATTGAACTCAGAGATACCGATCGCACAGGCTTGGGTAAGGCCCCAGAATTTGCATTTTTCAACAACTCTCTGCATCTTGCTATAGATAGTTAAAAATTCATAGAAAATTGCAACATGGATAGGCAAATACATAAATTACCACATAAACTGTGGTAAGCTTTATTAAGTGGTGCATCAACAATAGACTTTTGGAAATTGATAAGTAAGTAATGACAGTACATCCTACCAGGTATAATACAAGTAGGCATGCAGTGTCGTAGGAAGGCAGGTGATGAAATGATGACTCTGCCACTGAAAAGTGTCGATGTGCAAGGTGTTAGAGACTGGGTGGTATTCCAGCTGAGTCTTTAGAAAGGAACAACAATTAGTAGTTGGGAGAGTTGGGAAATGGCTTCCTGGACAGAGGTAGTGGCCTGAAATAAGTGTTCTTGGCCATGCCAAAATCTTATATTCTCAGTTGCTGCCAGTGTATAAAGGGAATCTAATTTCTGTGAGATTTTAACATTCGTCACTCTAAAAATGCAACAGCTGTGAAATCATTATTTGTTTAACAGCAAGTCCCTCGAGTCTCCCCACGCCCGGGAAAGACATACCTGACTCCTACGCCATCTTCCTGTTCTTGCAAATGGCAACATCGCCCAATTAGGCCGAAAACCTGGGCATCAATTTGACTCACACTCGGGACAATCTGCTCATTAAAGATCTCAGTGCTGTCCCTCCAAAATGCAGCCCAAATCTCAGAGCCACTTTCCTGTTTATGACTCAAGTGGAACAAAAACCAGTTGTCCATCCTCTCTCACTTGCCTTCCGATTTCAGTTTTTCCTCCCCAAACCATGTTGCTGTGATTAATTTCCATCAAATGTTACTGTTCACAGTCTATGAGTAAAGTATTTATATTTATTTATGGTCTAATATTATTTATATTTATAGTTCATAGGGAATGAATTCTGCCTGTCGTAAATTTAAACCATGCATGGTATCGTGTCATTCTGCTTAAAGTCCTCTCGTAATTTCCCACAGAAGGGAGAGCACTGGGCAGATATGTATTCTTTCCCATGCGCCACAGCAATAGTTGAGTCAGTTACTTGTCCTTTTTAACCATTGCTTCTTCCAGAGTGCAGCGCACTGCCTCCTATCTGCTGTTAGGTCGGCTGCGCTCTTGGCCTGAGTGGGAAGCAGGGTGCTCTGCAATCTCCGAGTTCATCCTCAGACTCTTTTTTATATGACTGGATCTTCCCACTTGCCTCACTCCAGACATGTCTTCAGAGAGTCTTTAGACCACCCTAGGTAGTAACAGACTCTTGAAACACCATCTTTCTCACTGTCTGAGAGTATCTTGTTAGTTTTGTGCTGTTAGAAAGAAAGCACCTATCTTATTCATTGGTGTGTTGTTGCTGGCAGAACAGGGTCTGCTACATGAGAAATTCTTGGCAAGTATTTCAGAATGAATGAAGCAGGATAGAGAGACTGTGTGTTAGTGTGGAGAGCACCTAGAGGGTAGGGGGAATGTTTCATTTACTTTGGAGTATCCTGATCATGACACTGTGCTTGGGAGTTTCAGGAGATAATAAATTATTTTTATAACTGAATTGGACTGAGTATTAAATCACAAATTCCCCCAATTGGACAGAGTTGAAGGGGTTATAGTGTCCAATTACTGAATCTTACAGGTGAGATATGAGTTGTCATGTCAGGTCATAAATTGATTTCTGACTGAGAAATTTCTAGTTGAGAAATTTCGAACTGAAATGAGACAATAATGTACCTAGTTATCTAGTGCTTTTATTTTCCCTCAGCTGTACCACTCAGTACAATTTTGTTTTGTGCTTCTAGAACACTAATAAAAATATATTTATCTCAGCACGTTAGACAATGGAACAAGAATGTCACTAGACAATAATGTCAGTAGACAGCCATGGAATTTCTTCAGGATCAAAATATTGGCTCCTTTCATAAGAATGTTATCTGTTAGTGAGCTATGACCCCAAAAGGATGTTACTGTACTTATATTTTTCAAATTTTATCCACACTTTTGAGCTCTTTATATCACTGTATTTTATCTTCCCAGTGTTGGTGTGGTTTAATTAGTAATTACAGGACAAGTATTCTTAGCAAACACTAAGCAAAATTTATTTTGTTATATTTGAGCATAACTAACATCAGTTTAAATCATTTTAAAGTTTATATTACCAATGATGGGGCAAGTTATTCCCAAAGTAATTTCCTGTGTTCATACTACAGACTAGGCTGTTCTCGTTATGGGATGATCACCTCAGCAATGTCACATTTCATCAGTGCTACTTTTAATGTTGTGTCAAATGTTCTCTTTAACAATAATATTAATAAGCTTGCTGATTGCTAGAGAGAACGATACACTTGCCCAAATGAACAGGAAATAAACAAAACCAGGGACTACATTGGGCCTTCCTTGATCTCTTTTCATGTTTCGGTTACATTAAGTTATACTTGAGTGTGTTTGCAGTAAGAAGGATGGTCCGTCTTGTTTGTGGTATGCTAAGCATAAGTCTGACCCATCCTCTGTGTATTTTTTCTCTCAGCTGGGATCAATTAGCTTCAAATGCTGTGGCAACCAGATGTTGTTGTAAGAGTTCAGCAAGAGTTCTACTCTCAGGAGTTTTCTGAAGGGCATCTAAGTTATTTTAAATTTCTCTCACTTTATAGTTTTCTGCAGTGGCAGAAGTCCAGTTTTTACTAATAATATCCTCTTTTGTTTGCCTTAGTTTAATAAGTGTTCTAAATCCCTTTGAATTTTACCCTGTGTGAGATGTATCATAATACGGCATCATGGCTTGTGTGTCCATGTCCCCCCCAGAGCCTCACGCGGTCATAGGTGGGACTTTTCAGAGGGGGCTGGATCTAGACTGTGTGATGCTGGGGTGAAGGATGTGATAATTCATGATGCTGTGCTGGGATTCAAACTGCTCCACCCTGGGTGTGAGTGCTGCCTGCCCTAGGGTGGGTGAACTGGATAAAATGTAAGGGACAGAAAGAGGGCTGTTGGCATTGCTTGCAGTCATTACTTCCCTGCCTTGCTGCTTTGCTGCCCTCTGTCCATCATTAACTGCTTCTCCACTGGGACGGCCCTCTGCCAGGCCACCCTGCTGTGGAGCCAGTTGACTGCGGACTGAAACCTCCACCAACCGTGAGCTGAAATAGACCTTTCGTCCTCTAACTTTGGGCGCTGGGTATTTTGGCTGGGCAACGAAGAAGAGTAACTGAGACACGGAAGCAAGAGCGCAGTGTCCCCTGCAGGGCCGGCCCCGTGGGTTTTACCCCGTCTGGCGCTGCTGCTCCTCCGCTCCAGCTCCATTCGGGAGGACGGGCAGGCTTGCTCTCCTTGATGGGGACAAGTGAAATACTGATTCTTTGAATGTTACAGATGAAAGAGGGAACCACTTCTAAATACCAGTTATTGAAATAATTCTTAGGTATGCCCATATGTTATTATATGTGTATTATAATACGTATAATAGCATATAGGCATACTTTTCTCTGTTATTTTTATTCAGAAGCTTAAATGAACACAAAAGGGTCAGAATCTAATTTCATTGTAACAAAGTGTTTTCAAATTTGATTTCTGCAACATTTATTAAAATTGGTGCCTCTTGCGATTTGCCTTAGCTTTGCTTGCTTAAAAATTGCATATTGCTTCATGGGATATTAATTACATTTGAAGTAGACCTTTTTTAAAGAAAAATACAAATTCAATAGTTAATGACATGTTTCATGTAGGACAACTGCCTGTAGCCACTGCTTTGAATTTTGCATTTTCCTCTGAGTAGAATGGGCATAATGTTATACAAGAGCATATCATATGTAATAAAATCATCATTTTATGATAATGACAGTTGCACCTCTTTAAAGAATCCAGTGCTCTGTACAAACCAGTTTTGTTTTTTTTTTTTTTTTTTTTTTGGTTTTTCTCCAGTACTGGGAACCGAACTCACGACCTTGCACTTGCCAGGCAGGTGCTTTGCCACTGAGCTAAATCCCCAGCCCCCAAACCAGTTTGTGTTAAAAACACAAAGGTTGACATTATATATATTTTAATTTAAATATTTTATATTAATTATGCTTTAGTATATTTAAAAGTATACCTAGCCCTGAAATTTTACATTTGTTCCTTCAAATTTTCATTGGTCTTCAATAAATAATCTTTTATAAGAAATACAAAATTATAAATTAGTTTTGTGTGGGATTTGAAAGAATTATTTTTCTTATTGTGAAAAACCTTACATGTTGAAGAGACCGATGTACCTGAGCTTTGAACCAGGTAGAGATAAAGTAGTGCCTGAGTTACTACCATGTAGTAACCTGTAGCAACAATGTGAGAACAACAGAATAACCTGACTTAGAGTGGAGCTCCTGGAACTTTTACACTAATGTACTATGTAAGGCAATAGAAAATAAACTCATACTTAGGAAAATTATAATGTGATCTCCATCTCCTTAGAGCTTGTGATTTTCTAAAAATACACACAGATTTTACCTACTAGTCTAATTCATCTCCATATTTCTAACTTAAAAATAAATTGCATATCACCAAGTAAATTGATTCAGTAGGAAGTGGTACAGTGTTTATTCTATGGCTTGCTTTCTCTGCAAGGTGTAATTTGGTATTCTTCAGGAATTCAGCAAACATCATGGCATTTGGCCTTGGAATAGACCGTAAGAGGTGTATTGTGCTCAGCTGAAGTTAACTTGTTTTACAGAGTTTTGATTTAGTGAATATTAAAATTAATTTGCCTTTTTCTGAATGCAAAAGATAGGGGAAAATTAGTGAGAAATATTCTTCATGTCATTGGGAAAGGAATTTGAGATTAACAAATTATGTTTAGCTAGAAAAGATGACAAATTGATTTTCCATAACTGTTTTTCCATTCACAGCTCTGTGTTCAGGAGTTTGGGATTTTGATTGTTAAACGATCACTTGTGATTTTAATATAGTTTATTTGATTTTTTTTCTTTTTGTTTTAGGACAGAAATCACAGAGACCTTCAACAGCAAATTTACCACTTTCCCACAGTGTTAAAAAGAGCTCCCGCTGCCTTTCGTCCCCTCATCCTCCATCAAGAAGTGCAGCAGCTCGGTCTTTAACCAGATCTGCTTCTGAAACTTCAGACACTGAATATGCTGATAGAACTGGCCTCAGTGTGCCTTTCTTAGATGACGCTGGTGACCAACAGGACTTCGACAGTTTGGAAAAAGAATTACGTATGCTTAGAAATCTTGCAGGTAATGCTATTTAACTCATCCTAGATAGGATAACTCTCCCCTTGCCCTTACTCTTTACAATCTTTCTTTCAAAGACAAGCACTCCAATGAAAAAGGCTTCCCTTTGTAGCCTAAGCCATCACAGCCCACGCAAAGCACATCAGACCTGGGGCACACGGAGTTTCAAGCGAGCAGAAAAACAATAAACAAACAAGAACGCCACCAAAACCCGTTTTTCCTTTCTACCAAACCAGTGGAGGGTTAATCTTCATAGTTTTATGAAGGCTAGTGCTCCCCAGCCTTGCTGGAAATGAAGCTGGTGGATCTCCTAAAGCAGGGCTTCTCAGGCTTTAACCCGGGCACAGATTCACAGAGTTTGTTAAGTGCAGATTCCGCCTCAGTGTGTCTGGGTTGGGGGCTGAGACTGTGCACATCTTACATGCACCAAGTGTACCAGGGGGCTGAGATTGTGCACACCTCACACGCACCAGCTGAACCAGTGGGCCTACTTAGTGCGGTTTGAGGAGAGATTATACTTGTGCATTCTACTTCCAACCTCAGTGGACGTATTTTGCCAAACAGTGATGGTACCTTGAACACCTAAAGGTCTGGTCCAGGGATACACTCCTCTTATTATCGTCAGCAAGGCATTCGCTTCATCTGGAGAGGAACCAACTGCAGAGCAGAGAAGCAGGCTGGAAAATTCACTGCTTCTGTGTACTGTAGACTCAATCCTTTTTTGTCATTAGTGGCCTCTTCAATGTTTTCAGAACTTTTTTTGAAAAAGTTTCATCTTCATCTTGAAAATTTTAAGCAATAAAAAACACAAAAAAGCAGCCCCCCCAATCTTACTATTACTCCTAAAACAAACTTTTTAAACTTTATAATGAGCTTCATTTTAAACATCTCTTTGTACCATAAGCAAGAAAATAAAAACCGTTTGGAAGGATGAGTAGCTGGGTGGAAAAGGCAATTTTAGGAGCTAGGCTTATACTCCTTTACATGGTCCTGTTAACCTTGTATAGATGGATGCCCTGAACTTGACAAAAACTGAAACGACACTTTTGTAGACCAAAACAATTTACTTTTCACTAATTTATGTGGTTAAACCTGATTTTTATAACTGTTTCTTTAAAACTTAAGGAAAAACATGAAAAGAAATGGTAGGCAATTGAGGCAATTTGTGACTATATATTTTAGTTTTCCACAGTAACAAATCTGTATAAGAAAACATGAGGAACCATTTGTTCATATTTTTAAACTATTTGCTAATCTAGATAATACTGAAGGCACACTGTGATAGTTAAGGTTTATCATTTTGTCATGGTTTCTTTCATCTCCTGTGTGTACATGTATAATATTCAGTATTGGCATTTTCCTCATGACTGACCTGTCTTGAGTCTTTCATTTTGATTTCACTGCAGAAATTTTCATTATGTAATTCTTGATAATGTCTGTCTTTTATCTCTATGGTTGATTGACACATTAGCTAGATTTATTTAATTTGATCACAATTTCCTTTCCTTTGCATTTAGAACACATTTCTCTTCCGACCTTGAATATGGTGCTAGCTACTCCTTCACAGTTGTTCCATTTAAATTTTGCTTGGTTGAATATAATTGTCAAGTAGTTTTCCCTGCAGGTAGTGTCCACGGTAGGTCTATTACCTGAGATCTTGTATGTTTGAAAGTGCCCGCCCTTTATATTTGAATTACAAGCGAGCTAAGAGTAGTAGCTTTGGGTCATCTTACATCTTGTGCATACTGACTTGCCACCTCTAACTCTGAATTTTGTTGTGCAATCATCTGAAGCCATGGTAATTTCTTACCACACACTTTCTTGCATATGACAGGTTTCTTTCCTATCTGAATGTTTGAAAAAATTTTCTTAAAATGAAATGAAATTCAGAACAAAGACTGGATTTCAGTGTCAATAACTCAGCATTTTTTTAAAAATTAGAAGATTTACTATATACAGAATAAATTGTTCTTTGTTTCGGGAAAACTGTGCTTCCTTCAGCAGCATATATGCTAAAATGTTTTCAGGAAAATATCTTGCTTTTATATATTTGAACTGTTTGTTCCATTAGGCTTTCTCCTGCTAAGAAATCCATTTCTTTGGGTTGCACCCTTGTGAAACAATATATTATATTTTCCTTGGTTGTCTTAACCAGTTTTTACTTACCTTTGTGTTTATTATAATTAATTATTTCAAGAGTGTCATATATGCAATGATTTTATTTTTCATCTGGTTATAGTCTACTCTCTGATTTTTAAAAATTATTTCTTAAAAGCTATTGCTTTAACATTTTCTTAGACAATTTTTGGGTAGCTTTTTATTTTAATATCAAACTTTCAGAAAATTTGCACAGTTTCAGAATAGCATGAGAAAATCCTTTATACGTATATACACTTTATCTCAGAGAACTTTTTCTTCTGAAAAGTTTATGAGGATGTAATAAACAATGTGACTCTACCTGTACATATTTCTGTGTGTATTTCCCCCAACAAGAACACCTCTTAAATAACCAGAATACAATGATCAAAATCAGGAGAATTAACATTGATGCAATATGATTCTGTATTCCACAGGGAATACATACAGGATATTCCACAGGGTATACATACAGGATATGTATTCCATAATCTTTTCAAAATTATCCTGATGTTGTTTGCTTATTTTCTCTTTCTGATCTAATCCAAGAATAGAGGCCATCTAATAATTTCCCTCCCATGTTTGACATTATTTCTTGAGATTAGTTTTGCTCAATAAAAAATTGATTTTCATAACTTCTTTTGTAGCCAAAAGACTTTTGAGAAATTCTCTTGCTCTCCTGATCTGTGTTTTCCACCACATGACTGTTTTATCTCGCCGTCTTCTGGACGCTGTGAATTCTTGCGTTCCAGTGTGTTGGCATAACCAATCGCTGTGTCATTTCTTTGTACCTTACCGGTGCACGCTTACTCTGGAGGGGCTTAGTTCATGTGCTCCGCCTTTTCTAGTGGTAGTAAGACCACGCCCTGCCGACCCTCTGCTCATGTGCCTACCATTTGGAATGGGGTATTCTATTCTTTCTGCATCTTGGCCTCACAAAGGCAAGAGGAAGAGCACAGGGCTTGGGATCTCAGTCTCTTCCCGAAACATCCAGGCTTGCGTTCCTTTTCCTAGAATTGTTAAATATTCAGCCTCATTTGACCCGACTTGGAGTGTGATCTGTCTCTCCAGGGACACCTGCAGATTTGTTGTCTTCTTCATTCTGCTAAGATCAATTGGTAGGTGTTTAGAGGCTTTAACAAGATTTCAGATATGTTCCTCTCACTCCCCGTCACTGGCTTTCTCTGAAGTGAGGTGAACTTGGTGAGACCTGTCAGAGTTTGGCGAATCTCGCCTTGTCTGTTTCTAGTAAGTGCTTGTGGGTTAGCTCGGGGATGAAGTGGACAGGGACAGACCTCAGCCGCGCCTCCCTGAATCTTACTGCTTTGGTTCCCCCATGTGTTTCTTATGTGAATTTGTTTGCTTTTCTTTCTTTGATTACTTTTTTGAGCTCATTTCACTTTATTTGGCTTTCATTGACTGCTTCATTAGGGGTTGAGGAATAAGAGTCTGTGATACGCTGTTACTTTTATAGGCTCGCCTCAAGGTTAATTACTAAAATCTCAACTGTAAATCTTCTTGCAGGTAATACCTTAATGCCAGTTCTGAAAGGAAGCACGTCAGGTCTGTGCTGAATCTAAAAGGATAATCACACTGCTTTAAATCATAAGCAAAAGGGCTTCTTATTTGGATAAAATTGATACATTCCATTATTTACCAGTAAAATGTAGTTTACAAACAACTTTTATTAGCCTCTCCAGCTTTTCATTGCCTTCTTCATTTTGGGCTGTTGTGCTCCCCTTTGTACCCCGGCACTCGCTTCCCACACTACCGGAAGCGTTTGCGCCGGGGCAGCGCTCTCGCCTGCGAAAGCAAGCAAGCACGTGCCGAGCAGCCTGAGCGCTGCCGGGGCTTTCCCGTCGGCCCAGCGGCGGCGGGCCGCTGTGCACACACGTCAGCACAGCAGGGGCCTTTCCTCTGGGAAGACTGACTCCACATTCCTGCACACTGTCTGAGGACGCTCGCCTGGTACTCCGAGGAAGAAAAGGGCGACAGTCAACTCAGTCGCCCACTGATCGGTGGGTGACAGGCGCTCCGGGAAGTGGAAGCTCGTGGTTGGGAGGTGACTCCTTCTGCACAAGGTCTTCGTGCTCCGCGGGAGGAAAACCCCACCCTCATCTCACTGTGCGTGATGCAGTCTGGGAAATCTCTTTGCGAGGTTTGGCCTAACACAGCCACAGCCACACATTTTGACTCTTTTTTGAAGTTTTTTAATTTTAAAGATTAAAGAAACTAACAAAACAATAATGAAGACAAAATCCAGCGAGTAATAATAATCACTGGTTGTTTTATATGTAACATTGCTTTATTTGATACTGGTAGCGACTCCATGCGGCAGTCCAGGCAGATTCTCTTCTTAACTCTTTCCTTCAGGCTCAGTTACTGAGGCACTGAGCGATGTAGAACTGCCCTGGGTTTTGCCCAGTGTACATAAGTGAACAGGCAAGTCTGCCTCCACCACCTTAAATTCTCTCTTCAAATAAGGACTGTGACCATTTCAGAGGGAAAGCGCCTGGGCAGAGTCAAGGTTGAGGGATGAAAGCCTAGAAAGAAGAAGAGAGGTGAGCAAGGCAACAAAGTGGAGGAACGGATGACACATGGAGGGGCGGGAAGTAAGGACTCTCAAGAGGGAGGAATGGGGCTCACAGGTTTAGGTGCATCCTCTTGTCCTCACATCTGAAATGTCAGCATGTAGCTACGTAGTTGCGGTAAGTAGTATCTAAGGAGCTTTCTTCTGTTGTTTCTTGTGGAAAAGCAGCCAACCTGAGTGGTTCCTGTTCATTGAATTTTTAACTTCTTGTTTGGTCCTTTTTCTCTTTCTTTCCTTTCTTTGATTAAATAGATATGCTTTCTGCATGGAATGCAGTTCTCTGTGTGTGTTTTCAACCACTTTAGTTTTAGACATGCACCCTGAAACTCTATAGGCGAATTTTCTCCCTATATTTAATTGCTTATTGTTGTGTTTAAAGATTTCTCAATGATCAGAGAACATAAACCCTTACTCCAGGGATAGAAATGATTTAATTTTAATTCATTCTTTTATAATCAGCTGATTTCCTAGTTATAGATTACATTTACAATGTAAATGTTAGTTGAACCTTACTTGGTCTGTATTGGAAAAATCAGAAAATTTGACTTTTTAATTTTGGGTGAATTTAGATCTAATGTTAGCTTTCAGTTCAGTTTTCTTAACAGTTTGATTTTCTCTTTGTTAGTTTTGGCGTTACCTAGAGTTCGGTGATGTCACTTTTACTCCTGCTAACTGTACAGAGCACGCTGAAGTGCAATTTTGAGAATTACTAATTCTACGAAATAGGCTCATCCTATTTGTACTATCTGTGTTTAATGAAAAGTCAAACAGATAATGGAATTTGAATACCTCTCCTGGTGGAATTTCTTAGAGCTAAGCATTACTGATGAGTTTTAGCAATGTAATTTTGCTCTTTGCAAACCCTGAATAGGCTGTTTTCCTATGGGAGCTTTCCTCTGCTTTGGCCATAGGTATGTGCTGGGGGAGTAGATGTCGTCTTTCACCTTGTACAAAGTGGGGGAGGAAATGGCAGCTTGACCCTGAGATGTAGAGTGCTAGCAAGCTAAAGAAGACAGGGCGAGCTCCAGTTTTCCTGCAGTGATAGTGATTTTCCACATGTTACCATTTCTTTTGGGCTTCCAGTTGTCTAATTTTTAACAAGTGGGAGTGGGAATAATTAAATGGTTTAAAAAGTTTTTACTCTAAAGAATCTTTTAGATTTTTATCTTAAAACTCATCTCATAGAGAACTCTCTAATTTAAGCTAGTTCAGGTAAAGCTGTCCTGATTGCTCTGGGGATGGTGAGGGTAGAAATTTTATCCATAGTATGGTGAACTTATCCATATGTCATAATGTAAAAATCATAGAACTAAATAATTTAAGGACACTTCCATTGGTAAGTGTGCCGAGGTCTGTCTTTCAGTAGGAATAATATAATTTTACACAAGAGAGAACTTTCCAATTGCTCAAAAACATCAAATTACTGCCTATGACTCCACACCCTAAACACATTTTGTGTATCTTCTGATCAGGAAGATGAGTACTTGGAATTCTTGTAGGAGTAAAGGGAAGAACAGCGTCCGGTAATCTTGCCAGCCTTAAAAGTCTTCATACTGTACCTGTATGTATAAGTTAGATTGTACAATTTTGTCAATGTCAAAAATGGCATTAGGCCTGGGGATATAGCTCAGTGGCATAGCGCTTGCCTGGCAAGCACAAGTTCCTGACTTTGATCCCCGGTACTGCAAAAACAAAAACAAAAACAAAAACACCTCAATAGTACAAAAATGGCATTTCTATAATTCAATTTATGGTAGTTTACATAAAAATGTTTCCCAAAATATTTCATTTATTTAACTTGTGCTATTTCCATACCCACACCGAGTCACATACCAGCAAAGGGACAAGATGTAAGGTTCTCCCTTCAAATACAAATGGTTATTTACCCAAGCAGAAGAAGGAAACAAACAAACAAAAAAAGAAAGCAGCTTTGCCAAGGCTACCCTTTTCTTTGAAGTATGTATTGGTAAAGCTATTATTTTTTTAAAGAAAATAAAGTTTGTAACATGGAAGCAAACTGAAGAATTAACAATATTCTAGCATTAAGGGGGTTCATATGATTTTCTTGGAAATGTGATTTCTCAGGATTTAACACATTTCATAAGTATAATGTATCTTTAAAAAATCAATATGATTAAGGTGTCCCGATACTTGTGCCCTTATTTACTTATTCATTTATTTATGCATTTGTTTGTTTATTTTCAGTGCTGGGTCCTTCTTCATTCTAAAAAGCAGCTCTACCATCTATCTGCACCCATGATCGCGCGTGCCTTAATTTGGAATTTCAGATCAAGTTTACCTCACACTCCAGCATCACGCAAAACCTAGAAAGTTACAGAATAACTAAAAATCTGTTCTAACCCTCTTTGTACTTCTTCTAGTTTATTCTGGGCAAACTTCTAGCACCATAGGCTATGCATTTGTTTCTTGAAATTATGACAATGCATGCAATAAAATATTTCAGATCCTTCAGAAAAAGTTTATGACCCAGCCTCAGGAGAATTGCCAGCTCTCAACGATGATTCCCTGAGTAGAAGTCAGATTTCTTCAGATTTCCTCAACACCTCACATATGAAGGGACCCCGTGGAGCTGAGGAATCAAGGTAAATTGCCTGCAGCTTATACATAAAGACAGTACATAGTGAGATTTGGGCAAGTCCCAATTAGTTATTTTCTATGTAAAGAATAATTGCCCTTGTGTGCATAACTTCCGTGACCATTCTTTGTGAAATGTCTGGGGTTTTTGCAGACTTATTACCAGGATTTAGTAAATGGCTTATACAGTTATTTTAATCTGAAGAGATAGCTCTCTGCTGAACAATATATGTCATAAAAATGAAAATACACCTGGAATTTAATAATCCTTCTACATTTTTATGTCAAAAAACAGTTGTATTACTTGAATTAATTAATGCAATAAATTTCAATATTTTGCAGTAATAAAATGTTTCCCAATGTAAAGCTTTTAGAAAAGAATATTGACTTTTTTCCTTAAAATGGAACCTACATTATTAACAATATTTTAATATGTATTATTTGATTATTTCCTTATGTAAAATAATGAGAGGGCAGTGGTCAGTTCATAAGGAATGTAGGTTATTCTAATAAGTGCTTCAGAAAAGTAATATATCATGTTTGCCCACTGTTGACATACACACATTTGGAGAAGGAAGATGTGTCTTTCAGGGAGACAAAGACGATGAAATATAAGCCCTTTGAATTACAAGTTGCTTTGATTCATTTCAGGTCTTATATTGCACCAATGGAATCAAGACTGTTACTTTGTCTTTCTGAAGGAGGAGATCATGTAGTCATGGTTCTTGGACTTGAATTTGTGATACCACATAGATTTTTTTGTTAAAGAGACTGCTACCTTTCTAGAAAAACATAAGGCAGGATTAAGACCATTGCTATACGTGTGCTAAAACCCCAAGTTTTCTGTTCCCTTGGGACAGAAGATTGCGTGTGAGGTGCTATAATCAAGTATCGGTGACCCAGGTCCATTAAACAGTAGAGCCAGATCTCACAGTGAAATCCCCCAAAATGGAAATAAAACTTAAATTTCCTTAGCACTGTATAATGAGCCTTATTGTGTTTTTAAAAAGGATCAATGAGATTAGTATTTTTTCCTTAAAAAGTTATTAAAAGCAAACTAAACCTAGATGCTCTCCCACCATGTCACACAAGAAAGGGCATTAAATGCTAAAGATGTCAGGAGAACGTACCAACAGAATAAGATGTAACATGTCACGAAAAACACTGCCTTTTTCTTCTCTTCTGGGGTGAGTGAAAGCTGTCAGTTATATGGGCACTAGCGCACCGACCAGAGTCTATTCACTGCTGAGTTAGCCCGTTTTGGACTTGAAAAAAATAATCCTTATAGAGTTATATTCATTACAAGGTGAAGTATTTCAAATTTAGTTGCAATACCAAAAAAGTTAGTTGCCTACAGGGGCTGAAAATCTAGATAACTTTGCAATCCGCGAGGGCTGGGCCCCTCCCTGTTGCCCCGCACTACCTGTGCTCCTAACTGCAGACACCCGTGTGCGGGAGCCTCCGCCAGTCCCCACCCCCGTAAAACGCAACAGAATAAAATAACGAGTAATTCCTGTCATTAATTTTAGTTTTGACTTGTCTTGACTGAATATCCTCTTAGTCCTAATTTGCTGTACACAAAGGAGATGATTTCCCTGGCAGTCTATTCATTGGGATTCCATTAAACAGCCGATGCATGGTGAATATCCTTGAGGATGACGTCGAGGCTCTGGGGGTTGCCGCAGTGCCTTCTGAATCAGGAGGAAAGGAACGACCGGAGACCATAAACTCTGCTCTCCTTGCGTTCACTGTGGCCTTATTCCTTGCGGGAGGGAGAAGGTTGAGAAATTCTCGTTAAAGGGAGCTTGGTACACCGGGCACACTGAAACTTACGGCCCTAATCTGACACAGCCCCCTCCCATCTGCTGCTCCCAGTGACTTCAGTGTATGCAGTATTGATCGGAAGGTAAATGAAAGCTGAGAGCTGGCTCTGTATATTGTATATTCTGTATACTGATCTCTTCATGCATTTCCAGCTCTTCTGGAAGAGATACCGAAATGCAGTCTTCACTGTCACTTTCCGAGAGCAGCACAGATGAGGAGCAAGAAGACCTTCTTGACAAGCAACTTGTCATCGCACCATCATGGTCAAAGAGGGTTTAAAGATCGCTCGTCCATCACTTTCCCACTTTGTACTCAGAGTAAAGCAAGCAACATGAAAAAGTTACCGATCACCTGGCCAGGCGCGGGGATTTCGATTATTAGTGTCTGATGTTTCAAGGCCTACAAACAAATAAAAATTAGTGAAATTATAACTTCAAGGGCTTTTCTCTCAAATGACACATTGCATTTCAAGTACTAACATATTTCAGATTATTTTAGCGAAATTTTATAAATTCTAAGGAATAATATTTATAACTATGTAACTGTAGGAAAGAACATGATTCTATTTAAAGCAATACTTCACTGTCCAATTATATTTCAAGAAATTATGTTATTAAGAAGAGTATTTATCTGATGACCACATCAGAGTAGTCACAATCATGAGTTAAGCCTATAATTTCAATGTTTTTTCCATTAGGTCTATTAGAATATTTATAGTATTTCTGTAAGCTTCAAAAACTGATTCTCGGAGAAAAAAAGACCAAAATAAATTGGACACACCTGCTATGCTCTGTTCTAGGAGGGAAAGAAAAACACTCCAAACATCTTATTTTGAGAAGATCAATGTCATGGTTGCCTCTCTCCCCTCCCCCTTTTACACATGCACACACACACACACACACCTGTTGATTCTGTTTCTCAGAAGAGCCCTCATAATGACAGTTTGAAGGACTGTTGGGCAATACTCAAAGGCAATACTCTAGTGGAAGTATTTTGCTATGTTCCTAAGGAGTAGATCCTGGGTTTTATTCAAGTTTTTGTAAAATGTCATAACTCAAGAGTTTAAGCAAGGGCACACACGGGGCATAGTTTCTTGGCTGTCACTTTGTGACATGTTAGGATGGTTTTCTTTAAGGAGTTTGGTGATTTATCAGAAAAAATATTTCTGAAGGTTGAGTATAGTTTCACTACAATACAGACATACCTGAAGAGTTCAAAGTCTTTATCCTCAATGTGAGCCTGGGTAGTAACCCCTCACCAAGACTGATGGTTATTCAGTGTGCTTTTATCTTTAGTAAATTTCCATGCCATCAGTAATTGTCCTGTAATTCTCATAGATCTGATAGGATATAAAATGATGAAGAGACTTATAGCCATTTCTGTGTCTTTCAAGTAAAAATGTCCTTTCTTGAAAGTGAATACTGTAATGTATATGGATAATAAACAATCAAAAAATCAGTCATATTGTCAGAACAAGATGTGTAAAAATCTTCCAAGGGAGTGTGACTCCTTGATAAGTTTTACTTCACTCTTATCACTTTCTGCTTTCCAGTCTCACAGACATATGCAACAGAGAATCATCCCTGAATTTTCAGTATTTGTGTCAAAACCCCCTATGGCATCCTGTACTGAGGTTGATGGCTTTCTGAATTTCATTGCCCACACTTAAAATGGGGATTGCTTGTTTATTTATTAGCATAGGAACATCGTTTTAGCATGTCTTCTCAGTTTCAAACTCTTTGTTCTCCTTTGCTCTGAGACATCGTATTCTCTTCTGATGAAGAAGCAAATTATTCCTTTGGATGTGATGCGTAAAACTTAGAACCTTAAAGTTAGGAAGCTTTGTCTTGTTAGAGAAGGACTGGACCACTACTAACCCTCTGTTTGTTCAGACCTAATTTAATTCTTACATGAAATGGCTCAGAAAATGATGTTTTTATGATCTCACTATGTTTTACAGTCTAAAAATTTTGAAATAAATTGTCAGATAATTAATTGTCATCAGCACATCTCTGTCCCAAAATCGAGAAAAGGGATGTGGTACACAGACTTCGTCACTGGACTTCTGACATGGGATTGCAGTTGAGCACCAGGAGGGTTCCCCATGGCTGAGCAGAGCCGACTCCTGCCGTTCTTTGCTTTCCATGGCCACACATCTGGAGAGGTCCTTACCTCCAAGGCTGTGAGTCTAAGGAGGAATTAAAGCCTAGGGAAGATTAGAGGCTTTGCCTGAGGCAGCTTCCCGTGTTCTCTCATTTGGAAACTCTAGCTTTAAGTTACTCATAAAGACTGGCCTCTAGTTCTAACCATGGAGCTGATAGAATCACACATTCTTCAGAAGAATCTCAACTGTATTAGTACACTGAGGTTAGTGTGTATTCCTTTAGCAACTACTGGATAAAAAGTCCTATGGTGTTACATGCATGTCAACCCTGGTTGCTCATATCCAGACTTGCATAATTCTGTGAGAGTCATGTGAAGTTTTCTGAGTTTACTGCCTTTGGACATCTATGTGACAGAAACAAAGTGACATTAGATTTTATGTTATGGCTTTAATATGTTATTTGATACCTATCCGAGCTCTTCATATCTACTATTCTTGGGAACACACATCATAGGCCATTGGTGTCTCACATCTATTTGTTTGTTTGTTTGTTTTTGTTTTTTTTTCCGGTACCGGGAATGGAAATCACGACATTGCACTTGCCAGGCAAGCGCTGAGCCTCTGAGCTAAATCCCCAGCCCCTGGTGTCTGACATCTATAAGATCACGTAGAGCTATGCTGCAGATGTGATGGGCACAGAAAACATTTCTTGAAAAATGGATGTTTCAAAATGGCTTAGCTTCCGTTTTATGGTCGTCAGATATTTTAAATACTGCACTGGATCAGAAGAAGCTAACCTCTCCGTCTTTATAGTTCAGTTTCGGAAAGATCTTCAGCAGTGCTCACCTCGTAAAGGTTTACGCACAGGCCTTTTCTCATCGTGTAGGTCTCAGAATGCACCTTCTCAAAGAGACGTCTCTCATCTCTGTCCAAATTCACCTCCCTTATCCGTTTCCTTTATTTTTTCTCATGATTCTTTTTCCTCCATAAACTAATAACTAATGTATTTGCGTACTTTTGAAGATACATTTTGCAACTAGACTATAAATTTCAACTAAGCATTATGACTACACTGTTGACTGTTATGCACAACCCCAGTAGAGAGGTGCTTAGCTAACAGGAGAGGTCCTTAGTGAAACAATGGTTGTGCGCAAACCAAACGGTAAGTCTTCTTCGTCTACGAAGGGAGATGATACAGGCAATGAAGGACATGCACGGTCTCTCGCCAGGTTATCAGATATGCTGTGATTAAGTACTGAATGCAGAAATCACTTCTTTGCATAAAAAGGATTCTGACATACTTTTCATAATTTTTTGTGAATTTGTGCCACCTTTACTTAACACATGGATAAATTAGTCATGAATCATTAAATAAATTTTGGGTCCACTATACATAAATGATCCACTAAAATCACTCAGATTCATCGGTGGGGCATGCTTTCAGGAAATGGACAATTAGATTGAAAAATAGGTAATGCTAGTATTTATGTTAAAATTAAACATCTAAATTTACTTCATTAAAATATTTCTGAACATATTGTTTCATATGCCTATAGTTTCTATCAAGTTTACATTTTAAAAATAATAAAATATACCAGCACTATCTAAAGACCCTATGCATCATACTTGCACAAAGGAAAATATTTTAAATATATTACTTATACCGCCCCAAACCTGTTTTTATAGGACATGCTGTTTCATCATAATTTTCATTCCTGGTTATTTATTTCTAGCCACATTTGCATGAAAACAATGTTTATTTCCTCAGAGTTCATCTGTGCCTAAAGTCATAATTCTTTGTTAGTGACACCCTGATTGTTTGCTGGGTAAATGATTATGATGTTGCCAGCAGATTATGACTTTAGCGGGGAATAACCAGCAGGCAAAGATGAACTCTGAGGAAATAAAGAGCCTCCTTTCTTAGTGCAAATGTCTTCTGTAGTTAAGGAAAATGAGAGGATATTTTTAACGTTCTCCATGAGGTAACAGGTACATTTAAACTGAAAAACAATTAATTGATTGATAGGGTTTCTCTTTCAAATGCATATAATACACAATGATAGTTATGGGAACATAGTTCTGAAAGGCATTTCTGTACTTTTACTTTTGCCTGAAGGAAGAGATATGTATATTTCTGTCTAGAAAAAAAATTGTGTAGATACAAATTTTTTTAAAGATTTCTAAGAGAGTGTGTGGAGGGAATGAACTTCATCCCTATGTGGTAATTTATTAAGCTTTATATATTTAGTGTAACTGTGAAAAATGTTTTAAGGTACTTTGTGTGTATTTTCACATTTTTCATATGTCTTCATATCTGATAAAATAACATTTGTTGGTCATTTAGACCATGCCAGTGCTACCGAATAGCTCTGCACTTAAAAAGTGAGAACTGGACACACAGTCAAGCAATGAATAGATATACATTTTATTGTTTTTGAAATACTCACCACATTTACTTTCTCCTCTGACCTCCTAGCCCAGAAACCTAAAAGAATAGCTTGTACATAAAGCTACTAAATTATTTTAGTTTGGGTTTAAATTTTTAAGAAAAATCAGATAACAATATAAGAAAATGGAAGTTTATTTCTTTTACATGGAGATTAAGTCTGGCAGTAGGCAGTCAGGAACTACCAATGCTACTTCACTACGTTGTTTCCTCCCCGACATTCCCCACATCACCTCCTCACGTAAAATGGGGATAGATTTCCAGCCATCACAATCTGAGTTCTGGGTTTGGGAAGGGAGAAATGAGAACAAACTAGGCAGCTCCTAGCTGAGGCAACTTTCTTTAAACTACAGTACTTCATTTTGGAAGCCTACCAAACATTCTGTTTGTATACTATTGGCCATAATCTAGCCATAGTTAGATAGAAGGGGACTGAAAATGTGATTGATTAAAATTTGGATTACATCCTGAAGAAATATTCAGAGAAGGGGATATTGAAAACAAGTGGCATGTGTTCTGTAGGTCCTAATACTACCTTCACTGCTGTTCTGAAACTGATTGTTTTCATGACATACTGATTTTGCAGTCATTATGATTTGAAATGCATGGGATTAATCAATCTTTTGAGGTCTAAATGGGTGTCACATTTAAATGTACTACCATACTTAAAATCATTCAGTTTCTTATATAATCCATACCTCCGCTTCAGTCTTTTTTATGGCTTTACAAAGACATATTGTACACAGAGAGATCATCATTATTTATATTTAAGTTTCACCTTAGGACTTCCTGAAACACATTCCACAGCGCTTGACAGTTCAGACTTTGGACTGATGCCCAAATGCAATCTGCTTTGGCAAAACTTCCAGTGCACTATGTTAAAAATGCTGTGGTACAAAATACATGTTTCAAAGGAACTTTCCAATATTAGGGTATTTTGGAACCTATGATACTGGACATTATCATAAGAGTACACAGAGAACAAGTAAAAAATAATGTCTTAAAAGGCTGTTGGATGTTGGTATAGTAGAGCCAAAGACTACAGGTGTCCTAGAGACAAAAATTTAACGTCATGTTCCTGTAAAACCGTTTAAGTCGTTTACATTACACGTAAAAATGAGACCGAGTTCGAACCGAGTTCTGAGGTGACGGGGTCACGTGAGCTCAGGGAGGCGCACGAAGGGAAACTAAGTTGTTGAACAAATGTACACAGGTTGGAAAATTCAAGACAATAGTTGTAAAGCCGAGGAAGGAGCGCTAGCCTCTACATTTGAGATGCACGGCCGGGGTCCCGGGGCGTCTCTCGGCCCGCTGTCATACAGCACTCCGAGGCCGCACCGCCCGGACCCCGGCGCCGCGGGCCGCACCCCGCTCTGGGCAGC
>NW_004955448.1:16482986-16511296 GCF_000276665.1 Chinchilla lanigera | reverse complement strand
GGCAGGAGGGAGAAGGGAAGGGGAGGGGAGTGGGGAGGGGAGGGAAGAAAGAACAATTTGTGGCAAAGCCTGGTCTCCACATTTCAGCAGGCCTGGAGATAATGCTTACGGCCATTTTACGCCAGTGAGGTGGGTCTGGCTTCTCGGAAGGACTTAGAAAATGTACGCAGCTTCAGAGGAGGAGGTTTGCAGGGCGGAGTGCGGCATTCTGACAGGTGTGAGGAGGGGGAGCCCGGGAAAGGGCGCTGTGGGCTGGTGGTGAGTCAGGCTGGGACTCTGGAACGCTTGCACAGCTCCCTCACCTCGGACAGCCGCACACCAAGAGGGTATCTTTACCGCACATGGGATTTGTGTTAATTTCGCCGCATTCTCAAAAAGCCACTGCTGGATTTCAGGAATCTAGAGCTTCACTTTAATTTTGTTTTCTAAATCCTCATCATAGACACCTCTTCTTTTCTGTGACCAATCTTCTTGGCAAGCTGTGAAGTGAAATTTCACCCCAAATCCTGAGTATTCTGTGAAGGTCCCAGGAGACTTTCGAACGCTGTGTTACCAACGTGGCAGCTGCTTCCCCGCAGCTCATCTGATGTCCCGAGCCTGAAGATTGTGGTGTGAGCACAAGCCCAACTCACAGACTCCCCTTTACTGGTTCTACAAATGGCCCCATTTTCTTTATGGAGGAGGAACGAAACTCCAAGCAAATACTTGTGATTAAAATGAGAGACAGTGATAACAGAACTTTGCCAAGTATATGTCCTTTCCTACTGCTAGCAGAAAAATGTCAAGGTGAAAACGAGGAGTCATTTATCCGCAAATAAACATTGCATTGGGGGGTAAATGTTTTATTTTCCAAGCTTGAAATAATTAGCATCACTCCTCTAAAGATTTTAGGCTTATTATAGCATCATTAAAAACACATTCAGTTGGTGTTAGTGAAACAGTTCATTGCACTGTTATGTAAAAGACAATTTTGTCATAAACCTAGGAAATAAGCTGTCTCAATTTAATTTTAAATATTCCAAAATATATCCTATCTTTTCATGAATCAAGGTACATTCAATAGGACTTCTTTGAATAAATTAAATTTTATTTTCCTGTTCTATTAACAAGAATAACAGACTACCATGATACCAGGTGATAATTTTTTTTGTAGCATAGAAATAAAAATGCCTCGATTTTTAAAATTAGATTTAGAGTGGTTTTTCTACTTGACTCAATGATGACACTCATCAACATAAATGCTATCTCCAGAGAAAAAAGTGTTTTGCTATTTTTTTTAATGAAATCTCAATAATATAAATTTTAAATCGAGGTTAAACATCATTTCTTGTAAGGACTGCTTTTTGGAATACCCACACGTTTGAGACACTTCATTCATGCAAGAGGCAAAATTCCTACATAGTGCTCAATCAAAAAGGTCTTTCTTGGAGAACATTATATATTCCATTGGAAAGGATGTATTTTGAGTTCATTATTTTTTATCTTCTCCCTTTAAAATTATTTTTTCTCCTTTCATTTCTTTTTTTAATAAAAAATGAAAATTTCGTAAAAAATAATGAGTAATACTGGGTATCATTGTCTTAAAAGTAGCTACTCAGAATACAAGACTTAGACAAAAGGATTCTCTTAGGAAGAAGAGATGTCTACACATTTGTGTTTTCTCACCCGCTGAGTTCTCTTTGACCCAGTTAATCGGTTCTTACAACTTGCTCATAATGTTCCTGTCAATAGCAACTTCCATGTTACTCAGAGATCACCTTAACCTCTCGGGGTCATCTGATGTGACTGACCATTCTGTTACCCTTGAAAGTGCACTGCACTACACATATCTTTGGGGACAGCAAACGCCTCTGATTTCGTTTTCACTCATTGATTGCTTCTTGTCTGAAATTCTTTTCCTTTTCCTAAGCCCTAAATGCTGATATTCTCATGGCATAGTTTTTGCCCTTTGTGTATCTCCACTCACCCTACGTGATACTACCCGTTCCAAATGCATGTCTGAACCTTAGATGTCACTGCTTAACTCCAGATTACGGTGCTGACGTGTCTCAAAGAGAACTGTGGATTTATACTCTCACACTGGCAATGCCGTTCACCTAATTACTCAGGTCAAACACTCTGTTGGGTTTGAATCCTTCTTGAAGTCCCACGTACATTTTTTAGTGAGTCTTGCTAACTCTGTCTTAAAATATAACCTGAAAATTTCTTCCACCACTACCATTTAACCCACGGAATTCCTCAGACACCTGACCCACTATCTTTATTCCACAGAGCAGCCAGAGTTATCACTGAGAGTTTCTGCTGGTTTAGTGAAAGGAACACTTAATGTTTAGTTGTTTAATCAGTCTGCATACCTATATGTGGTAATACAGCAACCACTGCTGATTTCCTATCATCTTGTTTTGAAATTCTGTACCATTTTATAGTTTTTGTTCTTTTTGCTTTAAAAACAAAATGAAAATTAAAGAAAGATTAGGTCACATTCCTTCCTAGTGTGAACTCCTCCAGAAGCCTTGCATTTAGTTAGAACCGAAGGCCTCCACAGTCCTCCTTGCTCAAGCCCCTGCTGCCTCTGGCACCACATTCCCTCCTGTCTTCCCTGAGCTTTCCCTGCCCTGGCCCTGATGGTTTACTTGCTGTTGTTTGAACTCAAGATATCCCTAGACCCGTGACCCTTATGGTCACTCTTCTTTTTAATTGTCTTATGTGTCACACATTTTTTATTAGTGTATGTTTGCAGTACAGCATATCATTTTGGAGAACTGTCACCGATACGTAGAATGTTTTGATAATTTTGAATCCCTTGGTCCCCCTCCTAGACTTTCTCCCCATCTGATCCCGTTCCTCACCTCTCATATCTGCCTCTTTGTTTCGTACTATCATCCTTTCATTTTACTCTTTTATTTATTTACGATTTAGGTTTTATTCTTCTTTCCTTAAACTCTCTCCCAGATCCTTTTGTGGCTCTTCCCTCATACTTTTTTCCCTTCACTATTTCTCAAAGATGTCTCCATGGGCCACCACGTGTAAAAGGGTCACACTCTTTTTGCTCTATTCACTTTCAAGTTAATTTCTTTTACAGTATGACTCCAAAAATCTTTTCTGTAGGACGGGTGTTTTCCATTAGAATATAAGCTTTTTAATGCACAGGTGGTATGTGGCACAAAGATGTTTAATGAATATTGGTTGAATAGAACTTTTTGTTTGCAAAGATCTACAGAGAAGAATGTTGATAGAGACTTTCTTTAATAAATTCATAACTTACAAGTATATTGAGCACCTATGATGTGATGTAAACATTTACACTATTATTAATCCCAGGATACATATGAGGAGTTTGAAGCATAAAGTAGTTAATAATACTCAAATGTTACCAAGTCAGTAAGCGGAGAGATGGTAGATTCAAATATAGGCATTCCAATTCTATGGTGTTATACTTGTCAACATGTGTAATACATATATCCCAGCTTGATGAACTTTGAAAAGTAATTTGCTAATGATTCACATAGAAAAGATTTCAAACTTAGGCAGTAAGAGTGAATATAGGCTTTTCTTATAAATATTTGAATATGGATCAAGAAATGTGAGCTATATTTTAATTCTTTAAAAGGTCTAAAATGTACTTCCTTGGAAAAAATTTTTAAATCACTTCTCTTGCTTGAGTCTCATATGCATTCAATGAATTTTGGTTGAGTAAAATATCAAAGGCAAAATCCAGAGATATGATCATGTTTATATTCTTAGCATTACTATATATTACATTCTTAGTGTTGTTTTGTCCAAAGATAGATGAAGCAGTTTTGTTGATACATGGGAGGGATCTAGCAAGAAGGCTTACACTGCCTCATGGACTCCTTGCCCTGACTGTAGGCTCAGGCAACACTTGATCATCAGATTTTCTAACTAAGCCTAATGCTATGAGCGACAACATTTATACCAATATCCACTGTTATCTACCTATTGAATATTTTGGATAATTTATTATGTGTTAGGCGCTGAAATATGCTTTGGGGTGTAAATGAATAAAATATGAACCCTGCCTCAAGGATTTTGTGACTGATGAGTAGGATGCACAATTACTTGAGTTAATGAACAGATATTGACCTCATCTGTCTCATTTGATTAAAAAGGACTTTAAAGAAGTGATGCTCAATAGGGTCTTAAGAGTTAAGCAGATTTTGTCTTCCCTGTTGAGATCGTCAGGTGGGAGGTGAAAATCATCCCTGATAACAATTGTGTGGCAGGAATAACGCAGATGTGGAGGAAAACAATTGTCTTTTGGGGCCTCTCATTTGAAAGCTTGCTAATAATCATTCACTGCTGTATTCAAGCCATTTGTAACCTGAAGATGACCTTCAAAATTCCCGTGTTTTAAGGTTATCTTTAAATTTGTTATCCAGAATGAACAGCATTATGTTCTAGACTCTATATTTGGCTTTCTGTCCTAAAGAGGGAGGAAGCAACAGCGTGTGTTTTCCAAGTTGTAACACTAAGTAATGATGATAGGACGTGCAAAGAAAAAAGGATACCTGCAGTGGCCCACGGGGACCAGCAAACCCGTCCTGTGTGGCAGGGTGTGTCCTTCAACTAACAATGAGACTGTCTAATTGGTGAAATTCCTGGAGAACAAGCAGTACTAGCAACCTGTGGCAAAATGAATGATGGGGCTGTGGGGCGCCTGACTTTTTGATTTTTAGATGGTAAAAAGCATTATCTGAACAGTATCTGAAATATTTATCTATGACACCATAATATGCAGTTTAGAACTCGATACACAGGAAAATGTTTTATTTCTGTGATTCTTGGATTATGCATCACAGATCACTGGTCCTTGTGGGACACCTTAGAGTGGAGGGCACCAGGGCACAGAGTTTTCCACTTGGGTTTGAGTCAGAAACTCTATTTCCGTCCCTTTCCCTATTACTGTACCGTGTCACATTTTTCACCACTAAAGATTTGTCATGGAAAAGTTTTAAATAGCACTGTTTTAAGCACGCTATGAGGAGAGTGTTGTAACTGTTGCTTTAATTGAGTGGAATAGTACTGTGCGCATGCTTAATGCAGCATAATGCACAAATGCCAGAGACAGACTGCAGAGCACACTTTGTTGGAAAAACTCAGCTGGACTCAGAGCTGAGTCACCATTCTGATGATGCATGTTTATCAGTTTAAGAAGTACTTCAGCTCTTCAGTTTCTGCTGAAAAGGAATTTGGGCAGAAACACAAATATTTTAAGTGACTCCACAACCTATTTTCATTCTTAGTTATAAAAAGCTGAACACATAAAATAGATCTTTAAAGTCATTTTATTTTACAAACTAACTCAGATCATTTACCTGTTCTTAGAGTATGAAAATATTTTGGGGTGCAAATGTAGGAAGTTAAGAGGGCCCAAGATGTAGACCTAAAGTGGAACATTCCCTTAGGTGGAACAGTCACTAGGATGCAATCACTTTTCTCTCGTTTCTGGGCAGAATACCTGATGCCCTGAATTAAGGAAGGAAACATTTATTTAGCTCACGGTTTGTGGAGGTTGGCTCCAAGGCAGGGTGGCACATGGCAGAGGTCAACCATTCACTGTGGCAGAAGATAGCAAAATCAGCAAGAGCAAAATGGAGGAGTGGCAGAGGGAACACCAAGCCTCTTTCCCTCCCTTACATTGTTTGCAAACCACCTGCCCCAGGGTGGGTGTAGCACTCACACCCATAATCCCAGCATTGGACCATGGATCAATCATAAATCTAGAAGCCTGCCCCATGACTTCATGAGGCTTTGGGGGGACATCCAGACACAAACCATAACAGAACCATTACCGATTTGAAAGAAAAGAAAAAGAAAAGGAAAGGAAAGGAAAGAACAAAGGAAAGGGAATGGAAGGGGAGGGAAGGGAAAGGACGGGAAGGGAAGGGATCTAACCTTACAGGTGACACACCAACCTTGATGTGAAGAGCAGTGAGCTAGCACTGCCAGCTGTTCAGAACAGTAAACGGAACTAAATCCAGTCAGGGCCATGTAGAGACCAGATCTGGGCGGTTGATCAGGTCATCAAGACAGGGCTCAAGAATGATGGGATACATGGAGGTTCACACAGAGAATTAAGTTGAAATCTATTTCTTAGTCTGAAGTCTTTGAAATATTGGGAAATAACTCCTTAAGTAAATATCAAGAGGCTTTGCATCCCATGCCATTCTAAACTTGCATAAATTGATACTGAGGATGGCTTTCTTCAGAGGTTTAAAAGGAAACATGTTTCCAAAACTTTTCAGAAGTTCTGCATGAGACCTAAGGTTTAAGGCTGAGAAGGACTCCATGCTGAGGTGTCTGAGGAGCAAACTGCTTCCTGAGGAAGGGCAGGAAGGGCTCAGAGTAAGTGCAGAGTCACCCCAACAGCAGGTTCGGTGGCCTCTAGAACTTTGGGGAGAGTTAGGAAAAAAAATCAGGCAAAGTGAAACCTTCCTCCCCTGCTGAAGGGTTCCTCCTCTAGCCAGAGCTGGGACAGTGAACAAAAGTACCACTGCTAGCCTCCTCCGTGGGAATCTGCTTGCTTCTTTTCTGCTGCACAGCATCCACAGTAGTATAGGACGTGGATTCATTCCCACATTCATCAAGCACTGCTTTGGTACCTACAATGTACTGAGCCCTGTGTAGACATGTGTTATACTGGCTTCTCACTCTTATGAAACTGGTGTTCTACTATGGCCGTCTGACTATGGAAAGCATAATTAAAATTATAAATGTAATTGGTATATAAAAGAAACAGGCAGAGTTCAGCGACTGCGTTATTTCGAATGACTTGGTCATGCTCCAGGAGCAAGCATCTCCCTAGAATTCGTAGATGGACACAGCTCATGCTGAATTCACATTGCTGGGGCTTTGCTCCACACTGTCGATACTCGAGGATGGAAGTGGAGGAGCTCTCTCTGCTCGGGACAACTCACAGTTCCCAAAGCACAGAGTCATCAGACAATCTGTCCTCAAACCATTACTTCCATCCACACTTATTTCACTAAAGAGCAATCAAATACGGCAGGGAACTACTTTAGATTCGGTGGTCCAGACAGTCCTTCATCAGGAGGCTGACAAAGGAGCTGAGATTTGAATTGTGAGGGAAGGCTGCCCATCTGCATGGGGGAAGGAATAACTAGGAGAAGATTCTGGTCAGAGAGAATGGCATTCCTGGGCAGTAACGGGTTTGGAATTTCCTAGGACTCAGAAGTTGGACGTCATTTGGAAACAATAGGCAGAAAGCTTGTGAAGATTTAAGCAGTGAAGTGACCTGATCAGCTGTAGGATTTAAAAGCTTATTCTTGTGGAGATGATTGTGAACAAGACTCTAAGCAGAAAGAGCGGTTTCCAGTTTGTGAATCCATTGCAGTCCAATGAAAATGTGATAGTGGCTTGGCTCGATCTAGCTTACAATGTATTTGGGTTGGTTTGAGTTTTTAGGACAATATGATATTTGATTGAATAGACAAAGAGTTACAGTGATTTCTTTAGATAATAATTTCTGAATCCTTGCAGGCCTGAGGCTCATACATCTCTTCTATTTAATTGGCATGTACAAATTATACAGTTTAATAATTCAGTACAGATACAAGGGGTGATCAGAATAGATGGAATGTTGAAAGATAAATAAATCTTTACTACAGTGAAAGACATATTAACAAAAACAATGGAATAAGGGTGCTTGAAGTGAGGGGGAATATTCTGAGTATTTTGTGAAGTATTAAAAGCGATGTGTCTTTGCTGTAATACATTTTTAAATTTAAGTATTTGCTCTACTTTTGATCATTCAGCATTGGTCAACTGTTTACAGGAATTTATGTCTCATAAAAGCATTTACAGGAATGGGAGAACAGATAAAATTCAAAGGAAATATTTTATATGATTATATATTTAATTTATATCAGAGATGTTACCAATATATATTTTTACCAGGGTTAAAACTATCTTAGTGCCTCGAGCACTTTAACCTCATCCAACAGCTCACTTTGATCTGTCTGACAGACAGCCCAACAAGACATGCAGAAGCATAGTGGATGGGAAACAATATCAGCAGGCTCAAATGCTTGGCAATTGCCAGTCTGTTATTCCCACATCGGGGCTGCATTGATTTTCCAGTAAACCTCTGAATTACCCAGCCATCACATTTATATCAGAGATGTTACCAATATATATTTTTACCAGGGTTAAAACCACTTCCATAATTTTAGCATACATTATAATTAACTATGAAATTAGATTAATTTCAGATTTACACCATTTTCTTTGATAGCTTTGCATAGTTCAAAAATGATAACTATCATGTTTGGAGAGCAACAAAGTCTTTTTTTATTTTAAAGATAAAAAAACTAACAAAACAACAACAATGAAGACAAAGTCAAACAACACAAAAACAACAAAAACAATACATGTGGAGAGTGACAAAGTCTTTAGCCTGCCAGTTTAACAAAAATACATCAAATTAAGCAAACATAGATCATTTCACTTAATGAGAAGTCTGAAAATAATACAGTAAAATATTTTTAATTGATCTTCATTGGAATGTGATGGCTGGGTAATTCAGAGGTTTACTGGAAAATCAATATAGCCCCAATGTGGGAATGACAGACTGGCAATTGCCAAGCATTTGAGCCTGCTAATATTGTGTTTCCCACCCACTATGTTTCCGAATGTCCTGTTGCGCTGTCTGTCAAACAGATCAACTTGAGCTGTTGGATAAGGTTAAAGTGCTCGAGGCACTAAGATGTCTACTCCCTTCACTCTCATCTACGACAATTTTAAAGAATATATCAAAAGAAAGAAATTAGAACAACTAGCTGCAAAAGAAAAATCATTCTCTTTTAATGCTATACACTTTATATGTGGTACAGTAAGCATACAAGTTGGATTTTAAGTACAGCAGATAATGCATTAGGAAGAGTGCAACAGAGAAGTTATGAGTTCCCAGGAACTGCAAATGTTGGAACCTGAACTAATAAAAACATAAAATGATGGTGTATGAAAGAAATTTTGCCTGGACTTATAAGTTTACTAATGGGCTACAAAGGATGTTTATTCATTAGTCATACTTTTGACAGAGGAGAAATTGTTAACAGAAAATGAAGAACTAGAGTTCCATGAAAGATCACTTAAACCTAAATCAATGATTTTATACAAGAAAACTGAGGGGCAAGGAATGAAGTTACTGGCCCTCAGACCCAGAGCTAGAGTCAGAGCTTAAACTAAATTTTAACTCTTAGAATCTTTACTGGGATGCCTCGCCTATGGCTTTCTAAAACGTCTCCACATTTGGATCTTTATTCCTTTATAAAAACAGAACAAAACTGTTTCTTGAAGACCTTCTAGGTTCCTAACACTGTGCTAAATATTTTGTCCTTAAGAACAAATAAGCCTGCTTCAAAGGGTGTGAAGAAAAGAGGGTTGAGAGGATGCACTGTGTAAGTATTACTTCCTGCAGGATACTAGGAATGCGTATGGGGAACGAGGAGCCGGAGGAGGAGATGAGGTTCCTGGGTGGACAGGGAAATCAAGCAGTCTTTCGTGACAATTAGGTGGATGTCTGGTCAGGGAAAAAGAAACAACAGCAACAACAAAAATCTCATAACCCATTTCTGGGCTAAAGACTTTGAGAAGGATGCTTTCTTAGTAAGTGACCCTTTGAGTAGTTACAGCCACATAGGCACATGGCTTAGCTGATACAGATAAAACCGGGTTTTCGCCTGAAATATTTTGGAATTTTTGTGCCAGGAAAACGTTCTGTAAACTTCTAGAAGAATGTTCCAAACACAGAGACCTTCCTTTGAATGAACCCATTTCTGTGGTCATTATTAATTTTAAAAATGTGTAAAACTGTCTTACAGAAACTGTTTTAAGTTGGGCCGTGGGTCTCTGTTTTCCTACTGCATTGTGTGTGTTCCTCACATATTTTGTGTATTAATCCTTCATCAGATGTACAGTCTGCAGATACTATCTCACAAACCACAGGCTTCCTGATCATTTCATTGATCGCTTCCTGCACTGGGAAGAAACTTTTTCTTTGATGTAGTTCCAATTATTTTCCCTTTTGTTGTTTGAGCTTTTCCTATGATATCAAAAAAATCAATGACAAGGCCAGTATCATGGAGCTTTTTTCTTATGATCTTTTAGGATATTAATGTATGTTGATACAACACATTGCACACCTTAATTATGTACTATATCATAAATATATATACTTCTATATACCGCTAATAATTACTGCGTGTATATGTATATGGCATGTTTCCACTTACTTAGATCGCTCTTTCCTTCTGGATATAATAGACAACTACTCCAGGTTTTGATCCCTTGCTCATAGATTACTGAACAAGCTTGTGAACAGGGCAAGTTACTTTTCTGGGTTTCTGTTTTTCACCTGTAAAATGCAGAGTAGGTATGTGGTAGGAGCCTCAAGCATTCTGGTGAGGGCTAAAAGCATGGAATATATGTAAGGTGCTTGGGATATAGTAAGTCCTGTAAGAATTTTAGCTGTTGCTATCTCATTTGACTTTTACTGTTGCCGCTGTATATAATTATACCATCCAGCTGTCACTTGGGCTTTGAAAACCATTTAAGATCTTTATAAGACTGCTCTTGGATTAGGGAAGCCTAAGGCCTTTTGCTTTTTCGAATTCCTTGTAGATTACCTTTTCCTTGCCCTGTCTCCACTCCTGAGCAAGTCGTACTCTTTTTCATTGAGAATCCTCCCTTCACATCATTCGTCTTAATCATCAAACACCAATACGAGTATACCTTACGGATAAAGCTCTGCAATATAGTAGAACTGTTAAAGAACTCCAGGTATTGGATAAGGGGTGAAATTGTACCCTGCACAGAAAACAACTTAAAATTTTGTAGCAGGACATTCTCCTCCTCTGCTTTAGGAAATTTTCATGCTTAGACCATCTCATGTTATTCCTACACACGTTTATCATCTCGCTGTCTTTAGTCTCTTCTTCTTTCCTGTCTTTTTTCTGACTTTTTCCTTCTCATTTCATCTTTCCTACTTAAATCATAGTAAGACTAAAATTCATCCCCTAGCTCAGGTGTACAAAGAAACTAACAGAAACTAAGCGTGCTTTTCTTTCTTTTTTTGGTCTTGGCTCCTGCCCTCTCAGAATCCTGTCTTCTATCCCATGTATCTTATCACAGGCTTTCCTTAACAAAGATAATTCTTTTCGGACATGAGCCAATTGTTAAGCAAATTGATTTTTTCCCTGGCTTATAAACACGTAATTAAACCACAGTAGACAGAACTTCTGTGGATTGTTTATATATGCTCTTGTGATATTTAGCAGAATATGGACTTTAACTGAATTACTTGGACTCAAAATTCAGTACACTGTCTTATTTAAAGACTAGTGAAGTTATTTTAGTGGCTTATCTTTTGATGTATTTACTGAGTATGTGTTTTCTTGGCAATATGCTAGAGATTAAAAGTTTCAAAGATGGTTAAGACTTACACAATCCATGCCCCCAAATGGTTAAAAATTACCATGGGCACATGAATTATTTGCAGGTTACAAGGCCCATGACCATGTGTCAACTACAGTATCTCTGCTCTTGTCAATATTACATTTTGGGCTGTGGGGTAAGACATTTGTTAAATAAGTAGCTTATAGTTGAAAAGAAAAGGAAGTGAATGAAAAGAAAAAAGGAGTAAGATAAACATTGGTACAGAGTTTCTTTGACTCACCATTGTATAGTTCCTTATATGTTTTTCTCTGAGTTTTCATAGCTTGCAATTTTCTTCATTCTCACTTAAATGAGATAAAATTAACCAAACTCAATCTGTTCACTTATTTGTGTTAACTTTTGGTCATATTTTCTTTTAATGTGTTCACAACACAATCGCATACTTTCATAGAAAAGTCTTTTCGCATATAATTGATACTATGGGCTCATTCCTCAAAATTCATACGTTGATATTCTATTGCTCAGTACCTTAGAATATAACTGTATTCGGAAAGGAGATTTTTAAGTGGTAATTAAACCAGAACTACTAAATAGAGCCCATTAAATACAGCAGTTGTCTTTATAAAAAGAAGAGAGACACCAGAGGTGAGCATACACCCATGAAAGGCCATAGGAGGACGTATGACCACCTGTAAGGCAAGCAGAAATGTCTCGGGAGAAAGCAAATCTGCTGGTACCTTGATTTTAGTTTTGTAGCCTGCAAAACTGTAAGAAAATGAATTTGTGTCATTGCAAAAGTGGTCTGTACATTGTTCTATGGCAACTCAGCTAAACTAATTCAATTGGTATTAAGATTTTTCCACATTTCATTTTAGATCATGAGCATTTTTCCACATTAATAAAAATCTTTTATGAGTTAATATACCACTATACAGAAACATCATAATTTAATTATCTTCTCCCTACTATAAGACATTCAGCTTTTGTTCTCATTTACTGAAAGAATCTTCAATGTTAAGAATTAATGAAATAAGGATTCCCTTAAGATGGACTGAAGCGAAAGCTTTTCAGTTGATTATCCGGGGTATAATTACGCTGACAGTGCATTTTAACCAAGAGTGGTTATATGGGCGTCATATTTTCTGCTGGAAGCAGTGCTACTTTACTGCAGCGGTACCGCATTACCCTATGACAGTTAAAGGCCTGTCCATGTGCACATTGTGAACCATTTTTAGGACTTTAAAACCCAGTTTTAAGACTTGATTTGAAATCAAACACTGCAGAATGAATTTTTGCAGTTTTTAAAACCTTTTAAGTTTCACTGTGACTTGGTTTCAATTTCATTACATTGATAAAGGGGATTAGTAGCTGGAGCTTACTATTTTCTGGTTTTGTCTTTAGATTCTTTAAATCTAACAGCTTTGCTTTATTTTTGATTTTATTTATTTATTTATTTTAGGTACCAGGAATTGAACTCGTGACCTCACACTTACCAGGCAGGCACTGTGCCGCTGAGCTATATCCCTGGGTTTTTTTTTTTTTAAATTAAAAAAAAACTAACAAAACAACAATGAAGATAAAATCAAAACAACACAAAAACAGCAACAGGACACATGACCTCAAAACAAAATGATAAGAATTAACAATACTTGCTGCATTACACACTGTTTGAAAATAAAAATAAAGCAGACTTTATTTACAGATGAAGGTGGTGGTATCAGCTTTGGTTAATAAAGTCAGGCTCCAGTGTTTAACGGCTCTTTAACGTCATCACACAGCGGCAGCAGCTTGGCCTTAAAATAGAATTTCATAGACCATTATTTAATCATATGGATTAGTGCAGCCTTCTAAGTTACTTTGAAACAAAGCCACACATATTAAATCACAATGAAAGAGTGCGTATCTCTAATGGGTGTTTCGTAGCTACTTAACCCACATCCTGACAGTGCTTCTCACAAATCTGAAGCAAAGACAACAACTGCTAAGCGCTTTGCTCTGGTACATTGTTTTATGAGGAGAAATTTTTCCTGAGACAAACGAGGTTGTGGAGGAACATTGAGCTATCAGAATTCGGGGTCCGAGCCTTGCCTGGCCCTCAGAGGCACTGTGACCTTGGGTATCTCCAGGGACGATATGAAATGTTCTCAGAATGACTACTTGTGTAATAAAGGTGACACAGCCTTCTCTTCCTCATGCACCGCTGCTTCTGGGGCTGAGCAAGGGAGAACGCACATGTGCTTCACACCCGGTAACGCAGTCACCATTGTTACGTGGTCAACTATGCTGACCTTTTCTAATATGAGGGTGTTAGTACTTTAGACGAAGATAGCACCCTGTGTGAAAATGCTGTGAGACTTTACTAAAATAAAGAGAATGCGAAATTTTGTATTTGTAGACCTTACGCATTTTCATTATATCATGAAACATCTCTCTGAAAGTTCACATTCCTGTTTTGTCTGTTTTGAGAAATAGGTTTTTTTAGGAAACATTATTTGAAATTCAGAGACACAACAAGCAGCAATCCACATTTCTTGGAATTTGACTCATGCTGCTATTGTTAGCTATTTAATTGTTATTTTAGACACCTTTTGTTGACCTATGTGAAAAGTTTCTCTGTGCTAATGTGGTTTACCTCATGTGTACCTTGTTCATTTATATCTGTAACTGAAAATAAACAACCACTTAGTGTAGATTTGGCCAGGTCTTAGAACAGAGAACATTCAGTCTTCACTTTAGTTTGCTAGCTAGAAAACATCAGTAATGGAACTTGTACAAATTAGTTTGGACAAGGGAACTATTTCTTGACTTTTTAACTGTTTAATGAGGAATAATTAGTAAGAAAAACATTTTAGCTTTTGTAGAAAGAAGTATAGAAGAGACTTGTGTTAATGGAAAACATTCTTGACTAAAATTCTCAGATACAGAATAGATAGAGAAGTAATTTGTATCATGGAAATGCAAAATATATTTCCTACTTTAATCTACTGCTACCTAACTAGGGCCTTATCTAACAACACATGGACCTTGGTCATTATATGAACAACTTCTAAACTTGTGCTGGAGACAGTGCATGTTGGGTCTATGCTTTGCAATCCCTGGGAGCTTTCTCTAAATGCTAACACCTGTGGACTGTTGAGCAATGTAATTCACATGGAGACAAGAACTGAACATACGGGACATTCTAAAGAACAGCGAAGTGGGAGCAGCTGAATTCGGCAACTCTCGTACTTAAACTGGCTGATGATTCCCGCCTTAGGTCAAAGCATTCACGACACAGACTCCAGCTCAGTTTCCAAATGCCGTCATATTCAGCTTCTGTAGCTCCATTCCAGAGCTGCTTGCCCCACAGGATCGGACCTGAATCCTCCATGATAAATGGGATAACAACGAGTTGAGATTCTTTCTACTTTCAGAGCGCACTTTAGTTGCATATATTCAGTCTAACAGAAACCACTCATGAGCTATCTTCCTCACTCCTAGAACTAACTCTAGGCTCTCAGGTGATGGGGAACATATTTAATTTTCCTTCCCCACCTGCTGACTTAGTACTTATTATTCACATACGTTTCATATACTGTGTATAATGCAATATTTATCAAGTGTGATTCAAATCGTGATTTCAGACTTAAAGAAGAAATGAGGCAAAGGTGGAAGAAGATTACTCCAGGTGCTTATGCAATGACCGAGAGAAGAGGTATCACAATTGAAGCCCTAGGACAATCTGAGTGTCTTTGACAATTTAATCTTTCATTTCAGAGCTTATGTCTGTCAAAAAGCATGTAGAAAAGAGATTACGCTGAAACCTGAACGCTTTCTACAAATAAGTTTTCTGAAGACATTTAAATTTTAATTCTAAGTAAAAAGATTTCATATGATTATATCTCATGCAGTAAGTGGGGCATTATGAATTGTGATCAGAATACGCGGTGCATAGTTAAGTGACAAAATTATTACGGTAAAAGACATATTGCCAATGGGTCCTATCAAACCACACTCTCCGATTTTGCAAACGCTTATCCCATCATTTTTGCTACTTTGTGAAATGGTTCCAAAAGTCCTCTCTGACAGTGATCCATAAATACATGTGTTCATAGCAGCACATCTCATAATAGCTGTACCTTGGAAGTGACCTATATTCAAGTATTTTTATGACTTGTGATTAAAAACTATGTATGTTTATGCTGAGTGTCATCCAATGGAAAGACAGATTTGTAAAAACATGATAGCATGTCCTCATTTACCTTATTTGCTGGATCTGGCACCATGCAACTTTTGGCTTTTCCACAGAGTCAAAATGATGGTGAAAGTTAAATCTTTGAATTATTTTAGGACACAGGCTGCCTTGACAGAGCAACTGGAGGCACTCACTAAAAGAAGACAGAAGCTTACAAATGCAATCAAGTTAAAATGAGGTCAAACTGGATAAAGGTAGGCAGTAAATCCGAGCCATAATTCCTTAGAAGTGACACAGACATACAGAGAAGAAGGAGACTGAAGACAGTGGAGACCTTGCAATGGCGCACCTGTCGAGGAAAGACTGTCCAGAGCATGCAGAGCCGGCACGTTCCTGCTCATGGGCTGACTTCAATTTTCGATATCTGGAGCTGAGAGATAAAAATTTATATTTTTGGGGGCCACCCAGTTTGTGGTATTTTTTTAACAGCAATCATTGAAAAATGATATATCGTGTATTCTATATTTTTATTTGCCATATTTAGAAGTCCTATTGAGGATTATTTCATCTTTTTAAGAATTCTCATTCAACTAGATTATCAGGTGTCTAATGGTAACAGGAAGTATTGTGATGGTAGCTGTAACTCTTCAAATCAAATCCAATTTAAAGGATAGGGATTTTGTAGACATCTGAATTCATTAGAGGTGATAGCTGTTTGATAAAATCCAGCATCAAATAAAAACTCAATAGATTTGTACATATCCCTGCGCATACTCTTTTTAGAAATTCCATCCCTAGCTACCCTCTACTCTTTATAAGAAGTGTGATGAAACAATACATTTCTACATGTTGTGAGCACAGAGCTGCATATATGCGTGGACAATTGTATGCCCCTTTGTATAATTTCCAGGAGTGAGGTCACCTGCGTGCAGTTCCCACGCAACTTGATGCTTTCTTACTGTTGCTGGCACAGTTGGCAGCATAGGACCAGAAGACCAGGAACTCATGTTTTTGTGGTGACCCGCAACTAAGAGGAAATGACAGTTGATACATATGTCAACTCTGTAAGTTTGCCTATCATCTGTCTATCTATCTAATCATCTATCTATCATCTATCTATCTACCATCTATCATCTATCTATCATCTATCTGATCTATCTAATTGTAGTGTTGGAGGTGAGACCCAGAGTTCATGCATGCTAGACAGTTGCTCCACCAGTGAGCTACATTCTCACATTTCCAGCCCTCCCCTCTGCTCTCAGTGTCACAGTTGTGAGGTTCATTCCGTGTTCTCTTAGATGTCTTCAGTAGGATCCGGCCCCCTTTGCTCACAGATGTGACCTGTTCAATCAGTTTTCATTGGCTTTGTCTATTTCCTAGTCTTCTCACTTCCTGATGTATCTGCTTCCTAAAAGTGCTTACGAACTGTAATATTTATTACTAAACCTTTTTCTCAGTGACCTTTTCATTCTTTCTTTTTTCCCCTTGCTCCCTCCAGGCTTCTGACTTTTAGGAGAACCCAAATAAAAACAGAGTGAATGCATACTTTAAAGGCCTTCCATTTCAAATTAAATACCATAAGTTACTTTCTAGAAGGGATAGTTCTGCATGCATTCATTCCAAGTGACTGTCACTTTCATTTTTAGCAAACCGAATTAAAGACGCCAGCATTTCTGAATCCTGCATGACAAAGACAACCTTGGAGGCCTGAGGGCAGCAGAACACTTCTGAGGGAGATGATGTCATTTACAAGTTCAGTGGCTGAGGTTTTCATGAGATGCTCAAAATGCCTAACAAAAAACCAACTGTGCTTTTACCCAGTGGCTTGTAAAGCTTTTAATTTCTATTCTGATCTGATAAGTATGTTCCTCTCCTTCATCTGGCTTGAAACCTGGCAAATTCTTAAAAGAGAAAACCTAGATGAAAGTTTTCCCATTTAGTTTTTCAATTCCTAAAACATAACCACTTCTACCATATAAAGTCCTTTTTCTTGAAGGTTCCCCTTTTGAAATAGTCCTGGGGTCTACGCTAACAAATTTAATTGATGTCTAAAAGTGATAGGCCATCATGAAACCTAATAGGTGAAAATACTACTGTTTTGCTTGTCTCTAGCCTACTATTTATATTTCAGGAATATCACAAGCAATGTTTTTGAATTACCATTTTAGGGTATCTATATGTCTGTTATAATAAGGAAGGTAAGGAAAATGAGGACTCTTTAGTTTAGAGAAAGGTCCTGCTACCATCTCTACCCAAGTTGGTTTAAGCATATGTAAATACAAAGCATCCACAGAGTTCTCAGACATTGCTTCCATCATAGCAGATAAAACACTGGCATTACCTCACTCCTCAAGTAACTGAAGTGTTCAGAGCAGCGTATGTGGGTTTTTTTGTTTGCTTATGCTGCCAGTTCTTAAATCAACTCTGAATCTTATAAGCGATCCCTCGAGCAGCCCTGTTGTAATTAACTTCTGAATCCTAGGCATAGAAAATAATGTACCACAGGGTTTTATTTATACGTGGAATCTAAACAAGTTTACCTGAGTAAAGCAGAGCTGGTGGTTACTCAGCAATGGGGTGACTGGGGCGAAGGCTGAGAACACATTGGTCAAAGGATTCCAGTTTTTGCCTACTAGGAAAAATAAGTTTAACATATCTGTTGTGCAGCAGATGACTGGCAAGTACGCTGTACTATATTTTGAAAAATGTCAAGAATGGAAAATGTGTAAGTTAATGTACACTTTAATTGGCTGTATTTAATCATGTATAAATATTTCAAAATATATTTGTACTCTAAAACATCACGTACATGGTAAGTATGCACACATTTACCTGCCAATCTAAAAAAAATAAGAAGGAATGAATTTGAGGAAATTTTCTTTTGGATTAATTAACTAGTTTCTTTTTCTAAAACAGTCTAAAAGCACGTTGACACATATAGAGTGCTTACAGCTCAGGCAGCAAAGCCTTGCATCACGACACAGCCTTTTACCTTGGGGAGATTTTCAGTCCTAAATCACTGGAGAACATCAATTCTGTGATAAAAATCATAATAACAAGGAGATAAAGCCAGGCAAACACTGTGTGCGTGCGTGTGTGTGTGTGTGTGTGTGCACCTTTGAAAGCCAGCAGATCATAGTCAAAAATCACTGAGGCAAATATTGAGGTTTCGCTTGATGAGTAATTGAGTACATCTCATTACGATAATTGAATGATGAATATGTTGAGAGAAGAGAAAATATTAATTCTTGATTATTTAATTCATCTAAAATGTGTCTTGCCTTTGTACTTGGCTTTATGCAAATGAGACTTGCTATGAATAGTCCAGGTAGGATTTCATATCCTTATTTTATTTTGGATAAAACAGTGCTATGATAAAATATAGTGTGTATAAAGCTCTAGAATACTTATGAGCTTGAAAATGTTATTTATTCTGAAAATGATGGTTTACAATTAACATGGATATTTGCCCAAGGTTTCTTATTGAATTCCAGTGTACAGATAGGGGTTGTATGACTTGTCTTATAAATATCTGGACTTATACTGTAGCTCTTTCACATCAATATTCTTTAATACTTTTTAAGGAAACAATATTAGAATGGACATAGTTGTGTATGCTGGGTAAGTACATGTTAATTTTTAATGACTGTTCTCTCTACTAACAACTTTTTAAGTGAAATAATTAATTTGGAATATGATTCCATTGACATGGTGTGAACAGCACACTTGAATAATCCATTGCATATCTCTAAAAGATACAGTTAACCATGCAACTTCATAGACTGAAGTAACGAATCGAGAAGGTCTGAAGGAGGTTGTACAACACCATGAGGAAACCACGGTAAAACCGTGTTTCAACATTTGAGACTTCTCCCAGGTGTGGGGAAGATTACATAGTGTAGCAGTCAGTGGGTGGTGATATAATTAAGAGGCTAGAAAGTAATTCAATAAGAAGTCTGCATTTTCAGCTAACTGCAAAGGCTGAATTGTGGATCTTAATGCTCTAGAAAAGAAAAAAGAACTCTTTTCATTTTTTTTTTTTTTTGTACCAGGAATCAAACTCACGGCCTTGTGCTTGCTAGGCATGAACTGTGCCGCTGAGCTATATTCCTAGCGATAGGTCTTTTTTTTTTTGTACTGGGAATCGCACTCTGGACCTTGTGCTTGTGAGGCAAGGGCTTGTGCCGCTGAGCTATACCCCCAACCCCCTTGTGAATTTCTGTACAGTTCCGTTGTGTAGATGTTTTTCTTGGGGGATTTCGCCTGCTGTCATCAGGCAGTGTTTTATAGAGTGCTCCTCCTGCATCACTGGGAAACGTTACCAGTAGGAACCAGTGCATCGCACTCATTTTACTACACCTGCAGGTTCTTGTCCCGTGCTATGTGTTCATAAGTGCTTGCTGTTTTGACACTTTTCTGAAAATATGTATGTTCTATTAAAACAACTTGGCTATGGTTATCCTGGAAGAAAACCATGGTAGAAACTGTGTAACCTTAATGAGCTTGGAATCACTACCTTTGTTTTATCTATTTCATTAGAGATTCTTTGATCAAATAGCAGCTGCATGATATCTTTAGATGGATATACTAAAAGGTGTAATTATCCTTCTAAAAGGTTCAGTTACCCAACCACATTTTCTTTATGATTTTAGTAAGTTTGCCTTCTTTTCAGCGGATAATTAAATATTTTAGCATATATGTGTTATCCTGATACTCTTGGAACTTCTTTTATCAATAGTATTAGCAAATAGATGTTGCTGAAATTGAAATATTACTGAATGAGTGAGACATTTTTATCATCCATGGCTTTGCTAGTATAGTAACTTTTAACTATTGATAGTCTTGGGTGGCTTAAATTTTTCATTTCCTTTAGAATCCTCTTAAATAAGAGGTACAGAGCACATAAATCCTTAGCATCTGTTGTATTAAAAGCTTTATATGCTATTTTAAAACACCCAGAATGGAAATACATCTAAGTATTTTCTCAAACATCAGAAAGCTGTTTTGTTTTACTATTTAAATAGTAAAATGACTTTTAGCAAGATGATTAGATTTATTTTAAATTTTTTTCTTTTGCTCTAGAAATCACATTTATGGCTTTCCCAGTCAGTGTGTTATCAAAATCTTTCTGAAATATAGTTCTTGTGAAAGTTACCACTTTCTTTTCTAAAATCTTGGTGAAATAGTCCTCATTTTTTAATGGACTGGTTTTCCAGATTATACCACTGGCATTCAGAAACTCTCTTCAGTTTGCAATGACTGATAAAGAGATATCTGCAGTGGCTAACTAAACCAGCTGAGGAAGTGCACCAGTCAGGGGAAATTTCAACTGCATAATTTAAATGGTCATTATCATGAAGAAGACTCTAAAGCAGTCATAGTAATATTAATAATCCATACAGTGAGAAAATGTTTGGAACTATCATTAATGATTTCATACAACCCCAAATATTGCAGTTTGCCTGATTTTTTTTACTATTACACCATTGAATCCCAGGATGATTTAATGCAGAACGGGTAAAACTTCAGAACCTCAGTGTTTAGTGAAGCCTGGGGTCAATGTGCTGCCAGATGGTATAGACTCCCGTGACAGTGCTTGATTAGTATACATTTGACATCATGGCTTTAGAGTGTTCAGCATGTGGAGATGGCTTGGGGCTTTCTTTAGGCTACAGACATCAGATTTGATGCATTTAAGTGTACCATTGGCTTTAATTTTAACTGCATATATGATGATTTTGTAAATATGTTCTCTAAGAAATTCTGAAAATGTTAATGCCACAACAGATGGTGTGACTCTGCAATATAAGAATTACTACATCTACCAGGAAGAAAAATTGTTTTATTATACATTTCAATGTGACGGCTCATGCCAATCAAATATATGCTTTTAACAGAGCTACATGTGTTGAATTTCTATGTAAAATGCTATTTTGACACTTTTTATTTCTTTATTATTAAGGATATTTTTGTTTTCAAAGATTATTCCAGTTATTTTCTCTCAGGGGAAAAATTTTCAGTTCATAATCACACAATAATAACATCTCTATTTTCAAGAGTCCACATCAATTTTGCTGATTAACCTTAGAGTTAACAATATATTTGCATTCAATAGCACTGTAAGCTTTGTTTTTAACAGGTTTCTCACTGGGAAAATAATAAATATTTCACAGAATAAATAGATGGTGTGAAAATAAGAAATTATCAGGTTATTTTTTAACATGAGGAAGTCTACTCTGACCTGACGACCCCAAAGTTATTAAATTTCAGGCAAAGACAAACTCAAAGACAAATGGATGAAAAAAGAAGAATTAACTAAAGAGACATTGGCTCTGTAGAACATACATGCTATCTGGAGTTTTCGTGGTAAATTTTTCAGACTGACCTTATATGTTCTTAACTACTATATCTTTATAGACAGTTACAATTCCTTCATCTTTGGATTCAAGAGATTTGACTTCTCCTTCCTTTGATTATGAAGTGATCTATGAATGTTTAGCCAATAGAATATGACAGAAGTAATGCTATGCCACTCTTAAGTCTATATTTTATATGAACTAGTAGCTTTTTCCCAACAATAATCATGCTTGGGAAACTCTTACACTCTGGACACCCAAAGTATGTGAAGAAAGCACGAGAAGGTGCCCAGTCAGCAGGACTCTCAGTTGACACCCAACATAATCTGAGACATCTCAGGCGGTCTGTCAGGTGAGTGAGTCAGTTCTTATTGTCTGATACCTAACTGAGTACAGCAAACCCTCAAAAAGTGAAAGATAAAATCATTGAGATGGATTATTAAATTGTAATAGATGATCAAAATACTCTTATGTTGGAGAAGGATTTGTGGTAGACATGTACAAACAAAGTACAGGGAATGGGACTGGAAATTAGATTTATACTTAGGATGAGTCAGACACAGCAAGGGCTGGGAGCGAGGCCAGCTGGCTACCCAGAGCCAAGAATCTAAAGCACATGCTACAGTGGTATAAGATGGATAACAGGAAAGAACAGCTTCCCGATGAGTGTTTATATTCATATTTATACTTACATAACATGTTTCCCAAAGATATTTATGTACCAAGGCTCACAAGGATAGAACTCAAGGAAAAATTTCAACTTCTTAATATCACAAAGATATAAGGGAAAAATGGTAAAAGCAAACTGCCAGGAGGGAAAGCATTTAGCATCAGAGTTGACCTCATGCTTAATTCTGAACAGTTAGGTACAGATTTTGTAAGAGTCAAGTTCATGCAACTTTTAGAGTACTCATTTAAGATACAAATCCAAGAATGTAAATTTTGTTTGGAAATGAAAATTTAGTAGAATGAGACAAAAAGTCAAGGCAAACTGCAGATTTTGAAATGGAAATGAATATCACAGTGCCACAACTCCGGTGAAATGGCACTTATTAACTGCTTGCTATGAATCTATTACACTTTTAAAATTATTTCCTCTATAGTTGCTCTCTACGTGATAGTCCATATTTAAAATATTATTTTCAATAGATAAACTAGGAAGAGAGTTTTTTGTGGAGCGATTGGTGGCACTGTGTTTATTATTACCATTTTCACATCTCATGACCAGCAATCCGATATCTGTAACTTCTGAAGTTTGCTGCAGTCAGGCTTCTTGTTCAAAAAAGCTTTCAGTGCACCCAAGCCCCTTACGCTCGCTGGGGATGCACGTCAACGCTCACAGCTGGTCCAGCTCAACCAAGTCTTTGCTGGCACTGGTTACCCGCAGCAGCACCTCTTCATCATCTCGTCCTCACAGACGGGAGCGCTCCTGTTCTGGTGGTTAGGGAGGTCATTGCTTCCTCTTCCACTGAGCGTTGGGAGGTTCTTGGGCAGGGAGGGGCTGGGAGCCTGAGCTTTTGTAACATCGGTGAACTTGCCTCTGGGCTTTTGGGCTAGCCGCATGCTCCATAAAATTCTTCCTTCCTGAGGGAACCGTAGGTCTTGGTGGTTCTAAGGATCACAAGCTAAAGTTGGGATAGTAAAATATACTCACCAGAAGGATATAAAACCAGCAGCTGCAATAGAAAGGCGGCAAATCTTATGATGAAGCCATTTTTCTTCAAGTCTAGAACATTTTAGTCACTGACAGCTCTCGTTGGCCATTACCACTTCGTATTTGTGCAGCTCCACTCACGTGTAAAGTCCAGATTCTGAGGCACGCATAGGGATTCAGTGTGAAAACAATACTTTTACTTTGCAAATAACCTGGGAACTCACCCTTGGCCTTAAAATCCGGATCAAAATACGCTCCGTGTCCTTCCGCTGCAGCGGATGATGCGCTCACCGGCCTCCTTCCCCGCCTCTGCACAAGAAACTTCTCAGGGGAGACCCTGGGTTCCTGCGGAGATGCGTGAGGGTGGGACTTCGAGATACTTCTCCTCCGTGCTTCTAATTTACCAACCGAAAAAGTTCCAGGGCTCTTTCTAACTTTCCTGACACTGAGCTAGACGAAGGACCGTGGAAATGGCAAGAGAGAACCCCACGGATGTTTCCGACTTAGAAATTTCCTGTCTCCTCTGCAAAGATCCACACACCTTGCCTGAGTTAGTATGAGTGTGATTTTATCAGTAGAGGCCCTCTACCTTTCTCAGTTCTTGAAACTGGATGGATAAAAGTGCTTTGAGTTTTCTCCAACCCAACAATGAGTGCACACACGCGTGGGGGGCGGGGGTGATGGCAACTCTAGATCGCCAGAATAGATTTCTACTTTAATGGCTTCCTTTTAAATGGGAAACGATTGATAAGTATCCCTGCAAGTCTGCTGCCTCTTCAGGAGGCAGCCAAAATGTCTATGTTCCTCTCGGCAGTTTCTGCTCCCAGGACAACGCTGGGGACCGTGCCCATGTTTCCTGCTGCCCGTTCTGCTTTCACATCAGGACTGTGCCATGCCTTCATGAAGAGAACCACAGACCCTAATTTCCACTCTTCCTTGTGGGCCCCAGTAGCCGCCCGGAACGCCAGGATTCCAAATTTCACCTGGAAGTTGTTAAGTCCTCTGGCATTCTTCTCTCAGACCCTTGATGTGAATTTCGACAAATGTCCTTGCTTCTGAGGCGTAATAGCTATCCAAGTTGATAATTTCACAATTGCACAAAACTTTAGCAATAAATATGTACAAATATTTTTAGAAATTGTATCTATTTTAACTTATTTTATCTTTACAATCATGTGAAAGGGTGAATTTATTGATGAAGAAATCATGATTTCACTTGGACAAATTTGTTTAAATTTCAAATGATGTAACTATAATTGAAAGAAATATTTTGATTCCAAAGAACCCTACTGCTCAGGTTTAAGTATATGATATCCAGAACTTTGCACTGATATGATGATATATATATATATACATATATATATTTATTATAGCTTACTGTGATTTAAAATGTAAAATAGAAAACTAAATATCCATCACAAGTTTCTTTCTAAATAACTAAGTCTGGGTGTTGATGCACGCTTGTAGTTCCAGCTAATTTGAAGACTGAGGTAGGAGGATCACGTGAGCCCATGATCTGGAGACGCCTGGCAACATAGTGAGATTATTGTCTCAAAATGAACAAAGTAAGAGCAAATAAGTTTAAGTATATGATTTTGAAGTTCTCTTGTACCAAATAGGAAGGTAGGTCTCTATAGACCTGCACAAAGAAGTATTTAGTGAAAAATATTTTTTTTGAATTATGTTGTATCTGATGATGAGGATATATCACTATACACTCATCCCATGTCCATGGAATGGACATCAAAGGCAAGCTGAGGCAAACCATGAATTTCAGGTGATGACGTGACAGTGTGGGCCCATCTATTGTGACAGACATTGTAATCTGGCACAAGATGCAGATGATGAGCTAGTTATTCCTGTGTGGGGACAAGAAATACACGGAAACTGTGTCTTCCTTGTAACTTTTCTGTGAAAGTATAACTTCTCTAAAATGTAAAGCATATTTTTGAAAATCATTATGACATGGATTAGAGAGTAATCTGAAAAGGCTTTCACTAACTACAGAAGAACTCAGAATTACAGTTTCGAATTGATTTTTCAAATTTACTGTGCTACAGAGGCAATATGGATTCAGTAAAATCCTTACTTTAAATTTTCAACGTTTCCAAGGCTATCTGCATGTAATGTATCATTCTTTATTCTGGAGGGCAGCTGTGAGCTGCGGCTACCTCTAAGCCATGTGGTTATGGGGTAACCTGTGCTCCACAATCTACAGTCATCCCCCCTTCCTGTAATTTCACTGTCTGTGGTTTTGGTTTTCCTTGGTCAACTATCATTCAAAACTGTGCAATAAAAATTCCAGAAGTAGAGGATTAATATATTTAATGTTGAATGCCATTCTATAATATGACAAAATCTCATCCCATCTCCACCCATTCCACCCAAGACGTAAATCTTTGTCGAATGTATCCACATGTATAAACACAGACACAAGCATGAGACGTGGAAGGGAAGATTTACTACTGTAGTGCTATGTGGCAATACTGCGTTATAAGCAGGAAAAGTGTAGGGCTTGGTACTATCTGCAACTTCGGGCATTCACTGGCTGTCTTGGAATGCATCACCCACAGATAAGATAGGACTGCACTACTATATTGCTATCTATGATTGTTTAGTAGTTTAGGTGTATTGTATACATTTTCAGCTTATGGTATTTTCAATTTATGATGGGTTTTTGGGATGTAACCTGATTTTAAGTTAGGGATTATCTGTGTTTTTAGTTACTATGCTGGGATGTGGAATTAAGAGAGATGTACGTGAATGTGTATGTATATGTGTACGTATATGTGGGTGTGACCGTCACTTATTACCATAACTCAAAATCAGGTAGTGGTAATGAGTGATTCTCCTTTCAGGCTTGTTAACATTATTCACGGGCTCATGTTTTCATATTGACAAAAGCGGCTACAAGACACTAACACTGTCAATTTTCATATTAATAAAGGTGGCTAATTCAGACACTAACATAGAGGAAGGAATTTTCTACATGGAAATGTAGATATGTGGCTTTATTGTGTTCATATAACCAATCTCTTTTCCTCTTCAAAATATGAGCACCTTGTACAGATTGGAATGATACACTCTGAAAATGATACACTCTGAAAATTGTCTCACTCTGAAAATACAGGGGGCAGGAACTATACGTTGCTAGTATTTTTGACAACATATTTGGCTTCACAGTATACCTTCCCAGTCAGATGACATTCTAGACCAAACCTAGTTCTGAGAAAAGGCGTTCCCAATATCTTATTGTTTCTCAATTGTAATAGCTTTCCAAGTTCATTCATACTTTGCTACACCTGTCAATCCCCAAAATATCAATTCACTTCTTTAAGCTTGGAAGAGTAAAGTGTGAAAGTGGTCGATAGCCTTTGTCTGGAAGACTCCTACTTTGTTCTTGAAGATCTCAAGGGATTCCTCAATAATCTGTTTTCAGTTCTTTTTTCAAAATCTATAGCCTTGACATTATATTCCAGACCACGAGAAACCTGTACCTTCACCTGTCTCACCTTGATCTTATTCATTCAGGGGCTCCACTTGGCGCAGGTCCTGTGCTTGTTAATTCAGGGGTTCTCACTCAAACAAATGGGAAGGGAATGAACAAGTGGAAATGATTACATAGATGAATCAGTCCAGCTGAAGTGAGAGGAAGTGTGTTTGTGTTCTAATACCACTTACCATCAATATTAAATGTGTGTCTGATTCTATATTACAATGATGAATAATTTGTTTATTTTTATGGAAAAAAGTAAAACAAAATTTCCAAACAAGATAATAGGAGAATAGCAATAGTTAATATATTGTATATTGTTATCTTTAAAGTAGTTACACAGCGTATAAGACATGGGCATGAAAAGTGCTCCAATCAATGTTAGCACAAACTTCCTTTCAATGAACTGAAAGCATTTTTCCCCTTTTCCCTTCCTTTCATTTCCCTTTCCACTATCCTAGTTCCTTTTTCCTTTTGAACAATCTCTTTCCATTTTGCAATATATATTGTACCATTTAGACCTGAACAACTCTTCCAGTTTCTTACACTAGGGAGGCAATAAGATGTTTATACGTGTGAGTCTGGTTTATTTCACTTATGAGTATGGTCTCAAGTTGCATCCATTTATTCTGCTTTATGGCTGAGTAATACTCCACTATATAAAAATACCACCTCCTTTTTTATCCATTCCTTGATTGATGAGCATTTGGATTGTTTCCAAGATTTCACTATTACAAATTGTGCCACTATAAACATAGGTGCGTGCATATTGCTCTGATATGATGTTTTTATTTCTTCTGGGAAGATACCCAGAAGGGAAATAGCTGGGTTGAATGGGACGTCCAATGCTAGCTTTTTGAGGAATCTCCATACTGATTTCCACAATGGTTGTAACAGTCTACACTCCGACCAGCAGTGGAAAAGTGTTCTTTCTCCCCACAACACTGCCAGCATTTGTCATTAGTTGATTTCTGATGATAGCCGTTCTTTCTGGAGTGAGATGGAATCTGACTGTTTCAATTTGCATCACTTAAATGGCCAATGATGTTCAGTATTTTTTCATATATTTATTTGCCTTTTGTATTTCTTCATCTGAGAAATGTGTATTCATGTCAGATGTCCATTTTTGGATTGAGTCTATGAATTTGGGGGTTCTGATTTTTTTAATTCTTTTTTTTTTTTTTTTTTTTTTTTTTT
>NW_004955448.1:16392966-16482886 GCF_000276665.1 Chinchilla lanigera | reverse complement strand
AACTCACGACCTTGCGCTTGCCAGGCAGGCGCTTTTGTCACTGAGCTAAATCCCCAGCCCCTGATTTTTTTAATTCTTTATATGTTCTAGATATAAGTCTTTTATCTGAGGGACAATTGGCTAAAAAAATTTTCCCTTTCTGTGGGTTATCTTTCCACTCTGTTGGTGATTTCTTTTGATGTGCAAAAGCTTTTTATAAAATGAGATCCCAGTTCATTCTTTGAAGCATTTCCCTTGCAATCTGGGCTTTGTTCACAAACTCTCTGCTTACCCCTATGTCTTCAAGATTTCTACCTACTTGCTCTTCCAGAAGACTTAGTGCTTCTCTTTTAGTATTTTAGCTCTTTGCTCCATTTTGAGTTTAGTTTCATGCATGGTGATACACAGGGGTCTGGTTTTAGTCTTTGCACATGGAAAGCCAGTTTCTCCAGCACCACTTGTTAAAGAGGCTTAATGATGAATCATTTAAATTCTGTTGTGGAGATTGCTCTTATTCCATGTTGACCACATCCACATGAATACCATGGTGATGGTGCAATATATGAACACATGATGACACGTTATGACATGCCATAATGTGCTCACAACTAATCACAGTCATACTTGTTGATCATTAAGGTTTCGTGTATATCACAGTGCACCAGAAAAGTTTAGCGGCCCTTTTCAAGCAGTATATATGCATATGTGGTGGTGCAGACGAACTCAGGGCCTTCATACTGAACTACATTCCCAGCCCTTTTTAAAATTTTACCTTGAGACAGGGTCTCACAAAGTCGCTAAACTGCACAGGCTGGCCGGGAACTTGTGATCCTTCTGCCTCAGCATCCCAGAGTGCTGGACTTAGGCGTTATAGACATTCTCTTGTGCATAATTCTGTTACAAGGCTTTCACACTGTTTGACACCCTCTCTGTACATGTCGCCTTCCCCTAATGAGCTGTGAGACCCTTTAAAATTGTAGATACCATATTTTTTTTAAATCTCAAGAGCATTCCAAAAGGCGCAGACACAGTAGCTACTCAATAAATGTTTGGGAATTGAATTTGTAAATAAACAAATGCACAATTTACTTTCTTGTGTCAAAGATTTCTTTTGCCTCTTCCTCCATGTTTTATGTCAAGCTAACTGTTTTTATGATAATTCTACTGTTCCCACAAGGATCACATTGCTTTTCATCTTACTTAGATTTTTCTTCAGTTGTGAGTTTTCTACAATCCCAAACTACTTTATTTGTTCTTGATGTGACTTTGAAATATACATTATTCTGGGGATGCCTAGAGTAGCAGATGTTGCTCTTTTAAGCTGTCCTACCCATTATTATACGAATAGAATGTGTTGCCTATATTAATGAGTTTGTCTGGTAAGTTGCTGTATGACATACACAGTATGGAAATGGAAATTGTGCACAAGATATGGAAATCATAAATAATTTATAAGCTTTAATAATGTTGATTAATCAAATATTGGACAATGTTTTAGTCAGTGCCAACATGCATTTACGGACTTTGCAGCTATGGGTAGGAACACCCTTAGATAGGTATTTTTCACTATTAGTTGCTTCTGACCTATTATTTGTTGGGATCCTTTCAATTTATTATTCAAATGCTGATTGGAATTGCCAAATTTTGCATGATTTATAAGTAATATTCCAAGTATTTTTGTTTCATTTTATTAGGTGACCACACAAAGAAATTTGGTTTGACAGTGAAATGCAGAGCTCTGTCATTAATAGTAAAAAAAAAAAGATGCTGTTTGATTCAGGTCTGGGCTAGTTTAGAGGGTATTTTGCAAGGGAACAATATAGTATAATCCAGGACACATATTTTATATGATTATATATAATAATCACCTAAAGAATGATATACAAAAGAGTGCAGGCAATTTTCCATACACTGAGACCAAGGAAACTAGCTGAGGGCCTGGATCCCAAGGAAATGTCCTGCATGAGTCCAGCTGAAGATCTAGAGCTTGTAACAGTGCAGCCCATGAGTCCAGCTGGAGGCCCAGAGCCCATGACAACATCTCATGCGGACCTGTTTCATGGATCTGTGCCACAAAGGTCCAAAGGTCAGTGGTGGAATCTAAGAAGTCTGTGCCAGCAGGATGGAGGATCTGTGCTAGTAGGCTGAGGGATCTGCACTGGAGCCAGGAAGCAATGTTCAGAAGAACTGGCGCTCCCCCGGAAGGTACCACAGCCATCCTCAGCAACAGTGAGGTCCTGAGCTCCTCTGATGATCAAGATGGCTGAGTTTCCATCAGGAAAGCCAAAGCAGCAAGCTTCTTGGGAGATTGGCAGTGCACCAGCTTCCCCTCCGGAGCCAGGAAGCGATGCTCAAGGTGAAGACCAGAGCTCCCCCAAAGTGAGCCAAAGCCATTCTCAGTGCCAACGAGGTCCTGAGCGCTGAGCAGGATATAAACAGCCAAGTTCATCAGGAAAGCCAACATGACGAGCTCCTCCAAACCAACCAACATCTCCTTACAGCTTCTATAAACTCCGACAGCCTTTTTCTGCTCCCAACAGCCTTTCAGCTCCCAACAGCCTTCGTAATTCCTAAAAGCCTCTTCTTCTCCAGCTCTGTCTCTTACGCTGCTGGCAACAGTCCCCAGGTGGGCCTCCCACACCCAGCACCACATTTACTTGTTTCAGCTGGGGGTTACAAGTTGACCACAAGTTATCAATCCACTACAAGGTCTTTCTGAAAACTTTCAATGTCAGTAACCAGTCACCGCTTCCCAACTCATTAGGCATAGTCTAGCTTTGCTCTGAGGCGTTATCTCTCAGGAACATCAGCGGAATTGACTCTGAGCACTCCAGGTGGGCCACCAACATCCCACAGACCATTCTTTTTGAGTGGAGTGGAGAAAAGATTTTACATAGGAAAATTCTCACATACAGCCACCAATCTGTGATTTTGCTGTCAGAGATGTATTTCTGACAATTCCCACGGTGGTGCCAGAAATGGACTTGTTAGCTTTGCCATTTCACTTGACAAATAAAAATGCCTCATCTGAATAAGGTTGGTGTCTTATGTAACGCAACGGCAAGAGCGGGTGAGTAAAACAGTAAATAAAAAGAAAACTGAGGATTTTGAGGCTTTAACAAAAAGTCTTTGCCACTTCTGCACTTTTCCCCCTCTGTAAAATAAACAGTCCAAACCCCAAAGCCAAACACCTTTAAAGACGTCATTTTTTGCTAAATAGCAATAGTTACAAAGAATATTTCATTCTTAGAAAATGAAAATACACTTCAAAGTTGAAAAAGTAAATTTTAACACTAGCACTAGCATTCAAGTATTTAAAAAACAAATCAGCAACATAGAAGCTAGAGAGAGTTTGGTGATCAAGCAGTCTATTCAGTGAAACTTCAACTCTATTTGGACCAGCAATATATTTGAAGAAGAGTGCTTGATTTTGATTGTTCTGTTCATAATATCTGCTTTATCTAATCAATATTGTTGGCTGAAGAAACATTTTCTGTCTATATTTGAGTGCCAGGATGTGAATTTGCTGAGCACTAAATCTTAAATTGAATCTAGGTTCCCACTTCTCACTGACTTCTGAAGTAATACGATGCAGGTCTGTAGCTGTAGCTGCATAAAAAGTGTGTCTGATTCAAACCAAAGAATCCAGAAAAGAATAAAGACCAAAAACATAGAGAGGTTATCTCAGACAGATTTCTCCCTCACCTGTTAAGAATCCTATTCATTGTTTATAACTGCCTTTCCTATGGAGAATTGATTGGCTTCACTGATTGTCTTCATTCCTTCCTCTCTCTTCCTCCCTCCCTTCCTTCTTTCCTTCCCTTCCCATTTCCTTCCTCCCTCCCTCCCTTTCTCCTTCCTCTCTCCCTCCTTTCCTTCCTTACTCCTTCCTTCCCTTCTTTCCTTCCTCCCTTCCCTCCCCTCCCCTCCTTCCTTTCTTCCTTTCCTCCTACCTTTCTCCCTCTCTCCCTCCCTCCCTTTCTTCCTTCTTTTTTCCAAACAAATACCTTTGAGGACCTATGACTACTATATGGTAGCCAGTATTCTGGTTGCTGATAGATAATACATAGTCCCTAAATGTATTTTACTTGGAATTTCCCAGTGCAAATTTTTTATATAAAATTAGAAAGAACCATTCAGTGAAAGAATACATATGCATGAAAAGTTGCTGTGCTTATGCAATAAAATTGTCTATGGACAAAGGACCTGGATAGACCATGTCTGTAGTTGAAATGGAATGTGAAATAATTTTTTTATTTTAAAGAGAATAATAATAAAAAGAATTTTAAAGAACAATAACAAAATGCTAACAACGTGGACAAAAACAAAACAAAGCAAAAACAATAAGAATGATACAGGGTTTCAGAACAAAATGATAGGAATTAACAGTGGCTGTTATATTACATATTGTTATCTTCAACCAAGTTGCTCAGATTACCAGATGTAAGAATGTGAGATTGATCAAACCATAACAGAGAATAAAAAATAAGAACAAACTAACAAAAAACATTAGAACTGATACAGAATTTCACCCAACAAGATGATAGGAATTCAACAATAGTTGTTATATTGCATATTGTTGTCTACAAATATGTTGTTCAGATTACCAGAGAAAAGCATGCAAAATTGGTCAGAAAAGAATAAAACATTAACTAGTCCTTCAATAAACCGTTAGACATCAGCAGTACAGTTATCCCAGCCATTCTTCTCTCTCTTTCTCTCTCTCCCTCTCTGTATATATATAGATATAGATATATCTATATATCTATAGTATATTTTCCCTTCCTTCTTTGTTTTTCTCCTTTCCCTCATCACAGTTGGACCCACATGCATAAACATCACATTGTCTGTTTCATAAATAAACTGTTTCATAATAGATATTATGAAAGGAAAAGAAATTGGTTAAAAGTGGGAAACAAATTTTGAAATAATATAATCACTACACACAAGTAACATGGAAATAAAAAACTGTACTCCATTTCAATGATATTAGGTTAAAATACTATACAGTATAACATTTCTACATACCAGAAATACATGAGATAATATTTTTTAAGTTTACATTGTTGATAGAAACAAAAGAAAAAATTTAGGGGGAAATATGATTAATATTTATGAAGGAAAATTAAATGTTTATTTCCTTTGCCTTAATTCCATATAGTGTCATTCACTCAAAGGGACACAAAAATAATCTTGGCTAAATATCAGATGTCCAATGGAATATGCTTATAGCCCTAACTATAAAAATTACAGCTCAAATGTCCACTAATGAGTATAGGTTAAGTCAATTACACCACAACTAGATATAAAAACATGCAGATGGAAAATAGCTGTTATGAACATATTTCCATTAACATATTTCTAAGTGAAGAAAACTATGTGTACGTGTCAGTTATGGAAAGTGAAAAATATGTAACATTAGGATGGTAGGGTGGTAAGGGATGTTAAACAATGCTGTAATTACAGATTTAACTTTTTTATGAGCTACAAAGTAGAAGATATACAGTGTAATTTTTAATGATCATAATGGGTCTTAAGTATTTAGGAAGCAAACTAATATGACCTTTCTCTTTTCCCATTATCTTTAAGATAATATTTCCATATAGCAAAATCTATCATTATTGTATAGTTATAAAAATAGAAATTATAAAGTTCTATAACCACACCACAGTCAAAATATAAAACAGTATACAGCAAAAGTTCCATTCTCCCAAGTTCTAGTATAACTCTAATAGTCAACCAGTGCCTCCGTCCTAGTCTGGGTTTTTATATCCTTGTAACTTTGCCTTTGAAAGGTGGTGATATAACTGTAAATATGGAATTGCAAAATACTTTTGGATATATTAGTCATTCTTTCCTTTTTATTGCTGATTTGTCTTCTATTATGCATTTATTCCAAAGCGTATTTATCCATTCTGTAGGGGAGGGACTTTTGGGTTGATTCTAGTTTGGGTTAATTACAAATAAATTTCTGTATAATCATGTATATATATAGACTTTGTTTTTTGTGTTTTAACTGGCATTTTCATAGAGACATGCTAGTTTAATCTACATTTGTAGAAAACCAGCTAAATGTAATGTATAAAATCCATATGTAGCATTTCCTCTAATTGTAACATTTTACAAGCGACAGGATGGTAGCAGAGCCAGTATAGTGACCACGATTCTGAGTCTTATTTAAATAATTTATTTTAAGACTCAATTATTCTGTTTCAGTTTAACATGACTTACTTTTGTGGGTGGTATTGTGAAGACAGTTTAACTTTGAGAGCCTGTGCCATGTTATTTTGGTCTGCTGTCTTTACCTACCACTACTGGAGCTTTCACTCCTTCTTGGTGGTTCTGCTTCTGTGAGTGGAAGGAATATCCCACCTTAAACCACTGATGTCTCTGCATTGCAGGGGAACCTTGGGCCCACATAGGACTATGACAATCTCTGCATCTTTTTATTACTTAACTACTTCCTCCTCCTCCCCATCACCCATTATGTCGTGTGTGTGTGTGTGTGTGTGTGTGTGTGTGTGTGTGTGTAAATATATTTTCACTTCATGTGGGTAAATGCCAAACAGTAGATTCCTGGACCACACGGTGAGGTTGTGTGTAATACCAAAATAGTTTCCCAAATCATGCTGTGTTAATAAGCTTTCCATAAGTGTAACAAGGTATCTTGGATAATTAATTTTAAAAGTGAAAAGGCTTATTTTAGTTCACAATTTGAGAAGTTTCAGTCTATGGTTGTCTGACGGTACTGGTTTTGGTCTTATGATGAGTCGGCACATCATGATGGGAGCCCAGCATGGAGCAAGATCCTCACCTCTTGGTGACTTGGAAGGGACTCACAGAAGAGAAGGGATGAAAGTCTCGCTGTCCACTTCCAAGGCGTAGTGGTCAGAATACTTCCAATGCAGCTCCCTCCTTCAAGGGAGATACCACCAATAGTCTGTTGACTGGGAACCAAAACTTCAGCACATGGGCTTCAGGAGAGCCTTGTCCAGTCAGTAACAGGCAGAGAGTTTTGCTTCCCTATCAGAAGTGTTTGAAGGTCCTAGTGGTCCTTTGGCCTCATGGGCACTTTTTCTCCATTTGAATTTAGCTAATATAGTAATGGTGCCCACTCACCTTGGGTTTAATTAGCATTTCTTTACTTAAAAATATTTTGAGTATTATATGAAGTGTTTATTTCCCATCCTTGTTTCTTCTTTAGTGAAACTGCTATTCAAATCCTTTATTAATTTTTTTTCATTGTTTTTGAACTTTGGGGAGTTCTCAGTGTATTTTGGATGAAGCTGTATATAAGACCTATAGTTTATAATTGTTTTACCTTACCTTGTGAAGAATGGATGCTTTAAATTTTGAAGTCCAGTTTATCAATCTATTCTTCAGTAGTTTATGTATATGATCCACTTTAATTTAATTTTTATATAAGACAAAATGCATTAATGAAAGCCCTACATTGTTTTTCCTATGGCTGTCTAATCTGTTTAGTACTGTACCTCAAAGAGAATCTGTCACTGAATTTTTTCATGTTTATTAAAAACTGAAATTATATTTCAGGACTCACCACTGAGTTCAGTCAGTTTTTAGGGATAAGAACTGTCTGGAATACTGAAGTTTAATCAGTCTAGGAATTGGTATTAATCTTCAAACTTTATTTTTCTTTTTCAAAAATGTTTTGACTAATTTAATTCATTTGTCTTCATATGTATGTGTATGTGTTAAATTAACTTGTCAATTTCTACCAATAAAAAGGTAGGAAAAGAAAAAAAGACAAGATAAACTTGCTGATGTATCTCATGGCACAAAGATATACCTCCAGGAAAAAAGGATTATTTTTCTGTTACTTTTTCCTAACTGTATTGGTTATGCCTCAGTGCCATAAAAGAAACAGGATTTTTCTACTTTAATTCTAGTTGTTTAATTTTATTTTGGTCCTGCTCTTCACATGGGGGAGAGGTGAGAAAAGTCTGGGCCAGACTTTGTAGCTTTTCTCCAGCACTACTGGTGTCTTTCCTTCCAGTAAGGGATTATTTTCTTTGGCTAACTTCTGTGATTTATTAAACAACCATACTATCTTATGCATATTTGTGTATAAACCATCATCATATTTCCTATACTTTTTTCTAAAATCAAAAAAGTAAAACAGAACCAATGAAGCAAAAAGACCCCTGAATTTAAAACTATATCATTATGATTATCATTACATACTATCTATAGGTCTGTTTGTGATGAATGAGAACAATCACTCCTACCAGAGCACAGGACAAACTAATCTAGTTTTGATTTTACTCAAAGACATGTGACTACACATAGGATTGAATTTGTTCAAAGAATTAGATAATTAAGATTACTTTACTATCCAAGGTAACATTATAAGTGGTATTGATTAGTGAGTATAAAATGGCAATTGAGGAATCATATTAATATATTTCTATTTGTCTGGTGTGTGTGTGTGAGAGAGAGAGAGGGGAGAGAGAGAGAGAGAGAGAGAGAGGAGAGAGAGAGAGAGATTTCTCATAGTCACTAAGAGTTTTTGTTTTGCTATCTCAAGACTGGAGTTTTATTTTTGCAAAAGAAACATGCATATTTGTCAATTACTCCCTTTCATCTTCTCAGGCACCAATTAAAAAGATAGTTTAACATACTTTATTACTTTTCAATCTTTCAATTTGGTGGCTTAATGTTGAAGTTGTATAAACTTCTCTTTTCTTTGGTTGACTTCAACAGGTTGATATTCCACTAAGAAGTACATAAATTCTTTGTAGTTCCTTTGTCTTTCCAATTTCTAGACTTAAAGAGTATGAGATGCTTTTTATCCACCCCATTTATCAAGAGCATTTGTTGCAATAAGCTAATCTTTTGGGTTTTCAATATGTAGTCGTCACCTTATTAAAGCTCTTTCCAAAATATAGGATGTACTTTCAGGGAATGACATAGTGCATGAAAAAGTCACAGCTCCATATTTCTGGAAAAAAAAAAGGAAATAATTATAATACCATAATATAATATAGTATGTAATTATGTAATATATATAATTATGTAATTTCTATGTAAAAATATTTTTGTGCTTCTTTGGGAAAACTCTGCAGTAGAAAGGGGCTGTTATGTGTAGTATAGGCAAGGTTCACATATTTACGGAAATTAAATGAAAAATACAATGGATAAAAAACAGAATTGAGAAGTCTATTGATATATTCTAGCTATTAGTCATTAGTCTGAGGAACAGCTGGAAAAAAATTTTCCCCACACTGTGGGTTGTCTCTTCACTGTACTGGTAGTTTCTTTTGTTGTGCAAAAGCTTTTTAATAAGATGAGACCCCAGGTTTTTATTCTGTGCAATATTTACTGTTTGGGGTTTTGTTCAGGACATCATTACCTATGTCTTCAAGAGTGCCATCTATTCTATCTTCAAGAATTTTACTTGTCTTATTTTCCAGCAGATTTAGTGTTTCTGTTTTGGTATTTAGATCACTGATCCATTTTGAGTCTAGTTTAGGGCATGGTGATAGACATGGGTCTAGTTTTAATCTTCAGCATGTGACAAGCCAGTTTTTCCAGCACCATTTATTAAAGAGGCTATCTTCTTCTTTGGCCAACACAAAGTGTTTGGCCCCTTTGTCAAAGATTAAGCAGCTGAGTGTGTTTGGAGTCATTTCTGCATCTTCTAATCTGTTTCATTGATCCTTGGGTCTTTTTGTTTTGTTGCCAGTACTGTGCTGATTTTATCACACTAGCTCTATAATGTGATTTCTCCTCAGGGGTTGTGATGCCCCCTGCCTTGCCTTTGTTGTGCAAACTGATATCTGGTGTCTGACAAAAGAGGGGCTTGGTGCAGCACTTTGCGTTCAGCTGTGAACTTTGGTTTACTTTTGTGTAACTGGAATCAGAAGTCACTGCATACCTTGAACACAATCTTAGTAGATGTTATGGTTTGCACCTACATGTCCCCCCAAAGTTTTTCAGAGGTGGCTGGTTCTAAAGTGTGTGATTCTGGGATCAACGATGTGATGCTGGGATTGATTCCTGCTGCCAGACTAGAACTAAGGGTGCGCCACCTTGGGTGAGAGTGCTATCGCCGTGAGGGCGGGTAGCCTGGAGAGGCTGAAAGGGACCCAAAGAAGGTCACTGCTCACGACTTGCTACTTTCTGCTTTTTCCACCTCTTGTCCTCCATGCAAGCATTTATTTTTCCTCCTTTGTGGTGCCCCTTTGTCCTATCACCTGCCTCACACCAGTCAACTGTGAACTAAAACCTTTACAAACTGTGAACCAAAATAAAACTCTCCTCCTTTAACTTTCGGTGTTGGGTGTTTTGTCTCAGCAATAAGAAAAGTAACTAAAAGAATAGAGAAAACCCAAAGGAAACTATATATTTGCCACTAGAGAGTTTTGGGTGAAGTTTACAATAGCTGTCTCAGTTACTTTTCTCACTGGTGAGACAAAATATTCAGTGCCTAAAGTTAAGGGAGGAAATGTTTACTTAGCTCACCAGGGTTTCAGTCCGTAACTGGCTGGTTTAAGGCAGAGAGGCTTGGCAAAGGGACCACTCAGAGGAGAGACAGTGCATGGTGGTGAAAGATAGCAAAATTCAGCAAACACAGGCTGCTTAGCAGTATCCGTCTCTTACGATGTAAGCAGGCTACCCGCCCTAGGGTGGGTGTAGCACTCGCACCTGTAATCCCAGCCAGAACTATGGCAAACCAATCAGTGCAGCGACTCACCAATCACACACCTTTAATCCCAGCATCACACACTCTAGATTCAGCCACCTCTGAAAAATCCTCATGACCACATGAGGCTTTGGGGGGGACATCTAGACATGAACCATAACACTAGTATTGGATAAAGTTAATTTGATTTTTAAAAATACAACTATATTACAACACAAATTATATCTTTTAGAGCAGGATTTAAATCAGATATAAAAGGAATAGTTTTCTTCTCAAAATTTCCTCCATATACTGTTCAGACACTACATTTAAGTCAAGACTATTGGCTTAGATCACCAATTGATTACTGTTAATATCTGAGGGATAAATGTGTCATTTATTTGCCTTTTTAAAGAAGAAATAGGATCAAACTTCATAAAGAATTTGCAGCTGATACATAAAGCCTACATCAAACAAGAGGATAAAAAGAAATAAACGTTTTAGATTGAGAAATGGTGATAGTATAACAGCAATCTAATGACGGGTATTTAAATTAACAGGCAAATAATGCAGCAGCTATTAAATGCCCTGGAGGCTTTGGTAACGTGAAGCACAGTGAATCAGTACAATGGTCAGTACTTACCGCTTTGTAAATAAATTAGATGATAAGATTTTACAAACAAGTGTTCGCACCTCCCACTCTCCTGCCGTTAAAGCTAGAGCCCTGTGAGGCATCCCTGCATGTTTAGTAATAGTGAGTAATGTGAACTCCGTGGGCCAGTCATTAACACACTGAAAACAGACCCTTTCTAAGAAGACCTTTATAAATTACTATGGTGTAATCACTAGCTCCTAAATCCATCTTCTCAGTGGATATGAATTAGAAATAATAATGAGCTCAGTGTACCAAAGAGACTCAGTAGATGACGGTGACAGACAGGAACTGGCTGAGCAACACAAAGAAATAGAATCTGGGAATATGGTTCTAAATTTTCAAGATGAGAATCTAGAGTGATAGCAAGACAAATGCATTGCAGAGACCTGTTGTACCATGTTGTGCCCGTGAATGCTAATACTGTGTTGTGCACTTAAATTTTGGGAAAAAGGTAGATCTCAAGCTGAGAGTTCTTACCACAGGGATGAACTTTCTGTCTCAGAGTATAATAATAGTATGTTTAGTTTAATTTTTTTCAATGACCTACAAAGTCTTTAGGGACAAATATATCACCTGCTTTTTTGATCTAGATAGATATACTGGCTTTAAGTTTTGAATTTTAGTTCTTCAAAAGTAACCTAGTGTTTCACTTGTCTAACAGAGCCGATTGCTGTTTCTCCTGTGTGTTAGGATCTGTTTTGCTGGCACTTGGTGAGTGTAGATTCTTAGGATTGAAATGGTTTTCAGAAGTCATCAGTTCACGTGGTGTCACCACGGGGCCACTTCCTCTCCCGGGTGTCTCACCTGTAGACAAGTGGAGTTTACGCTCAATGAAATGGAGCCAGTGGTGAAGGCAAAATGATCCCTCTGTCTCTTCATGCCGAACTTTACTGTTTCCCTGAAAGAATTAGATACTTCAGGTCATTTTGCCAGTGGGAGAGGAGAGTATTCAGTAATCACAGAGCGCTGGCTGAATTAACTCCTTCTGAAAGTACCCACTACAGTGATCTTGCAGGAGTTTGTCTAAGCCACTCTTCCACTGCTTTTCAGCTGCCATCTTCCTAAATGATTCAGCCTTTTATTGTTAATTGTGAATGTCCTCAATGTGTTAAGTATTTGATATCATGTGTGTTCCATATCCTGGATTTTTGTACTCCTGACTCACAATAGTTAATTTTTCTTATGAAAAATAGCACCCCAAGTTGAAGGTTATACCACACGCAGGCCTCTAATGCTTCTAGAGGATGGAAAAATTAGCAAACATAAGCAATAACAAATCAGGTCCTCATTAAGCAATCCACTGTGAGGTTGATAAGTGGACAAATGTGAGCACATTTTCTCTGGCAGAATGTAAACAGTGCGAAGGCAAAGAATACAAACAAAGGATTTCTTTTTCTGGATTCGCTCAAACAGCATGTGCCTCTCAATAAGTAACACCGTTATGGCAAATTCTTTCAGATTTTTCAATACATCTGTTTCTATCAAGTGCTATATTACATTCTATCTACACCTTGCAACTTGCTAGTTTTCATTTATAACATTTATTGACGCTTTCAATATCAGTGACTGTCATCGATGGAGATAACATTGATTTGATTGTTGCTTAGTGTCTCATAACATTCAAAATATACTTAGTGCTGAATTATTGATGGATATTCCTTTTCTTGATTTTTGCTATTACTATGAAACATTGAATAATGTTGTCCATTTTCTTTATGTACATAGATGAATTTTTCATTGATAAATAATTTAAAGAATGAATAATAAGTAAAGAATATCCAAAGAATGAACTTTGGATTTTGTATCAATCATAGTCAGGAATATAAAGCTATCACAATCTGTGATTATAGCCTGTGGGAATATGAGTTGGAATTTGTTTTATTTATTTTTTATTTTTTATTTTTTTGGAATTTGTTTTAATAGCTAGTCAGGATTTGCCCTTCATTAAGGTGAATTTTTCTAACAGAATATAGCATTTATTTGATAGAAAATATATATGGGAAATAATTCAAGGTATTTGGAAAACAGAACCAGGATTTCTTAGATTAAAATTGTGAAATTATGAGGGTAAATCATGTATTTCACAATGAGTAATAGTAGCTAAAATATTTATTTTGAACAATGGCTTATTTAAAAGTGAATAAGATGAACAGATCATGAACAGAGACATAGAGCCTAGAATTCACTGGTTGTAACCACAAAATAAAAAATATTTGTTTGAATGGAACCTCCACCATGGAGGGGGGATGAACAGAATATACAGCTGATGATAGCTCCTACGAAGCATGAGGTAAACTGCTTCCATTTCCAGGCATAAGTAATGGCTCTAGAGGAAGAGCAGTAGTAAGGGAAATGAAGACACCTGAGCTGATATGAAATTGCAGAGATGGAACCTTCAGAGTTTAGCATGTGACAGGTGTTGTCGGAGTGAAGGACCAGTCAGAGGCGCAGCTACTGAGGCAACATTACAATAGCGTTCAGCCCGTACATGAACATTTTAAAACATGGCAAACCATTGCCTTCCGTTTATAAGCCTGAAAGGCAATGTTGAAATAGTTCAACAGAAACCAAATGAGAAATAAGGGTTAAGAACTTTATCTGTTGTCCAGACATCTGGACCCTCAGCAAGCTGTCAAAAGAAATGCTGCTTCTGAAGCCAAAGTCACCCAAGGGGCTAATCAGCTTAAACTCACGACAAAAGTCATAGGCAATTCCAAAGTGCTAACAATGTTAACTAACAGTTTCTCCTGCCAAGGATCTGCACAGCGCTGCCAAAACACAAAGAACGGGCCCCTCTGCCGAGCTTCTAGAATTTGTTTTCTTTAATGCCCTCCCTGGATTTCACTGTGCTTGGAGAGGGTGGTAGTGGAGAGGGACTTGAGAATACTTCATCTGGCGAGAGATCCAAGTCCACAAAGTCTGGCTGCTCAGATGCCAAGGAACTGCAGTTAAAGTAAGTTCAGGAGTGGCTGGGAGCACCAGGCTCCTTCAGACATATTTTTCAATTCCAGTTCCTTCCCCTCTTTCTGTTTTTTCAGTTGTCTTCTTTTCCATGTCTGGTAGTATGAGGAATCAATGGCTGCTCAGAATTAATTAAGGATCTGTCTTCTTTTGACTTTGATGTTTCTGATGTTCACGTTAAAAACTCACAGGTCTTGTGCAGCTCTTTCACTGTCCTATCTTTCTCTGTCAAGCTTTAATGTAAACCCGGTGCAGAGTGAGGCTGAGTTAAAATGTGTGAGTCACTGCGGCGCAGCTGTTACTCTCCTGTGTTCTTGTCACTCTGTCCGTCAGTGTCACTGGTTAAATTTTACTTCATTTCCTGCGCGTCTCATTTGACAGGGACGATGACGGCATGACCCTGTAATCTTGATTTCTCTGAACATGACATTTTGTGCTAGTAACTTTATCACCTGCTCTATTTGTAGCATTTCAAATGTGGGATATCTGGGTTGTTGATCTTCTATCTTTGCTCTCCTGTAAACTTTCAACTTGTCCTACTAATTATTTGAAAATGTGGCCTTATGAGAAATTCCTGTCCTCTTTATTCAAAATTACCTTGAAATTAGCCTGCATTTTTGCACAGGTTTCTAGATCATATTTCCACTTAACAAGTGAAGCATGTATATTTCTCTGTTTGCTCACAGAATATAGTCATCAATGATACTGCGATCTACCTTTTGTTCTTACTAACATCATTCATTCATTTGTTGTCCTTTATTTTGACATTCATTTAGTGGCTCCTGCATGCCATGTATTGTTCTAGGTACCACAATTCCCTAGAATAAGAAGGAGACCAAGGTTAATGCCTTCCCTCGTGGCTCTGAAACCTGGTAGAGAGAAATAGGGGGTAAATGAAGTACGATGTGTCAGATGGCTGGACGGCTCTGGAGGAGATCGGTGAGTGCGGGAAAAGTCAAAGATGGATGGTGATGTAATTTAAACAGGTGGTCCAGGAACGTCTCAAGAAAATCATATTTGATCAGAAATTTCAAGCAGATGAGAGATCAAATTATGTCATCTTGAGGTCAAAACAATAAAATTAACGCCTTTGAGTCTGTCTTCAACGTAGAGCAAGGGGGCAAGTGTAGCTCTGCGGAGTACAGAAGAGAGAAAGGAAGATGAGATCAGAAAGAGGTGGGGGTAGAGCCGGACAGCAATCCGGGTACAGCACTGTGAAACATCGTATGGATTTTGGTGTTTATTCTCAGTCAGTGGAAGTGTCTGAGCCAGAGAGATGACTTGAATGGACTTACATGTGTAGGGATCATTATGACTGTCAGGTTGACAATAACTATAGATTTGCAGTGGAGAAAACAAAAGGACCGATTAGGAGAATCTCTAATCTCACTTTGCAATGTGAGCTCTGAATTTAAAAAATTAGCCTGACTGTAATATTTTTCAAAATGTCACAAAATTTAAATGTTTATTTTATTTGAAAAGAAGGAATAGCGCAACAACTTACTTCTTTAGATATGGAATCTGAGAGTCAGTGATTGGTGGTGATCCCATTGAAGGGCTATATCCTTCATTTCGAGTATGTTATCTAACTTCCTTTGTCCTGGAGCATCCAACTTAGAAACCTGGGCAAGAGAATCCCCACGCTGAATACATTACAGAGATTCAAAGGGGTAACGGGTGTGAACGTCTTTGACTCTACCTGCTGAGCAACAGATCACATGAGGGCTGGTAGGAATGTCTAGCTACCTTTACCACTGCATCTTAACATATGGACGTATTGAATAATGGTAAAGTAATAATTGCTAAATTATAAATTCTTGAAAAGGTAATCATGGTCCCTAACTTTTGCCAGTTATATAAGCAGAGTGTGATGGTAGTCTTGATTGTCAACTGGACAGATCTGAGGGATGCCTTGGTTAACAAAGCACACTCCTGGCTCTGTCTGGATGGCTCAGGGATGTATGACCTTGTGAGCTTCTCTCACACTAGGACTTTCCTTTTGGACTCATTCCCTGCTCTCTGCCTCCTGGGTGCCACGGATGGACCGGCTACTCCTCCCTCTGGTGCCCCTCACCGCGATGTTCCTGCTTTGATGCTACCCCCTCCCCCAAAACAAAACTGCAATCTTGAGCCAAAGTAAGCCGTTCCTCTTTTTACGTGAATTGTACTGAAGGACACAAAGGGATCTCTGGCTGGAAGTTTTAAGAGTAGGATGGACTTTTATCTGTCAGTTGGTGACTATTTAATATTCTTAATGCTCTGAATCTGATTCTGCTTCAAAATAGACCAAAAAAAGGAAAAAACCCAGATTAGTGAGGCAAAGCAATTTTGCTTTCTTTGATCGGAGACAAGTGCCACTAAATGTCAGTCTTATTCATATGACATTTTACCTCACAGTAACAGGACACTCAAACACACGTGGTTAAGCAGGAAATATTTTTGTGTTTATTAACAGGATGGTCTTTGTCCTTTGCGATGTTATAATAAAATAGCCTAAATGAGGCAGTTTAAAAACAGCAGAATATTATTTCTCAGCATTTTGGAGTCTGGGAAGTTCAAGATTATAGTACAGGCAAATCCTTTATCTGGTGAGCTCTGCTTTCTGGTTCACAGAAGGCGCCTTCTCAGTATTTGCACATGATAGAAGACAACAAGGTCGCTTTTAGGCCTCTTTGAATACTAACCTGATTAATGAGGGCTCTATGCCATGAACTCACGACTTTCCCAGGACTTTTTCTCTTAATTTCAGCATCTTGGGGATGCAGATTTAGTATCTGATCTTTGGGGAGCACACTCAGACCATAACAGTGGTTTAAAGATGAGAATTCAGGATCTCTCCCAACCTAGTAACATTTGGGAGGAAAAATAGTTTAGATTCAAATTCTGCTTTCTAAGCAAGAAAACAAGGAGAAATACAGCATGTCTATCTGGATGATACAAAAGAATTTCTGGGCTGAGGTGGCGTTCAGATCTGGGTGCGGGGGCTGGGGACTTAGCCCAGCGGCACAGCGCCTGCCTGGCAAGCGTAAGGTCGTGAGTTCGATTCCCGGTACCGGAGAAAAACCAAAAGAACAAAAAAACAGATCTGGGTGGGCAGTGGTGACCACCATAAAAAGGCACAAAGTTGTCGGCTTTCCCACTAAACACTCTGGGCTCAGGACGCTGCTCATCCCTTGACCGGCAGCTGTCTTTACTCTTCCAAGCTGCAGAGATCAAGTACAGCCCAAGACACTGCTGCATGGTCCTCGCAGGCACTAAGGGACCCAGCACGTTTCATGTACTCAGCACAATGCGCGGCGCGTGGGGGTGCTAAGGAAATGTTAAGTTGTGGTGTTTTCCTTACTACTGTGAGTGAGCAAGGTTTCAGAAATTGTACAAGAAGAGTGATAGCACGTTGGGAGATTTCTCTGAGAATAAAGAAATCTGAACTCTTAACAATATGAAATCTATTAAGCATTCAGGTATTTATGTAGGAATATTCCACAGGGAGGTAATCTTGTGGAAAAAAGATGAGGGCCAAGAGCTAACGGGAGAAGAAGGGAGGAAGGGGAGTTAAAATAATAATTAAGATTGCTATGTACACGGATCAGGTTGGCACAGTGACGGTGATCCCATTATGCGCTGCAAACATGTACTAATCAAAACAAAAATTAAAAGAGGCTTTTGCAGTCTTTTAGTTCCTCAAATAGTATTTATTTTCTGAATGGATTTACCTAACAATATGTGTTGGTATTTTCAAATTTTCTGAAAAGTTCCCTTTGATGTTGAACTTCACACGTAATTTCCAAAATATACGTCATAGTAATGCTTGTATTATATTGATTAGATAAGTAATGTTTTCCAAACTGATCTCTTATTGTCCTTTGGGAATGCAAAAATTAAACTACTGGCTGAGTTTCTGATCACAATAACTTCACTAGTTGGATGAGAGACCGTTAGCAACAAGAATCTACTTCAACGCAGTAAGAGCGAAAATAGAGGTGTAAGCAATGACTTGGGGATCATGCAGAGAAATATACCAAGTGCCTTTGCATGGGCAAGTCAGCAAAAAAATTTACAAAATTACTCTATGAATTTGCACATCATTTGTTAGGCAAGGATGGCCAAAGAAGGAGCTTCCTGAAATGCAAGAATAATGGTACTTTACTTTCTAAAAATACTGAAACAGCCCCGTGACAGCGGTCAGCAAGGGATTCTAACAAACACATCAGTAGAGACAAGTGAAACAGAAGTTGGTTTGAAATCAAATGTTCTGAATGTGTAGGGTTTTTGAATATGATTTGCCTTATTGCCTTGAAAACAATAGTACCTAATCTCTCACTTCACACCTAATACCTACAGATTTATTCTCTTATACGCATTTTTGAATATTTCTTGCCTCCCTTGCTATGAGAGCCAAGTTGAACATGACTCATATTAGTCAGTCTTGGATATCCAGGCCAGGTGAGTGGAGGTCCTGCTCCACTTGGTCATTCAGGGATCAAGCAGCCAGTGCTTATTTTGTCTTATAGATAAGATTTTTGGCTGGTGTGACAGAGAGCTTCTAAAATGGTCCATTAGGATATCTATTTCCTGGTATTTATTGCCTTGTGATTTCTTCCCATGGGTTACCTTGTCTTCATTTGACTGACTATAACAACATCAAGTCAAGTCACATCTGTTATTGGGTTACAGAAGGTTGTGGCTTCTGCCCTACTAGCAGATGCAGTGTTTATAATGAAGCAAGGTCTCTAGCTAAGGAGCAGCAAGGACTGAGATTTCTATGCAACAAGCTTTAAGACAGCGAATCTAGTCAACAGCTGTGAAAGCAGATGAGAAAGGAACCATTTGGACTTCCACACAACACCCAAAGCCCCACAGATACTTATAATGCAGCCTTGTGAAATACCCTGAGACACAGGGATTCATTACTTTCAGAATCTGGGAGATAGCAAATGTGTACTCTTTCAGTAGTTAAATTTTGTTACACAGCAGTAGATAACTAATATGGTAAGGTAGAAGACTGTTGGAACATTGCTGGAGCTCTAAAATGCTCTCACTTGGAAATGTCAACGATAATAGCTGTTGAAAGCCGTTTTTCATAAACTACAAAGACCTATGTAACTGCAAGAAAGCTAGCACATTTAGGAGATCCCAGAAAATGCCTCTTGCCTAATGCTTGGTCTGGCACAGATCAACAGGGAAGTACCACACACATTGAATTTTAAATGAATCTATCCTGTGCCCAACAGTAACTCCACTCCTGAGCACATAAGTCTGAACTTGATGCAACCACTTAGCCAATGACGTTTTACTTCCTCTATTGTCATCAGCGTTGGGAAGTTACTGCAGTCTAGTGACAGCTATTATCAGCATGCGGTGGAGTGTTTTCATGTCAAGTAACACACTGCCATGTGAAGTTCATTCTCTTATAGCACGACTTTGATTTATATCCACAGTACTATCTTTACCCATTTTATAGGTGTAGACCTCAAGATCCTGATCAGGTCACACAGCCAAGCGGTGACAGAACTGAGTCTTACCTTAGACCATCTTCTTCAGCGTCCTTTGTTTTCTGCTCTGTGGGTGGGTCATTTCACAGGCCCATGTTTTTCCTGCAGTGGTAGATCACATAGTGAGGTCTTCCAAACAGAAATTCAGCTTACCAAAGAAAACCATACTGCTGAATATTAGAACTGCTGACTTGGATGTGTGGTGGGACAGATGCTCTAAAATGATGGCTATTATCATTGCAGTTTTGACGCAAATGTACAGTTTTAACAACGGCAATGCTGAAATAATCTACGCTTTAGAAGAATTAATAAAATAATATAGATTTACCAAGAGGGTTATAGTATAGCGCTTGCAGAGATAGCTCTTGGACATTAATCTTGGAACAGACATCCATCTTGCTGCGAGTTTTTGGCTTCACACTTGATTGACTTGTACCTCTGTCAATCCAGATGGAAAAGTGGGGAAAAATCCAGAACTCAGTGAAAACCAGACGCTGCATCTGAGCTGTGATGTCCTAAGCGAATGAATTACAACTCTGTTCAAGAAAGTATGCGTTTGAAGTATCCTGGAAACTCATAGTCTTTTACCACTTTAAAAGCCAAAACAAATAGAGACCATTATTTTCACATGCCAATGTTAAGTTGATCATGCCTGAATTTCTGAAATGACTTGTTTGTTGGACTCCCTAGTTACATAAGAGTTGCTTAACAATCTTTTAGGTGGGAGTAATTTTGTGCTAATAGAAACTGTCTGTGGGAATGCTTGGTGTGTGTTTATATATGGGAAAGTAGCACTAATACTTAGAATGACTATGTAATAAAAATCATTAAATATATTTCCTAACAAAAGCAAAAGAAGCAAGGGAATTCATAGAAAAAGTATTAGCTTTAATAATGCATAAATAATTTTGTGCTTATATGTCAGTTATCATGAGCACAAATTCATTTTCAATGTAAAAAAAATATAATACCTAATTTCTCTTTGTAAAAAAAAATTACACCGGAAACACTAGAATATCTTGTAAACGGAATTAGAGACTAGTAGTTGGCATTATAAATTCAAATTGCCTACACTTCAATAAGATTCTTGCTAGGTCAGTCAACATGCAGCTCATGGCTGGTGTCCTGCTTTGTGGGAAAGTATTGCTGAGCACATCTAAGACACACACGACAATTCAGATACACACTGGTGCAATACGTGTAAAATGCCTTTCCCCAGTGGAAAATGAATTTTCTTCCTTGGATAAATGTAGTTCTCCTTGCTTAGGTCCAGTGGAAGGTGGCTTAACTGTGTTAGAGACTAGATGGCACTCATTTCCTTCCTACTCCTGTAGTACAGACAAAGAAAAGAACTCATTACAAAAATAGGTGGATTCTATTCTATTTTAATTTAGGTTTTTTTGATACAGGATCTCGCTATATAGTTCAGTCTGGCCTTGAACTCACTATGCAGCTCAGGCTGGCCTCAAACTCACAGTGAGCCTACTGTCTCAACCTCCCAAGTGCTGGGATTAGAAGCGTGGGACACCATGCCTAGCAGATATTTTAATAACTCGATTCAATAATATTAATATATCAAAACGTATTGTATTCCATAAATATATATAGTTATTATCTGTCAACTCACTATAAAAATTTTACAAATATCACAAGTATTAACCAGAAATTTGATCTCCTTGGAGAGGAGATATTTCTTCTTAATGCTTGAAGACAACCTAGCTTAAAGCATGCACAGAAGCTTAAACTTGTGAATAAATATTCAGTCCTGAATAATGTTTTTTAAATCCCTTTTCAAAAGGAGTATATTTCTTGGAAAGCCTCTTGAGGTGATGACAAATGTAATGCAGCTTGATTTTAATTTTTAAATCATGCATGTTCTTTGTCTTAGACACTTCTGATCAGTCGTCCTAACCACAGAACCCCAAAACCTGCTGCCCCACCTTCTTCCTAGTAATCATTTTTCCAAGTAAGTCTTGTTCCTGTGGACTCAGAAGTCCACCTGAAGTTCTCATAGGTAGATACTGAACCAGCTCTTAGGTCTGATGTGTGTTTCCTGCTCTACCGAATGTTAAGAGTTCATGTCACGGAAGTTCAGAGGGGGCAGAGGATTGTGGAGTTTGCAAGAGCACTTCATGAGCCATCACAAAACCTGAGTGCTGCTTCTGGGCTTGGGAAGGTCACGCAGACAACCTCCTTATCACGGTCCTGACACAAAGCAGCCCATGAATTATCGTTAGCATTATATTTGGGTCACTTGACAGGTCTGTAAAATGACACACTTGACTTCAATGACTCGAGGGCTGTACATCTTGCCAATAAATCGAAGAACCTGTGGATGGGGAACGAGTGAGCAGCCCTGGGTCTTGACAACCAGAGAACACGTACATTATACCAAGCAGTGAACAGGGCAAAACATCTACAGTCATTTCAAGGTGATTTTGAAAATCAGTGAAGGCACATAAAAGCAAAATTATTGAGCTCATAGATAAATTAAGTCAGGTAACACAATTTGACCTGGAGAATAGTTGAATTTTATAATGAGAGTGATATAAAAATCTCAGACAATCACCAGTTATGTACAAACAGTGGTTCTTGAACTGATCACTCGTTTTTGTCCCATCTGGACTAGGAATTGGTAGCCATCCTGAGGCATGCTTGTGAACTGGGTGTTCTAACCATAGTTGTATTTAGGTTTCTCAAAGGATGGCTGTTCCTCCAGTATTTTTGCATGGAGTGAGCTCCCTGCCAGCGACATCTCCTGCCCATAATTATTCTATCAAATTAAATCCTACTCACCTCTCACATCTCAGTAAAAATGACGCTTTTCCTTTAAGGGCTTTTTAGGTGACCTCAATCGGAGTCAGGTCCCCTTACACTGGTCTTATAGTTCCTTATAACTTTCCTTCATCGTGATTACCTTTATTTTGAATTTTACATCGGATGATCCATTTATTGAAGTATAGTTTCTGTTCCTCTGTGTGGGATGGAAGAGGGGAAAAGAGCACCATCTCTGCCCTGGTTATGCCAGCTGCCTGAACACGGTGCCTGGCAGGATGGCAGCTTGAACAAGTATTTTGGATGAACTCCAGGAATGGATTCCATAGTCCAAGCTGCGACATTTGCATATCTTAATATGCTAGTCTTTTGTTCTAACTGTAGATTGTCTCACTGAATTTCTGTAAAGCTCACGCTCAAGAATAACTAAGTGAACTCAGAAGTCATATCTGTACCACAAACCGAATGGAAACTCCTTAGCAGGTCAACTGTGCCTTTCTACAAAATGTTTACTGTTGGTAACATACTTTGGATTTTATGAATTTTAAAGCTCTTTCCTCCTACTTTAAATAAGTTTGAAATAGCAGTGAGTTATTTTGAGGGGGATACAGATTACGGCCAGACATGTGTAGAGTGAAGGCTTGCTGATTTTTCTGACAAAGCAACACTGCAGGGGCAGATGGTCCGATCTGAGCTCACGTTTCCGACATATGCCACCCTCAGCAGAGAGAGGACCACTTGTTAGAATCTTACCGCTGTGCCCTGAGCCAGGTTTGGGGTGACCAGAAGAACACAGGGTCCTGCCCAGAGAAATGCCAGAAAAGGCAGCTCCAGGAAGGAGGCTACTGGAACCGCTGCAGGAGCACAAGTGAAAGACTCAGGGCCAGACCGCACACTGGACCCGGAATCGAAGGCTCAACGGTCAGAACTGGGTGCTGAGTAGGCGTGTCCACGCAAGAAGAGGTAAAAATGCAGACATGAGATGCTTATACAGCCAGTAGGGAGGAAGAATGTCAGTTTGAGACCAGTTTCTTGTATAAAATAGGGTTTGCTTAATTCCTGGGACCACACCTCGTGAATTACCCTGGGTGTAGACATGTCTCACTCCTTGTGCTGGGCTCAGGCTCCGAGCATCATATTTATGCTCTAGAGCTAATTTTGGGGATTATATAAATCAAGAAATATTCAATACACAGATCATTCTTAATTCCTGCATGATTAACCAGTTTTATTTCTCACAAGTTAAATTTTGACGTGGAATTACTCGTTGAATTTACCCAGGAACCTTAGAAATGACACAAGTAAATTGTAAACAGTTGTCATGTTTGTAGAGAATAATAAAGTAAATCAAGTAGTCAGATTTGGCAAGTTAGTAAGTTTTATGAAGTTAATATTCGTTTACTAGCACAATGTGTAGTAGAATACGGTGGGCCTTTCATAGTGCACTTTCAACTTCAATAGGAGAGAATATTCTGTCATTCCCGCTCCATTTAGTATTCTCACTGGCATCTTCTCTCACGCACTGGGACCTTTGTTGTGGCCGATGCTACGTGTGCAGAAGGGACAGGCTGTGACTGAGACACTTCTTTTTATTTTGTGCGAGATGCTCCAGAGGGCTTTACCGGAAGGAGCGCAGTGCCTTTTAGATGAAGGCAGGATTAAGGGATTTTCTGCAGAAGAAAGATGTTCTGACATACTGAATCGCGTCCTTTTGAAATGTGCAGTGCCGGGGGCGAAAAGGCAAGGACGTTGCTTTGGTGAAGCAATATCCTCCCGAAGAAGCACCAGTTCTGTGCATTTTAAATAATAAGGTATTATGAAGCAAACCTGTTTGTGTGAATTAAATCTGTCCCTGCAATGCTTAGCACTACACACAAAGCAAAAAAGTAGTGCTGTTTGGTGTAGGAAAAATGCTTCATCATCGACCTTTATGACAATCTGTACTGAATCCCTTAGGATATCACTGTGACCTAGAATACGACTATGATTTCAAATCCTATTTCCACTTTCGTTGGGGCCTTTGTAGGTGGTTGCAGTCCTCAGTACATCCGGGCATTTTGTGTCTTTTCAATTAATCTAATTTGGTTTTTTTTTTGTACAAAAATGCTTTCTTCTCTCAGCTGATTATTCCCACGTTTGCTGTCTTCCTCATCACCCCCGGCAGCCTTCACCTACAGTTGCGTTCACGCCCAGACAGCGCGAAATAACAAGGACGTCGGTGGTGCTGACGGAGTTATTCGCGTCCCCCTTGCTTTGATTTGTGAGAGAAATGCTGTCAATGGGAAAGGATCTATGAGACGGGATCTCTGAGTGACTCCTTTCCACTAGCAGGACTTTGTCAAACTGCTCTGCATAACTTTACACTCTCTTAGAAGTCACAGTGGCATCTGTCACTGTGGAAAACGTTAAAACCTGGTAGAAAAGGGAAATATTTTACTGTTTTTCTCAAAGTGATATTTTTTCTCTGAAGTCTCCATTTTGGTACTGACCCTGAGAAAAAAAGGATTATTTCTCTGTTTCTTTTAAAGAGGCACAAGTATAATTTGTGGACATTACAATATTGGAATTAAGATTAGATCCATTTTTGTGATCAGAGGAGCTAGAGATTTGATTAATTAGAAGTGAAAGCTCTCATTAATGCAGTACAAAGACTGGCAATCTTCACTCGAAATTTATACTGTGTTCCCCTTTCAAGAAGAAAGTTTACCAGTTTACATTAAATCAAATTGGATAGGAAAATCAAAAGAAAAATCTATAGTAATATATATATGAGTGCACTGCAAAATACACGATGAAACATTTTAAAATAAACTTATAAATTAAGCAATTTCTTATACCTGACCAAAAGTGCCGACTCTTTTATGTTATAGGTATCACTGATCATCAAGAAGAGGATAATTATTTCCTTTTGAAATTATTATCACTAACCTTGCTTAGTGAGGTGCTATTAGTAAGATTTTTAGGAACAAATTATACAGTTCTGTAAATTAGGCCTGCTGATATTTATACAAGATTTTGTGTTGGAAAAATACTTCCAATCTATATTTCAGGGCTAGAATTTAGAATGTACTTTCTGTTACAGTATTTAAAAAAAAAAACAATCGAAGCAAGAAAGCTTTTCTCTCTCAATGTTTCTTCACCACTCTCTGTAGATGTCACTGTAGCACAGGATAAAGACAGAGGACTTCTTTTCTTCTGGAAATATACGACTTCCACGTGCAAATGAAAGACGGTGGGGATTTGATTTATTATGCCAGGGTTGTCATATCAACAATAAGGTTTCCAAGCAACTAGAAGAATAAATTATTTTATAGATTTATTCGCTTAGCCTCATAAAATGGACCAAATGGAAGATACTTTTTTCCTACCCATGATTATGTGGTAATTAAAAAAAGTCATTATGCAGAAATTATGCATTAAATTCACATTACTAAGAGGAGTTCAAAATGAATCATGTGAATATAATCAGTGCCAAAAGGCTTAATGAAGATTTGCTACTTACGAGGAAGCATCGTTGCTTTATGTTTATATGTTTTCAATAATCGGTTTCCAGGGTCTATACCGATGATTTCTTTAAGTTGTTCCAATTTACTCTTTGAAGAGGATGACACACACAGCCCTCCCTGCTGTGCCCTTTAACACTCTTCAAAATGACCTCCTCACAGAAGCTGGAGCTCATTCTATTAGATATAGTGCTTAGAATCCTGTATTTATGCAAATGGCCTGTGCCAGTTCTTAAAAGGACCTGCAAAAGTTACTGGACATATTAAAAAATGAAGCAGATTTTTTCAGGCATGTGCCCTGGGGGATGTTAGAGACTCATTAAACATTCACAGTTTGTGTTCCCCAAACATCCTTGTGTAGTTCAAAATTTCCATTGCTATGGGTGAGGTGCTGTTTGTTTCTGCTTGGGAAAAGCCTGACCTGAATGTAGCAGAGCTTGTTTCCCCCCTTTCAGTTATCAGAACTTTCTCTGAGATTTTGGATTTGCTAACATCACTGATGATATGGAAAACATGATTTGTTCAGATTCTGTTGCGATATAATATATCAAACATCTCAGTTTAGGCAAAAGAAGCAAAAATCTGTACGCCACTCTGTGACAAATTATTTTGTATCCATCTGCCACAGACACATCTGTCCATGGAGAAATTATTACTTCTTACCAGAAGCACCGAGTTTTCTTTCACTCTACCAAGGATGCTTTTTCCTGTCTCTATGGTTGTTTCTAGAAATATTCCTTTCAGAAGTCTACGCACTGTATGTAGCTGAAGAATGATAGGCAGCACTTACATTAAAAAATTACTAAGCAAACCAGTGTTCAATTGAACTTTCTTATTTGTAAAATTATCAGAATATAGCTGTAATTTTCCAAGCCCTCTGGTGGGACATTTTCTCTGCCGAATTCAGACACATTTTATCCACCGCTACCAGCATCGTAAACATTCCTCTACACATCTGAGGTCAGCGAGTGCAAAGAAAATCTACCTTCGGATGGCATCGCGCTAACGTGTTTGCAACACAGTTGTGAGGTAACACTACTTCTGTGCCTCCGTCCAACTTTAGACTGGAGGCATCGTCTTTCTTTTTATTTATTTGTTTTTAAAGTCACCATTGCCTCAGAAGAAACGAAAATCAATTTTGAGATTCATGACATTGCTACACGTTCCCAGGCATTACAGGAGCACCCTTCCTGCACTGTGCGTTTCTGTTCTCTCATTACCTGTAGGTGCTGTTCTTCGTTGCTTACGTGTCGTATTTGTAATAGGCTCTTAGGCAAACTTTCCCTCTTATTTTTTGGAGACGTCAATGTATTTTCATCTGTTCTTGTCATGCAAAACAAATGGACACATTTTCAAAGAACAGTCTAGTGTTATTTACCAGTCTAGTGTTATTTTTCTTCAGTTTTATGTAAGAAATTATAAAATGGTATCTTTGAATTTCATAAATGAACTCACAAGTGACCTCCTGTGCTTTCCTATAGACAGACCGTGAGGTCTATAATTATTTTGAAAAGATAGGTGGATGATCTGCAAATGCAGAATTGCTTCCTCCTCCTCCCGCTGCTGTGCTGAATTCCCTCATGTCCCAGAAACCATCTTGCACAGTGGTTGTCAGAGGTGAATATATGTACAGAAAACCCTTTCGATCTTGCTATGAGGGTGTCTTTTTGATAGTGTGTGTGTGGGGAGGGTTCGGGGCCTCTAGTGCCCTCTTTCAGTTCTCAGGGGGTGCCCGTGGCGGTGATTTACAGACTACATCTTGTGAAGAAAGACCTAGAACTAGTGCTTCCAACTTGCGGCCCCTGGACAGCAGCGCTGCAACATGGTGAATTTTAATATTACTGGGTGATTGTTAGCGGGGTTTTCATGACTGGATTGCACAGCGCAGGCGCGCAGGTGGGGGAGGGAACAACCCAACGCAGACGGGAGGACGCGGTGCGGGACTCTCTCCGCCCCGCATCAGTCACACACCGCACAATCGGAACTCGTGTGTGCCGGACGTCGCGCGCGCTTCTGGGACCTGGAAAGTAAAAAGCAGCTGGTACTTGTCACAGTGTTTCATCCTGCCGACCACGTGTGCGCGCCGGAACGGGCAGGGGTCTGTAGTTATCAAACAGACTTCTAAGGTTTCTTGTTTAATTACTAAACTTGGGCTTGCATTAGTTTATAAAATGACTTAAAAAGTTAAGATACAATAAAGAAGTTTTTTCTTAAATACATTACCTCTTATATATTTTCTATACAGCCCAAGACAATTACACTGCAAACCGGAAAGCTGGACACCTATGCATTGGAGCATTTCTACCTTGAAGTTGAAGAAATTGAATCTTAGAGTCGGCATTCAAAGTCCCAATGCTTTTGGTCAGTTTGTTACTTAGCCTAGAGTTTCTGGATTCCAGAAATAAGAGAGGGCGAGTGTTTCTGCAGGCTGTGTGAAGAGATGGATGATGCTAATTTTCCTCTGTTTACAAACAGTTTCTTTTTCTATTCTCCATATAAGTGGATTACGACTTTTTAATCATCAGAAATTCCCATGTTTATTCTTCAATACTGACATGGAAAAAGATTGAAATATAAGTATAATATTTTTGAAGACCAAGTCTAGCATTTCCCCTTAATCTCAGAGACAAAGTTTAGAGACAGTAAACAAATTCATTTTGAGTAATCACAAACTTTTTGGTAGCAAAAGAATGAATATTTTGACACTAAAAATTCATTGTTACATTTAAACAGAAGGGTTTTAAAATATCATTTTTCCAACAGTAAAATAAATGTAATAAAACAGGTAGGATGAGGTGTTGACAATGGAGAAATCTATTTTCTTCTGATTTATTTTCTGGCGGACAAAAAACAGTCATTTAAAGCCATGAGTGCTCTCAGGACATGGAATTCTGCACTCTAATTAGGTGACTGACTCCTCCCCTGACCTCTCGGTTGCTTCTTGTTTGTCTAGTGGTCAACAAAAGCCTCCTTACTCCTTTGTTTTCCAATGTGTGTCACTGTCAGCATATTTTGATTTGTCAGGGGGGTAATTGCAGATGACATAGTAATGCGCTCTGGTTATGCTACATGCGGGTTCTTTGGACTCCGGGAAATTTGATAGCTGGCATTTGTCCGTTCAGTAATAACTGACACATAATCTTAGTTCTAAGACGTGAAGGTTAATTAGAGCATGGCATTTCTTAGGCGGATAATTCCTCCGTCGTGGTATGTGCGAAAGTCACGGCCTTTGTCACGTGGAACCGCGAGTGATGCTGGAAAGGAGAAAGGATTTGGAGGTGGGGAGCCAAGCAGCCGTGGTCCCTGCTACAGACGAGGCTCAGGGCGGAGCGGAGAAGGAAGCCCGGGAGCAATGAGAAACTACAGACGTCCAGGCAGTAACGGGAAACAAAGCGGAGAAAATCTTCAAAATCGGGCCCAGTTTGGGAAAATATTGCGCCCCTTGTTTAGCAATTATACAAGAATGATTTCCAGAAGGAGGAATTAGGAGTCTTAACCCGAGCGTCAGAGAACTCAGAATGTGTCCCAGAATGTGTCCATGACTTGTCTATTTAGGCACATTTTACCATGGAGAAAATCTACAATTTTTAATGGATTCTTTTCAGGGAAAGGCGTTGTCTGCGCTGCTCAGGTTGGTCTCCAAATCTTGGGCGGAGGAGCTCCTACCACCTCAGCCTCCCGAGTGAGTAGCAAGGACTCGAGCTGTGCATCGGTATGGCTGGATTTTAGGAGATTCCGACGGGTTCTCACGACTACAAAGAATTCAGGCCCAACGCTTTTCAGTGAAGTTCAGTAACTCACAGGTTTTGCTGAAGAAATTTCTATTGGTCTCATATGCATTTTGGTTCAATATTTGAGATATTATACAGTGCTAAAAATGTTCAAAACATCCTACATGTCTTTTATAAAGACAGGATTTACCTTATGCCTAGGATCTTGGAGTTTCATATTTAATTTAAAGGGAGCCATGACTCTTTGCATAAAAGTATTCTCCTTGATTATTGCAAGTGTGAATTTCAGAAATATGGAGAGGATTAGTGATTATCATCATCACATTCCATGAAATGAGGCATTTTCCATGTAGTCTCTGTATATTTGCTGTAGTCAAGATACAGTTTTTAGGTATATAGCACTGCTATGGAAAATTAAAACAGAAAGTAAAATATGGTTTTGGTACATAGAGGTTTTTCTGTCTAATTATAATATTTAGCTTGAGCTATTTGAATAATTCAATAGTAAGGAAATACAACTTTTCTCACTTTTAAAAGCTCTTCTGCACACACCACTCTATTTCTTTCTGCCCAGGCCCCAACTACTGCAGCACATTTATTAATACACTTACTTAAAAACTATGTCTTGAAAACACTACACATTTAGCATTGCTTTCAACTCTTACGGGTGGGTAAAGTAACATTTTGTCAAATAAAATTCACCACTTCTCCCATGAATCAGGTTAAAGTTCATTTGTAGAGGGTAAAATATTGAACAGGAAACCAAGTGCACAAGATTTTTTTCACGGAAGATTGGAACTCTATGAAAAAGTTCCATGAATTAGAAAAAGTTATGCTATTTTTTGAAAAATGAGTTGTATTTGATTGCCTTGTAAAATATGTGCTTCATTTCTGTGTTGTTTTGCTGTGTCTCCCTTATAAATTAGTAAACTTTCATATTTCTTTCTCTTAATCTTTGAAAGGAGAAACAAGTTTATCTCAAAGCAATGAGCGATGCTTAGAGTTATGGTTTAGATGTAAAATATCCTCCAGTAGCTCACTTTCAGAGGAGGGGCCTGATCAGAATGGTCAGGTGCCCAGTGATGTGACTTTAGAGGGTGTATTCTTATCCCTCAGTTTCGCCTTCTATCTGTCTATTTCCTGGCTGTCACACTCTGAACAACTTCCCTCAGCCATGGTTTCTACCATGGCTTATCTGCCTTGGAGCCAACTTACCATGGACTGAATCCATTGAAACCACAAGTCGAAGTAATCGCTCTTCATTTAGTTTGTGGGTGTTGAGTATTTTGTTCCAGTGAAGGGACAGTGACTAATACAGATAATAAAGTAACTGAAAACAGATCTTCAGTGGAAGTGGAGTCCAGAAGCTGTTACCTTCCCAGCACAAACTGAAATTAACCACACCAAGTTTTTCCTCATCTTTAAAATGTCATTTTTAATTGAATGCCCACACACATCCATAAAATGATAATAACTCTATAGTAAAAGTGCATATTACTAAATCATCAAAATACTCATAATCAGTGGATGCATTTGTCTTTTTGTTTTTTCATGATTGGCTTAGTGAGCAGCTGATGTTTAAATACAGTTGGGTAGTGGGGACATAAGTGGCTAAGTCACACATCTCCACTGTGACTGATGTTAGGTTTTAGTTTAAAAGGACTTGAGAGAAAATAACTTCTATTAAGGGGTAAAAGAAGGGTAGAGAGTTGGATGTGGGGATTAATTTGAGTGATTGGTTTGCAGTGTTTTAAAGAAATATGTCGCTGAAGTTGTACTATCTTCAGGTAGAATATAGTTCCTGCATGTTAGTGTAAGTCTCTGAGTTGTGCAGAGAAGACACTGAAGCTCTATGAGACCTAAAATTTGTTTGATAATCTACTTAAAATGGCAGGTTCCAGAACTTTCTCCTGGTAAACTTTAGTGTACTTTACATTTGTTTGTGGAGTGTTGATGGTCAAATGGAAGGTCGGGTACCTGCTACACCACTGCTCTACTACTGAGCTACTTCTCCACCTTTGGCAAATTTTAAATTTCTGGGGATGCAATCTTAGACCTTGCATTGTGAAAAACAAACAAACAAAAAAACAAATAAACAAACAAAAACCAACTGATTCTTCTGCAAGCAATTTAATTCATGGACCATAGTTTCATAAAAACATTTGCTTGTAAACCTCATAGATATTGTTTCTCTCATTTATTGTTCTATCTTTCCACAAGTCAGTGATCATTTGAGTAATTGAGGCAGGATGCAGCAGAACTAATTAATGCTTTGGGATACATATTTTTTGCATAATTCATGAGTTAAAAAGTTGCCCTGGTGGTGGAGTTTGTAGCACTGGATGGCAGAGCACTTGCTCACCTGGTGCAAATTTTTTGAAACAATATTCATTTAAATATAATTTGTGTTTCATTTTAGCTTGGGGGCATGTGCAGAACATTGTATCTGCCTGTGCTTCCTTTGACTGCCAGAATATTACGTATTTTAGGCAGTATATATTCAGTTTTGATACCCACCTCCAGCAATAGTGTAATACATTTGAGGGGTATAAACAAAAGAACTTGAGAATGATCGACCTCTTGTGATACACACTTCGTTAAAACCAATACTTATATGATGAAAAGCTTTGGTAGAACACATTAAAATAGTGCTTAGTAAGGTTCTTTTTATTAATGAACTGTTTAATATTTATAGTCTTGGCTAGAAGACTAGTGATATCACTAAATTTATAAGTAACTTTTTACTCTCACCTTCTGCTCTTTTTCCTTAGTGATATAGTCTTGGTTATTCCATAACATCTTTCATTTTCTGCGAGACACCACTTCCACCCCAGGTAGAAGTATATGTCTTTGCATAGCTGATTGGAGAGCTTTTATGGGAAATGTGAGTTATCACTGATTTAAGGTTCTTAATTGAAACGTGAGGGGAACGCAAGTCTTCTTACCTGAAATATTTCTATCTTATCCCAAACATCAGAAACTTTTCTTTCCTTCCAAGCTGTTGTCTCTTGGTAGGGTTATTCCTTTCTTCTTCCAAAATATCTTCCTTTGTCACCTCTCATTAATGAACTAGGGATTGTCAGACCCCAAGAGACAGAAGAGCAGCAAATAGGGTTAGTGTGTTTACAAAAACCTCACAAATATGAACCAATAACAAAAACCACAACAACAATGACAAAGGAAAAATGTGATAGAGTCTGAAGAACCTTGACCCGAGAGGTAATCAATATCCTTAGAAACAAGAGCTATGCATTTTCACACTTGTGAGTATGTGAATTGATTTTGGTATATATTAAACAGAATTTTAACTACAGAAGTCTGTTATATTGGTAAGTCTGGAGAATTATCAAAGACAAGAGAAAAATTATAATCTGATCTTGCCTTTTATATTAATTTGGAGTAGAATACTTTAAGAAAAGACTAATGGACTAAATCTGCCACCCAACCTAAGAAACTCCTCATTGCACTGGTGAAACTATGTCTCTATAAAGTATATTTAGTCTTTCTAACACTGTCAGTGCACAGTAGTAAGTTAATTATTGATTTTGCCAATTTCTCTGTCTTTAAACTCTGATTACAATAATAATGTGAGATGTTTTGCTATTAATTTAGCAAGACTGGCAGTGTACACTGTTTTATTGTAGTTAAGTATACAGTGAATAATTGAAAAAAACTACATAGAAGACCCCCAAAACTCCACTAAAAGACTCCTAGGGTTAATAACCAAATTTAATTGCATGCCTGGATACAAAGTCAATACTCAAAAATCCGTAGCATTCTTGTACACAAACAACAAACTCATTGAGAGAGAAATTAGGGAAACCACAACTTTCACAATCACATCCAAAAAATGAAATACTGGGGCTGGGGATTTAGCTCAGCAGCACAGCGCCTGCCTGGCAAGTGCAAGGTCGTGAGTTCGGTTCCCGGTACTGGAAAAACAAACAAACAAAAACAAACAAACAAACAAAAAAAAAGCAAAAAAACAAAAACAAAAACAAAAACAAAAAATGAAATACTTAGGAAGCAATCTAACAAAGAAAGTAAAGGATCTATATAATGAAAATTATAGTACTCTGAAAAAGGAGATCACAGAGGATATCAGAAAATGGAAAGATATCTCTTGCTTACGGAAAGGAAGAACCAACAAGGTGAAAATGGCCATATTCCCAAAATTGTTATACAGATTTAACTCAATCTTGACCAAAATACCATTAGTATAACTCACAGAACTAGAGGAAACATTCCTAAAATTCATCTGGAAGCAAATGGGACCTAGAATTGCAAAGGCAATCTTGGGCCACAAAGGCAAAGCAGATGACATCACGATCCCTGACTTGAAATTATACTACAAAGCTACTGTGATAAAATCAGCATTGAACTGACAGAAACACAGACCTGAGGATCAATGGAACATTTTAGAAAATGTAGATACAACTACAAACACACTCAGCCACCTTATCTTTGACAAAGGAGCCAAATATGTTTACTGGAAGAAAGACAGCCTCTTTCATAAATGGTGCTGGAAAAACTGGCTTTCCATATGCTGAAGACTAAAACTAAACCCATGTCTATTATCATGCACTAGACTAAAGTCAAAGTGGATCAAAGATATAAATTTGAAAGCAGAAATACTAAATCTACTGGAAGGGAAGGTAGGTAGCAATCTTGAAGATATAGAGGTAGGCAGAGAACTCATGAACAAAAACCAAACTGCACAGGAAACACTTCAAAGAACCGACAACTGGGATCTCACCTTATTAAAATGCTTTTGCATATCAAAACAAATCACCAATAGATTGAAAAGACAGCCCACAGAGTGGGAAAATTTAGCTAACTGTCTCTGAGACAAAGGATTTATATCTAGAACACATAAAGAATGGGAAAAAATCAGACACCCCCAAATCAAAGACCCAATCCAAAAATGGGCATCTGAGATAAACACATGCTTCTCAGATGAAGAAATACAAATAACAAGTAAATATCTGAAAAAATGTTTAGCATCATTGGTCATTTAAGAGATGCAGATTGAAATAACACTGAGATTCCATTTAACCCCAGAAAGAATGTTTATCATCAGAAATCAACCAACAGCCAATGCTGGTGAGGCTGTGGGGCAAAAGAAACCCTTCTCCACTGTTGGTGGGAGTGTAGACTGGTGCAGCCAATGGGAAATCAGTGTGGAGATTCCTCAATAATATAGGATTAGAGGTCCCATTCAACCCTGCTATTCCCCTGCTTGGTATTTTCCCAGAAGAATTAATAACATCATACCACAGTGATATATGTGCACCCATATTGATAGCAGCACAACTTGTAACAGCTAGACCTTGGAAACAACCCAAATGCCCATTAACCAAAGAGTGGATAAAAACAATATGGTAAAGCTGGACATGGTGGTGCATGCCTGTAGTCTCAGCACTTGGGAGGCTGAGGCAGGAGGATTGCTGTGAGTTCGAGAACAGCCTGGGCCACCAAGTGAAGACCCTAAACTGCATAGTGAAACCCTGCTTGAGAAAGACCAAAAAAAAAAAAAAAAAAAAGTGGTATTTTTATACAATGAAGTACTACTCAGCTTTAAAGAAGGATAAACCTGAGACATGTATAGGGAAAAGGATGCAAATTTAGTCTCTACTCATAAGTGAAATAAATTAATCTTGCTTGTGTAAACATCATATTGTCTCCCTAGTCTAAGAAGCTGAGAGAGCAAATAAGATCCAAAATGTAAAGTAGATATTGTGAAATGGGAAGAAATTACAGCAAAGGAAAGAGAAACTGGGATGAGGGAAAGGAGAAAAGAAGGGTGGGAAAAGGAAAAAAACCATGTATATGTTTACATACTCAAGATAGTGAAGGTAGCTATACTACTAAGTGCTATTAGCTCACTGAGAAGAAAGGTTTATGCCTATACTGTTTGACCAATTTTTCATGCCTATATCTTGTAATCTGAGCAACTACTTTGAAGACAACAATAGGCCATGTACTAATCATCATTATCCTCCTACTATCTTGTTTTGAAATTTTATACCATTGATGTTATTGCTTTTGTTTGCTTTAAAATAAAGAAAGCAATTTGCATGAGTATAACTGGGAAGGTGATCTTCAAAGAAAGTTTGACTGCTTCCCTCTTTACTATCCGGACAGCTTTCTGTTGTAGAACCTGGGCTGAAGGAGACAGACAGTGCTCTATCTAAGCAACTTAGCGTCCTGTTTCTTGGGGACAAAAGAGCAAATAGTGATTATGCAGGGTTACTTTGTCTCTGTTCACCCCACGAAGACAGTAAGTCCTAGTCACTTAAGAGTTATTATTCCGGAATGTGAGTGTGTTATTGGAAAATTCAAACTGACTATTAATTCTAATATTTTACTGAATATCAACACATCTAGTGTGTCTTTAATGCTTTTCCTAATGTGACAGAATAAAATATTGTAATTACTAATAGCTTCCAGCAATCACATGAAATAAGGTTAGATACAAAGTCATGGTGCTGGTTTTAAAGATTATCTGCCTGTATAGGATCAATAGGGCAGATGGCTCTCAGTTCTGACAAAAATGGACAGGAATCAAGCTATTTACAGTGACAAAAATGAAAAGGTACCTTTGTGATATAACCGCTGTGTTTTGTCAGGTAAGACACTGAATCATATATTTTAATTTTGATTGCTATTGAATGGACAAATATTACTGCAGGAACAAAACCATTTTAATCACGTCAGTAAGAAAACTATTTTAGAGGCTGGAATTGAAGGTGTGGAAATGCATAGCTCTTATTACTAAGGACATTGATCTGGCTCAAGTTTCCTCAGGAGCTATCACATTTTTCCTTGTGTCTTGTTGTTTTTTTAGATTAGAATATCACACAAAATTCTGCTATATGAAAGAGTGTCTTGGATTTATCTTTTAACCTCTTTGGGATTCAGGTTATTGCCCCTAATTTCAAAGGAGATTGTTCAAACAATGTCACCTTTTGGATCCACCACTGTTACAAATGTTATGTAAACTATAGACGTCTATAAAACAAAGTTTGTTAAATGTGTCTGTCTGTGCATTTGCATGTATGCGTGTGTGTATGTGTGTGTGCATGTTTCCTGGGTAGCACTATGATTTTTTTTATCTGTTTTCTATTATCCTTGTTTACATTTTTTCAGACATTGCCTAAATATTATACTAGAGTGTGTATTCTCTTTGTCTTTATAAATACACAATAATTATTTGAGTACATCCATGATATACAACACATATATTAATGGTTCATATTTTCCTCACCTACTTAAGTTCCAATTTGTGAATATTATAAACTTTGTTTAACATTTCATCTGTTAATCAACAATGAGTTGTTTGTAGTTTGAGATTTTTAAAGACAAAATGCTATGAACGTATTTGTCTATCTTTTTTGTATAGATGTTTGATTTCATTTTTCATTGATGAATAACTAGAGGAAGAATGGTTAGTTCATGAACTAAGTATATGTTTAACTTTTAAAGAAACCCCTGAGCTGGTTGAATGTGGTGATGCATATCTGTAACCTCAGCACACTGGGAGGCTGAGGCAAGAAGATCATAAACTTAAGCTGGGTGGTGTAGCAACTTAACAAGGCTGCATCTCAAAATATATCTGTATCTATGTATTATATATATATATATAGAGAGAGAGAGAGACAGACAGACAGACAGACAGAGACAGAAAGAGAGTGCACCAGCTAGAAGTATAGCCCAGTGTGAAATCTCCAGGTCCCATCCTCAGTACACAAACAACAGCAACAAAATATGCAAAACAAAACCAAACCCCCTTCCGAAACACTTGCACAGTTTACATATTTATGTCTTCTTGAGCAGTGTAAGTGAATTCCTGTTGCTCCACACACTTGCTAGTGGTTTTTCATGTCGGTCACTGTAATAGACATGTGGTGAAATCTTGTTATGCTTTGAATTTACATTTCTATAATCACTAATGGCTTTGAACATCTTTCAATGTTTTTATTTGCTAATCATTCATATGTATATGACACATCTATTTAAAGTTTTTAATGGGTTGTTTTTTCTTAAGATTGCTTTTCAAGTTCATTAGTCCAGTGGCTTGTCATTTTAGTTACTTAAAAGTATCATTTGAAGACCAGAAGTTTTAAATCTTGATGAAACACAATTTATCTTTTTTTTATTTTTTGAATTAAGTTTGTGATATCTAATTTAAACTCATGATTTTGTCTTAGAATTTAAAAGTTTTACTTTCATGTATACAATTATAATCAATTCTGAGTTAATTTTCATATGGTATGATATATATGTGTATTATGTATATGCATATTCAATTTTTCCAACAGTATTTGTTGAGGAATTTTTCCTTTTTTCATATAGTTATGTATCTTTTTATTCAAATATCAGTTGAAATATATGTGTCTATTTCTTTACACTTGGATTTGTTCCCTTGGGATATGAAATAATCAACATTTACACTGATAGAAATATAGCATTTCTTTCCCTAATGTGTTTTTCTTCCTGACTCCCAGCTTTGATGAGGTATAATAAAGAAATGAAAGTTGCTATCTGCATTAACTATAATATACAATAGATCTCCAGATGTACCCTAACTACAGTTTTACATCTTTTAAATGACATCTGCTACCCACTCCCGGCAATCACCAATTTGTTTTTGCTGCTATGTATTTGACTATTTTTGGTTTTCAAATAAAGTAGACCATACTCTGTTTGTCTTTCTGCTTCTGGCTTGTTTCATGTACAACATCCTTTATATTCGTCCATGTTGTAACAACAGGATTTCCTTTTTATGGTTGGATATTGTTCCATTGTGTGAAGTAATGTGCACCCACACACCTGCACATGCACACACCCACCCCACCCATTCTTCCACCATCAGTCAGTTGATGAGCAATTAGGTTGTCTCTAGATCTTGACTTGTAAATAATGCTGCAGTGATGGTGGTGATGCAGGTATCTCCTCTTACTTGTTCTCTTTAGTTAGGATAAACCCAGTGATGGGATTTCTGAATGATATGGTACTTCTACTTTAAATTTTTTGGAAAATGTTCATACTGTTTTCTGTAATGATTGTATATAACCCTTCTTTCCCCCCCAAAAAATACTGGCCACTACTCTTCAAAAAGTGGTCAAGAAAGGGATGGGGAAAAAGACTGAGAAACTGGTACAGTGGAAGGAAACAGAGAGACTTGATTACTACATGCAGTGTGCGATCCTGGAGCAGATCCTGAAACAACAACAAAGCTGTGAAAGACATTACTAGGGCAGCGGTGAGATTTGAATATGGACTGAACATTAGATAAAAGTTTCACACCAGTGTTAAATTTCCTGATTCTAGCACTGCTCTTGTGTAAAGGAACGTCCTTATTCTTAGAAAAAAAGATGCAGTATTTAGTGATAAACGGGCACTCTATCTCCAACATACTGTCAGGTGGTCAGGAAAAAGAATATGTATAGAGACAATGATACCCGAAAAATGGATGCAATTATTAAATCTGGATAAAGGACACACAGGCATTCATTGTACTGTTCTAAAATTTAAATTACAACAAAATTAAATGTTATTCCCTTCCTCAGAAGCCTAAGAAATTAAACAAAATTAAAATTGATAATTATAGTAGCTACTCAGCGTTCGGCTCTCTTTAAAATGGCTCCTAGTGCTTGCCTTCAAAATTGCATTTTACTTGGCTACTGGCTGAGCAGACTGTTGTGCCTGACTCCCCCTCCTGCCACCAAAACACTATCACACTTGTGGGCGGGGACGCAGCTCAGCGGCACAGCGCCTGCCGCAACCTCAAGGTCCTCAGTTCTATTCCTGCTACAAAAACAAATGCTGGCTCTCGGCCATGGGCAGTTAGTCAGTCTGCCATCCACACAGTGGACCTGGGGCCTCACTGAGGCTGAGGAGCTGCCTGTGGGACTGTTTGGGCCTGCTTTCCTTCTCATTTTTTGTGTTAACACAAGTTTGCTCTACAAAATGTCCACGTTCCTTGTGGAGAATTGATATATGCACATACACATCTCCGTTCTTTTTTCTTCATCTTCTTTCCTTTCTTGCACTACCTCCATCTCTTGATCCTTTCTGTGCCTGCTTTCTGATAAGTATTTGTATGTGAGGCAGAATTTAATGTTGAGGTTATTGTCATTACAATCTTGTTACAGTGGAAGCCATGGCCATCCACAAAGAAGGCCACTGTGAATTACCGAGTCATCTCACATGCGTTGCTTTAAGGCTGTTAGGAGCAGGGATATCTTGGTGGGTGGGGCAGCCAAGCCTACAGGGCGAGTCCTATTCCTGTATCTATAGAGGAGCCACTGCTTCTTCCGGTTACGGTTTCTGCAGGGCAGCAAATGTAGGATGCTTACAGATCTGAAGCTTTTGGATATCTCATTCCTTCAAGCCCCTTTTAAGACTTTATATTAATCCTACCACTTGGAAGCCTGAAGTAGGAGGATCACTGTGAATTCGAGGCCAGCCTGGGCCACATAAGTCAGTTCAAGGCCAGGCTGAACTGCATAATGAGACCCTGTCTCAAAAAAGATAAAAAAAAAAAAGACTTTCTATCCACTTTTGTACTCGTTACTTCATGTAGCTGTTTTTCTTAAGTCACTCCCTCCCTGCAAATCATTCAAGCCGCACATCCCACAGAGTCTGCGAGGTAGGTTAGCTTTTGTCCCAGACGGTTCTGGATTGAATCAGAGTGGCACATTTTTCTACAAGGTCAGCGTCACACAGGCTGAGAACTCACTCCTCCTATTTCTGGTCCTAGTTAGAGTCTACTGTCATTGTCCCCTGAGGTTTCACAAATGGGAACATTTTAAAGAGAGACTCCCATGCAAATGTAAGCCCCGCTTCTGTTATAAATTTTCAGTGTGGAACTTAAAGATCTAATGTCGTGATGAGCTCAAAAGCAAGCAAGATCCAAAAGAATTAAAACTGAAATCAAATTACCTTGGCCTTGAGAGTCAATGTTCAAACAAATGAAAATCTAAAAACATAAAATTTTTTTCCCAAGTCCTATCCCTGATTCCCAGTGGTTCCTTCTTCCCTGGAGGGGTCTCAGCGCCTGGGAAGCTGATGCGCTCCTAGCCGTTTGCAGCCTGGGCCATTCTTGGAGGAAAGGACAGCGCTCCTGACGGCACAGCTCTTGTCCCCACCACATTTGTTAAGTGAGTGACTTTTCCCCTGGGTCGTTTTCCCAGGGGAAACATACATGCTCTTAGTGTTGCCAAAAAATGTAGCAGAGACTCAATTGTATCTAAGGAAAGGACAGCAGGAGAGAGAAATCCCTTCTTCCTTTGTAGCAGAGCTTAGGTTTGAAGCAATGCTCTCAAGAGGTGAAAGTCCTGGGAGCGGCAGAACTAAGCACATATGGGTCTAAAAATATGACATCATTCATACCCGTGCTTAAGTACTGTGTGTCTGATGGCAGTGTGCCTGGAACCTGCTCTGGTGAGGGTGACAGTGCTGAGGTCATTCCCCAGTAAGTGGGGCCCAGGCCTCCCAGGTTGGTCAGAACTTCTTCACAACTTGGTGGGAAAACAGATTGGCAGATAACACGGAGTGATGATGATTCATCTCCATTTTACAGCAAAGCAGGCCACACAAGAAAGGAGCTGTCAGAGAACAAAAAGCAAGCAAGCAAAAATGAAGAAGAAAAGCAATTGGATACCTGCTTCCTCAAGCCTGGCAGACACTAAACTGTGCTGCTTCAGCTCCTTCTCTTCGGAGAGGATGCCACTCTATATCCACACACTGATTGTCCAACACAGAGGTCGGGTCCTTTCCTTTTATGTGCTATTATAAAAGATGATGGTTATCTAGTTCCCTGCCACTGCTTGGGGCCTAAGTCATTCTTCTCACTTCTTCACTAGCCATGTTGAAGAGGCTGTGAAACTCCTAGTACTTGACTGGCCTCTCCCAAGGAAATCTTCTGCCTTTCAATGTATGTGCATCTTCATCACTGCTAATTGCTACTTCAAGTCTACTTCTCACTGGACTCAGAACAGGAGTTCCAAGCAAACAAAGCCATCACAGTCACCTGCGATGGGCCTTCACCTTACCTTTGTCCAGAGAATGAAGACTCACTGGTGGGGTAACAGGTCAATCAATTCATTAAGGGTTGGAAGGAAGAAGGTTGCAGCAGTTATCAGAAAGGACATCTCACTCTTAGATGCTGGATCAAACAGTCCTGTGGGGATTTCTTCCAGTAAGACTCCTATCTGTCCTCTGTCAGGCGTTCTCCACTTCTGAGACTTCCAGGTCTGCCATTTCTGAGCTCAGAAGAAAGGAAAACAGTATGGGAACTCTCTAGCAGCCCTAGGCAAAAAGTCCTGATGAAGCTAGTGTCTTTGTGATTCTCCAAAAAATCTTTATCTGTAAAACAATGATAAGACAATCAATGAAATGTGGAATGGACTCAGACATCTGAGCAGATCATTACAACCAACCGCTAATTCCAACATTCTGCTGATTTCTTTAATTTCCATTGTAGGACTGTTACTTGGGCCTTGGGCAGCTTTAGGATAAATGCCACTGGCTTTGGTGTCTGAGGGCCAGTGTTAGTTGTCTATGACATCAGCAACTTCCAGCTTCCAAAATCTGGTTATCTTTACCCAAATCTTCTAACTTAGGCAGGGAAGGAGTCTTTTCCTGAGCTTGAATCAGGGTTGCAATATTCAAGGATAGGTGCAGGAAAGAGTCTTAAGAGGGCCCCCGTAGAGGCTGTCCCCACTCATCTCCTCTGCAGGGACCCATTCGCGGGGCACTTGTCTTGGTGATGTGCAAGCCAGTGTGGGCTGGTGGTCACTCTTGGTCAGCGCGTATCTCCTAGCAGGGAGGACCACAGGCCCCATGGACACCCAGCCCCACCTCTCCACATAGCACTTCTTGATGTCTGTAATCTTATGAGAAGCCCTGAAATCAGATAATAACTGTGCTGCAATGAAGTTTGCTAATTATGACTGAACTCACCTGTTTGTTATTCTGAATAGCTTTTAATTGTAATTTATAGCATACATATGCTATAAATTATTGTAATATAAAATATTGCAATTTATATCATATATGTATGTACACAAATGAAAGATCAGGTGGTAAATAAAGACATCTAGGGGCTGGGGATTTAGCTCAGCGGCAAAGCACCTGCCTGGCAAGCGCAAGGTCGTGAGTTCGGTTCCCAGTACCAGAGAAAAACCAAAAAAAAAAAAACAAAAAAAAAAACCAAAAAAAGACATCTAGAAGGTCTTAAGTGCCATATCCACATACCACGGGACTTTTATTTGTGCATCTTGCTCCACCGCACAGGTTGAATCCTCCACTGCAAGCTAAATAAGTGCTGAGATCCTACATCATATTCCTGTCCATCATTTTAGGTGGGAGACTTTCAGAATTTCCTATGTAAGCGATAGGTAAGCAGCAGTTTTATCATCCATACCCTTTATTAAATGAAGGTAACCTCCATCTATTGCTAGTTTTCTGAGAATATTTTTAACAAGAAGGAAGGTTAAACTTTTGTTAATTGGTTTTCGTAGTTTTAGCATGCATATTTTCAATTTATCATAATCTACCTTCTAGGGACACATGAGTTCAGATGTAGTATAAGAACTGTATTTAGTTTTTTAGAGCTATTTCAACAAAGTACTACAAACTGTGTGGCTTGAAATATAGTACTCTTCGCTTAGTTCTGGAGGCTAGAATTTCTTCTTTTATTTATCAGTACATGTTTGCAGTACATATATTTTATAATTATTTAGGGAGTTGGTACATGTTCACGGCACAGCTTTTTTTATACTCCTTCTGTCTTCCCTCCCTCCCTGCTCCTCTGACTCCCCTCTCCCCCTTTCATTCTTGTTGATATTTCTACTCTTAGCTCCATAAAATATCCACATTCATTGGAGTTTTCAGGACCTTGTTCATGGTATATCTTCATCTATGTCTCCATTCCCTCCCCTTACCACTTGCCCTTGGGCCCTGGGCCCTCCAATGTATGAGAGATCGATGCTCTTGTCTCCTTTGTCAATTTCTAAATGAAGATGTCAGCAGGGCCATGCTTGCTTATGAGACCCTGTAGATTTCTCACTTGCCTCTTCCTAGCTCAGATGATACCTTCGTTCCTTGTGTTCCTTGGCCTGTGCGTACACCACTCCAATCTCTGCTCTTGTCATGTGGCATTCTGTCTGTCTCTTCTCTTCTTTTTGTTTTAAATTTGGTGGGTTTTAAAATTAATTTACTTTTGTTTTTTGTTTTATTTAAAATTTACTTTTAACTAATGCATTAAAAACAGCAATTGTATATATGAATGAGGTCCCATGTGTTTTGATCCGTGTATATATTCTATAAAGAAAGCTTAACTCAGACTAAACATGCATTCATAGTTTTTTTTTTACAGTGAAAACATTCAAAATCTTCTCTCCTAGAATTTGAGAGATGCAATACACAATTGTCTACATTCACCCTATGTGATAGTGGAACACCAGAACTTCTTTTGTGGATGTAAGTGTAGCTTAGTACATGTAGGGCAACATTCACTCATCCTTTGCCCCACCCAGCTCTTGGTAACCACCGCCCCACTTTCGATTTCTATAAGGTCAACATGTCAGGTGTGACGTAGGAATGAGGTCACGTGGTGCTTGTCTTCTGTGGCTGGCTTGTTGTACTCAATGTGGTGATCTCCCGTAACATCCACACTCACAAATGACAAGACTTCCTATTTCTATGTCGGGGTAGTTTCCCACTGTGTTTATGTACCAGGTTTGCTTCATCCATGCATTGCTCTGTTCCTTCTGTCTTCTTATAAGACCACCAATCATACTGGCTTAAGGCCTAATTCATTCTTATATATCATCTTATGTAATTAAATCTTCCGTGGTCTTATTTTGAAGTAAGTTTATGTTCTGAGGTTCTGAGAAGGAATGGAATTTGGGGTGCTATCCACTGCAGTATAAAAATCTTATGGTAGTTTAATTTTTCCAGTATAGAATTTGTGACTAGTCTTTCCAGAGACTCATTTTCTGCCTCAAATTGTTTCCTTGCAAGAACACACAGCTTCATACTATGTTGAGTATTTTACAGATTGCTGTGCCTCTGTCTCAGGTTTGTTGTATTCTTTTGGGATGCAATGATTAGCCACCTTGGATTCCCTATAACTTCAGCTCTGACTCCCTAAGCCAGGGCTCTTCCTGGATTTCCCCTGGATTTCTTCCTGGATTTCTAGGAAGCTCCCTTGGTCAGTTAGATGGCACATTCCTAAGGCTCAGCTCATCTGCTTTTCATTGTTTGAGGATCACTGTTCTTCACCGCCTAATGTGCAGTGCCTTGAAAATTGTGGTTTCACATACTTTATCTCTCTTTGTTCACTCTAGGTGGAAGAGCAAATACAATCCCTGTGGCTATATTTTGACCAGAAACAAATAAAAGTTTTTGAGTTTTAAAAATTTAACTGCTAGACTATAAAATGTATTCAGAAGAAGTAAGAAATTAAGTCACTGAGTTATTGCATAATCACATACACATAACCGTTACCCAGGTTAAAATAAAGCACATTACCAGCACTTACCAATCTTATTTTCTACTCCTTTCTGGATAAAACAAAGCAAAATAAAAAATCTTGAATGAGAATAATTTACCCTTGTATAAATGAAATATATATGTATAAATCTCTTGCATCCACATTCTTTGCTCAGGACTATATTGTAATGTCCACCCGTATGTTTTCATATAGCAGCTCAGATATTTCATTGCTATATTTTACTCTTACCAATACTCTACAGTTTATTTTTCAACTGAGGTATATTTGAATTGTTTTCATTTTTTGTGTACCACAAAAGTGTTGCTACAAAAACTGTGGTATGTGATCTTGTTTATTCACACACAATTTTGTATAGTTTATTCACACACAATTTTGTATAGGAATTTTGATTTCAGAGTTTGCTTATAGTAAGTTTTAATTGATATAGTCAAACCATTTTATTAGAAGTTTTAAGTATTCCTCCCACTTACAAGCAGACAATGAGAGCCCCAATCTGTTGGGTGTGGAGGACATTCTTTAGTTACTATTTTGTGTATTGCCTGAGGCCTGACCAAGCCATGATTGTTGGGTTCTGGAGGAAGTTTAGCACAAGCATTGTAAGCCTCAGGATCAATACTAGATGCTTTGCTGAGGGGTGAAGGAAGATAACAGGATGGCTTACTGGTCAGTTCGCATTCCTATGATAATGGAGTTGTATTGTCCTTGCTAAAACAGTTGATATTCTCGAATTCCTCTGCTGCCTCCTGGGTGCATTCTGAATAAAAAGTTACTGAAGATGGTAATCAGGAGTCAGTCAGTCCTAGAGGCTGCTAGCACCTGCTCACAGGATTTTGGTGCTCTTTTTTTTGTTTTTCCTTACTTTTCTTATACATCTGTGGGCACTTAGTTTGGGGGATCTGTTCATCCTGGACAGAGTTGGATGTGAAGTCTGACAGTGGGGTATTACTGTCAGTTTGAAACTTTGCTATTCCGGCGTGCATGTGATGATGTATAGTTGTGATTTTAATTTTCACCACCCTGATTGGTAGTAATGTCAGTCACAGTTTCATACACTTGTATTATGGTTGTATTTAAATACTTTCATTTCTTCTCAAGCCCATTTTATCAAGTCATTTTATTTTCTTCTAAGATTTTCTTACTTATAGAAGCTGTCCTCTTTCCACCTACATGTGTATGATACATGCATATGATTTATTTTTCTATGTATTGCAATTTCTTTCTTCCATTCTCTAGCTTGCATTTTAATATCATTCAGTTATCAATCTTTTGTTTTATACTTTATGGTAATGTAAAAAGGGGCATCTTGCTGACCACAAGTTCAAGGAAATATTTTTATAAGCTATATTTGAGCATATTTAGTGTTTTTTCTACTGCATTTAGAATGTAAAAGGTGTCCGGCTGGCAGCGCAGAGAGTAATACAACAATAAAACACGTTTATTGCTTTAGGGCACGGAGAAGATTGACAGAAAAGAGAATCTTCTGGGGACCGGGTCATGTGGACAATGGTTAAATATAGTCAGACTAGAGGCGGGGCTTAGGGGGTGGGCTAGCTGACGTGGCAGGCTAGCATTGGGCAGGAATGTGGGAAAATGAAACAGGATATTACATAAAGGGGAGTAGGAAGTGGTAACTTGACTCCAGGAAGAAGGGTGGGGCTTAGCACATGGCCTCTAAGGGCCAGTGCCATATTGGCCATGGCACTTAGTCTCCAATAGGTGGTGCCACCGCGACTACAAAGGAATTATTAAGACCTTTCAGAATGTCAGCCTAACTGGAAATAATTTTTATGTGTTTCCAAAAGTGGGGATCAATTTAACTTTTATTATGTGTATATAAAATTGGCATAATTCCATCCTTCAAAAATGTCACTATTTTCCACTGCTTTTTTAGTTAATGATCATCATTTTGGAAACCAGAAATCTGCATTTGTGTGAGTCTGTTTCTGGATCCTCTTCTTTTGTTTCGCTGGTCAATTTTTTTGGAACAATATCATATGTTTTACTTCAGCTTTATAATAAATCTTCATATCTGGTAGAACAACATTTCCTTTCTTCATACCATTAATAGATTATTGCAAATCATGACTTTCTGTAACTGTATTCCACAGATAATATAGCACTTGTTAAAGGTTAGCCATATTACTCACTTACATATTGAAAAATTATTTTATTCTTCTTAAAAGAATTTTCTAAACTTCACAAGGTTAATCTTTGCTTCCTTCCCCATCAACAAAATAGAAAAACATGAACAGATTGAAAAATTATCTATTCTATCTTATGTTGCTTGTGGCATATTATAAATAATTATTCTACTAAACCATTTTTAGTTTTAGCAATCACTATTAGCATAATTTCTTATTAGATTATTCATAAGAAATATCTATTTATTCAAACACTTTTTGTGGGTTTAACAGCCATTATTTTATAACTAAATGAGCTCTAAATTCTTAATCTCTAGCATTAAGATACACACTCAAGATATGATTAAATCTTTTGATGCCTTTGGCTGTTACTTTAGGATCAGTAGTAATAGCGGTTTTTCTACCCTCACACAAACAAGGCCCTGAGTGCATTGTAAGTTCACATTGCTGTATGGAAATAGGTTCAGGTGCTATTTAGTTACTTGTATCCTGATGTGGACATTTTCAGTGTGAGTACAGGAACTGTAGCTGTGAATAAAATGAGCTGCAGATATCTGGGAGGACAGACAGAGATGAGCCATGTCATATACCCTTAAATCTGACAAAAAGACTGTGCTCACTGCTTCATGCACGATTTAACTTACAGAAATAAAGAAATGATTGAAAAAGATATATCTGATCAAATCCAGAACAGAGTAGCAAAACATGACAAAAACCGAGAAGGTGTGGTGAGCAGTGAATGACTCATATCAACTGTATGTGGAAAGGAGACTCTGAGTGCATCCCTCAAAGCACAAAATTTGGTTGCTTGTTTTGGATTTTAATACGTGTCCTCAAGTTTTCTATTACCCAGTGACCAGTCTCTTACTTTTTGAAGAGACGGTGGCTTTTCCACTTTACTTTGACTCTTGCCCACCGCTGTATTGGTGAGAGCCACACGGTGTGATCTATTTTTATCTATCAGTAAAGTGTTAATTAACTTTGACAATTTAATTTAACAATAGCCAAGCAGATGTTTATTGTTTTGTTTCTTTGTGGATAAGCAAGTTCTAAAAAATATTAATTTCACATATGTATAGTGCATTGATACATAAATATTTAAAGCTGGAATGATTAAAAATAATTTTGAAGAGCATAGTTCACATATGGAGCAATTAGAATTTTCATGTATTGTTGATTGGAGATTAAATTTGAAAAATGTTTGAAAATTTAATAAAAGAAGAAACAGAAATCCAGAATAGATCAGTAACAGGCAATAAGATACAGGCAGTATTATGAAGTCTACCAACTTGGAAAAGCCCAGGACCTGATAGATTCACTGCAGACTTTTGCCCAGTGTGAGAGAACTACTGTCAATAATCCTCAAACATCTTCCAGGAAACTGAAAGAGAAGACACACTGCCAAACTCATCTGTGGAAGACAGCTCTGCTCTGATGTCAAAACTGGACAAGGACTCAACAACATCAGCAGCAACAACAATATATATATATATATATATATATATATATATATATATGCCAAATCCCTTAGTGAACATAGATGCAAACTTCTTCAACAAGGTACTTACAAAGAAAATGCAAAAAATTACTGAAAAGGTCAAATATTATGGCCAAGTTAGGTTCATTGCAAGGATGCAAGGATGGTTAAACATATGAAAATCAATAATTAAAATGTCTCCAAAACAGAAGTTAGGGCAAAAATCACATGTTCATCTCAATAGATGTAGACATTCACTCATGATTTTAAAAAGTGATGAAAGTAGATATAGAGTGATACTACCTCAAACTGATAAGAGCCATGTATGATAAACACACTGCCACCATCGTACTAAATGTAGAGAAGCTCAAAGCAGTCCCTCTAAAGTTAGGAACAATCAGGGTAACAGGTGTCACCATTTCTGTCCAGTATTGTTCTTGAAACTTTAGCCACAACTCCAAAGCAAGAGTAAAAAACAAATATATATATATTTACATAGGAAAGGAACATGTCAAACTACTTGTGTGCACAAATGATATAATTCTTTATATAGGAAAAATAAAAATCTCTAGAGGAGAATATAAATACACACTTATAAATAGTAAAAAGTCCAGCAAAGTGGCAGGAAGCAAAATCAAAGCAAAGAATCAATAATCTTCATATACATATACAGTGAACTCACCAAAAAAGAAATCAGAAAAAAAAAAAAAAAAAACATACCTGTAGCTTTCAAGAAAATTAAGTACTTACACACTAACCAAACCAAGAGATGGAAGAGCTGTATAATGAAAACTATAGTACCTTAAAAAAGACATTGTAGATGACATTAGAAAATGGAAAGGTATTCCCTGTTTCTATAGAGGTAGAAGACATATTGTCAAAATGGCCATACTACTGACATGATAGATGAGAGATAGACAGACAGTTAGATAGATGCGTACAGACATAAAATTTCTTCTAGATTCTCTCATTCTTTTAATATTAGTTTTTAAAATAGTTTCATATAATCCTCTGGATTTCAGCAGTGTCCCTATTCATTTTTCCTCTTTCATTTCTAATTGTATTAATGTGGGTCTTTTTGTTTTTCTTTCTTTTGGGAAATTGGCTGGGAGTTTATCAATCTTGTTTATTCTTTAGAAGAATCACCTTTTAGATTCATTCATACCTTGTGCTGTTTTTCAGCCCCAATTTTATTAATTTTCACTTTAATTTCTATAATTTCTTCTACAAGCTCTGAATTTGGATTGTTTTGGTTTCGAGGATCTCGAGATCCATGGTTATCTTATTTCTTTGCAATTACTCCCTTTTACTGTGAGCATTAAAACTATAAATGTCTCCCATAGAACTGCTTCATTGCATCCTGCAGATTTTACGTTGTACTTCATTGTTAGTTCATTCTAAGAATTTTTAAATTTCTTCGCTGATTTCTGCTGTGACCATCAATAATCCAAGGATGTGTTACCTCCCATTGTGTGTTTTGTGCTTCCTTTAGCTATTGCTTTCTAGTTTCACTCCACTGTAATTTGACAATATACAAGGGATTACTTCAATTTTTTGCATTTATTTAACCATGCTTAAGGTCTAAAAGATGGTCTATTGTAGAGTAGGCTCCACATGCTATTGAGAAAAAAATTCTATTGTTGTTGGATAAAGCACTTTGTGAAGTCCATTTGTTTGATGGTGTAGTTCAACTCTCATATTTCTTTGTTGATCTTTCGTCTGTGTGACCTTTTGATTTGTGATAGTGGGCTAGTGAATTCGTCCTCTATAACTGTATTCATTTACCTGTCCTTTTATGTTCAGTAGTTTTATTTGTAAAAATGGGTGTGCAATGTTTGCCCCATGTATATCTGCAATCCTTATCTCTTCTTGTTGAACTGGTCCTTTTACCAGGAAGTAGTAGGTTTCTTTGTCTCTTCTGATCGCTTTTGTCTTTAAGTCTTTGTCTGAAAATAAGACAGCTATTCCTGCCTACTTTCTGACTCTAGTTGTATGGAATTAGCATTTTCCATACTTTCCCTTTCTGCATATACATTTGTTTGTGAATTAAGTGCATCTCTTGCAGCCAGCATGTGCTTGAGCTTTGGCTTTTTTGTTTGTTTGTTTGGTTGGTTGTTTGGTTGTTTGGTTGTTTAGTTGGTTGGTTGCGTTTTTGAGATAGGGCCTTGCTGTCTAGCTCCAGTTGGCCTTAGCTCACTTTGTAGCCCAAGCTGGGAAGTATATGGAAGTCTCAGATGGGGATGATGTTCTGTTCCAGCTTTAGAAGCTTTGATTTATAATTCCTTATTTATTTCTATTATGAGACAGAAAATAGATACATATCTTTCTAATGTTTCTGTTTCTCAGTTTTGGTTTAGTTACATTATTATTTTTACTTGGTCAGAATTGAAGGTAATACGTAATTTCTCTAATATTAAGTAGTTTTTCTGCTTTGGTTTATAATAGATTCTAAAACCAGAAAACTCCAGCAAATCACTTGTAATATTATGATTATATGAATATTACTATCTCTAGTAAAATAATTGGGCTCATCTGTTTTAAAAATATTGCTATTGGTTCCTTCTCATTAAAATCACATTGTAAGTATTGTTCTAATAAAACTTGATTAGAAAAAAGTCCCAGGCATGAAACTTTCTACATTTCTTTGAGATCATGTTGCCATTTATTCTATATGTGAGAACATTCTGATTCCTGGATATTTTGTCAGTATTTTGAAAGTTATTTCTGAGGGCTTATTGTTATATATATTATAAAATTATTTTGCATATCTGAAAATGCCCTCACTTATGTCTGATACTTTCTCGTATATATTTTAAGGTCAAATCCATAGTAATGTTATATCTGATAATTGTATTTAAAGTCTTTCTTCAAATTTTAAATTATGAATTATGAAGTTTTACCAGGACACTTCTTTGCATAATTTTGCTCAATTTTTTACTTCCATTCATTCTTATCACTGTGTGCTTCAATTAACCTAAATGTGTGTCTTTTTAGCTCTAAAATTTTCTTTCATCATTAGTTATCATTTATTAAACATTTACTCACTTGCATTAGAAATTAAATTTTTACTAAGTTCTAGCATTATAGGGAGGGTATCAAGTTTAAAAAGGTTTAAAAATATTCCCAAAGGAGTTACTACCCAGTATGTAATGCTATATATTTTGTTTATGACCATGTTTAGGACGCTTGGTTAAGATCTTTGGGATTTTCTTGTGTGATATGTGATTTGTTTGCCGGTGAAGACTTTCTACCAAATAAAAGGGTGACTCTTGGAGGTGTGCAGGTAGGTGAACATATCCGCGGTCAGGCTTCCTGAAGGCTGCACAGTTTAGGAGCAGGCTGGTAGCTCATGCTCTGTCTCAGTTGTCAAATTAACTGAAATTCATGAATCTAGTGCACTCCTCGCGATCATTTATTCCTGCTTCATATTTTAAACAGCTAATATTTCAGCTGTGAAACAAACTGGTTTAATGTTATCTTGTGCACCAAGAAAGTGAATCCTAGAAAGACACACGAAGTCAGAGTACGATGATGGCAAAATTAAAGCAACAACAGCAAAGCAACAATGAGCTCCTGATTGTTAATCCCAATATTTCAACAACTGCAGGACTTTGACGCTATTTGGAGCATATGTTATGTGCTCAGTCATATAAGCCCTGCTGGGTTATCTTGACAGCAGAATTGTTGCTCTGATGGAATTAGGTATTAAAAAAAGCTATTTAAGGAGTGAAGCTGTCTGCTTAAGATAGGGAAATGCTAAAATGTATTTGACTAGGGACCTAAGAGGCTGAACATCAGTCTTGTTCTAGATCAGTTGTCTCTCAGCCTCAGAAGTCCCTGAAGGAAACAGATAGAAGGTAAGTGACCATCCAAAAATAAGTGTTTGCTTAGGACAGTAACTTCTGAAAGGCATTTTAGATCGGCATGCTTAACACTTGAAAAAAATTTCAGAGCAGGAACTCTGGAAAGAAATCTCTGAACAGATAAATAAACCTAAATAGATGGCGGAGGGATTCTTCCACGTTTTTGTTAAGGGCACTCTGAACCTTTTGCCAAGTCGCTCCATTTTCAGGCAGCCGCCTATGATCTTTACCATGAAGCACTTCACAAAGAACAGTTTAATGAGCTCTGCGCTGCTCATTCTGTCTCTCTCCTGCAGGTGAGAGCAGCAGGCTGTTTGGTGTGCTGCAGCTGAAAGGAGTTTCGGGAACGAGGGAATGTTCTCTATTTGCATTTGAAAATGAAACGGACTCACAGAACTTGTGTAAACTGTAAAATAATGCTCTCCATAGACATAGTGAACATGTCTCTAATATCACTGGTGAATAAAATAGGCTATTCTTCCAGAAAACTAATGCAGTTTGTCGGTGCAATTTCTTGGCTGTGTTTAGTTTAAAAATAAATTACTTTCATTAATTTAAATTAACATTTAGCATCTCTTTGTAAATAAATGTGGTTAATTAGTTGCTGCTAATTAGATGTATGAAATGTCAGGGACCTTTCAGTGACCACCGTAGATATTTTTATTTAAATATTCTAGACAGTATGAATTTCTTGATGTCTGATACAACAAAACCATTTTAAAAGACTTATTTATATACTAAAGTGTCAAATTTTACCATTGTGATCAGGTTCATATCTTAAAAGATTACCAATATTTGATATTTGCCAAGGAAATCTCCCTTTTCTTTATGAGCAGTATATCGAGGACCCCATCACAATAGGAAAGAACAAAGAGCAAACAGAAATTTTTAGGAAGACATTTTTCTACCAAACTTCAGTAGCTGAAAAATAAACCATTCTTAATGGTATAGATATTTATAATGGATAATGAATACTTGCTCTTTAGAACCAATATTTTTTATAAGGATGTAAGATATAGGGCCTTCTTAAATGCCTGCTGAATACACTGACTTTAGAGTCAGAAATTTCAACCTTCAAATATTTAATTGGCTTTTTTCTGGTCTCCAGTGTCTTTAACTATTACTACTAAAAAGTCATAAAGTGTCTTAGCAGAATAAAGCTTTAGTTTCTTTAGTTACACGTAGTCAATTTATTTATTTACTTTAGAGATTATTGCCTTTGATCTGTAATTAACTCACTGAACTTTGATTGAAAGCCTTCTATTTCTTGATAATTGTATAATGCTTCACTTTTCTCATCTGCAAAGTACAGAAGAAAGGAGGCTATTTTTTGTGAAATGGGCCACAAAAATTGTCATTGCTATTGACAAGAATGTACATCTAGTAAAATTATTATTGAATCTGGTTTCATGCTGATCACATTTACAGGATGTGGGAGACATTGTTATATTTGAATAAATTTATGAAACTTTCTTCATCATTGTACTTTCTGAAATACAAGGCACTTTCATAAACATCTGAATTCCTTAGAAAGTGTTGACTTTGCCAATATCTAAGTTTAACCGGGTCTATATTGAGTATCACTTGCTTTAATTGTATGAGGAAATGTTTTCCACCTCTGTCCTTAAATTACAAGCATACCCTCTTCCTTTGGAAGTTATCATGGCGCGATAGATGTAGTGATGCTGGTTAATAAGTGCCAATTCTATTAATGTTTTCTAATTCCCTATCTGATAGCTTCACAACTGGTTAGTTGAACAGGATTTTCCCAGTGAAAATCAGCACTGTGATGAATCAGGATTACAAGGCTGATGGAAGTACTGAAATGCGACCCCTGAGTCATAGTACTCAGACTGTGGCAGGGAAATTGCAGCAGGGCCTGTGTGTTACTCTTCTGAGCTTCAGCGTGGGCTCAAGTACTGTCCAAAACCTGTTGAACGGCAGAGCTGAAATGCAAGGGAGCAAAGATGACGAGGAGCAGAAGACACATTTGCTGAGCACTATGCTTTATGCCAAGGATATTGTCTAAAAGTCAGATAAAATAACTCACCGTCCCTCGTCATTGCTCTTAACTGGTTTTGAGCAAATCGCTTTGTGAATATAAGCCATGATTACCCTAATGCAGTGAAATTAACGGAGAACTACTTCATCGCTGACTCTGGGGTGATGAGAGTCAGCCATGTACTCTGAAGTTGTGAGGTTCACTGGAATGTTTCCCAGGGGATATGGGGACCTCCTGAGAAATAAGCTTCCCTAAAAGAAGAGAGAACAAATCTATGTTTGAGCAAATACAAATAAGCATTTTTTCCTTCAGGAGAAATTTCTGAGAAAGAAATAAAGAATTAACAATCATCTCAGACTTAACGATAATCTCAGCACTACCTAAGGTCATGATTTATGGTTTGTAGAAAGGAGGGAAAGATAGAAATAGAAACCCACAAGAGTTTTATTTAGCAATACTAAACAAGATTTTGGGCCATAAGCTCCTAGTGGGATATAATGTAGATAAGAGAAGAGAATTCTAGCCACTTTACCTTGTTACTGTTTTGCTTAACTTTTGGCAAGAAATTACTATCTCCAGAATAACATATAGATAGACATAATTAAACATGCATTCAGTACCTAAATTCCAGAAGCTCAGGTAGTCCTACATGATACACCCTTATTATATTCTAAGAGAATTAAGAATTGCAGTCTCACGGTGGAAGTACCCAACAGAGGTGATGCTCTTAGTGGAAGCAGTTTTAGCTAGCAGTATCAGTGCCTGCTGGGAGACTAGGCACGGCTAGTATCTAGTAGAACTAAGTATGTCTAATGATGGCCAAGGACACATGGCAATTTTTCACTGTTTTATTGAAAATTTTTAAATGATCAGTAAAATTGGGTGTACTTACCATATACCACACGGTGTTGTGAAGTGTACATACGCTGTAGAATGACCTAAGGGTCAGAGTAGATGTATTCTCACATAATGACCGCTGTGTGATGAGAACACATCTACTCACACCATTTTCAAGAATATTGTGTGTTAACTTGGCTTCCATGTTGTTCAGATCTTTTTGTTCTGTTCTGTTCTGTGGTACTGGGAGTTCATCCCAGGGCACTGAGTTACATCTCCAGCACTTTTTAGTTTACTTTTGGAGATAGAGGCTTGCTAAATTGCTAAGTTGCCCAGGTGGGGCTCAAACCTGCAATTCTCCTGCCTCAGCCTCCTCGAGTGCTAAGATTATAGGTATATACAATTGATGTCTTGAGTTTATTTTTCCTATCTAAATGAAATTCTATGTCCTTTGGCTTTCTCTCTCAGCCTGGACTACTTACCCATGCCAGTCCTTGGTAACTACCCTGCTACTCTCTATATTGATAAAAGTAATTTGTTTAGATTCTATTTATGAGAGAGATCATATAGCATTTGTATTTCTGTGTCTGCCTTATTTTATTTAATACAGTGCCCTGCAGGTTAAGTGATGCTGTTCCAGATGAGTGGATTTTCTTCTTTTAATGGATTAATGATATTCCTTCATATATGCACATGCATCACATTTTCTTTATCATATGATAGATATTTAAGATATTTCTACAACTTGGGTATTGTGAATAATTACTGAACATGAGATTATAGCTGTTTCTTGGGCATACTAATTTTATGTTATATATATATATATATACACAGTAGTGGATTGATAACTGATGGTCAACTTATAACCCCCAGTTGAACAGAGTAAGCATGGTGCTGGGTGTGGGAGGCCCACCTGGGGACTGTTGCCAGCAGCATAAGAGGCAGACCTGGAGAAGGAGAAACAGGCTGTTGGAGCTGGTAGAAGCTGTAAGGAGTTGTTGGTTGTTTTGGAGGAGCTCGTCATGCTGGCTTTACTGATGAACTTGGCTGTTTTCATCCTCTGAGGAGCTTAGGACCTTGCTGGCACTGAGAATGGCTTTGGTTCACTTTAGGAGAGCTCTGGTCCTCATTCTGAGCATCACTTCTTGGCTCTGGAGGGGCAGATGGTGCACTGCTGGTCTCCTGGAGAAGCTTGCTGCATTGGCTTTCCTGATGGGAACTTGACCATCTTGATCACTGGAGGAGCACAGGGCCTCACTGTTGCTGAAGATGGCTGTGGTACTTTTCAGGGGAGCTCTGGTTCTTCTGAGTGACACTTCCTGGCTCCAGTGCAGATCCCTCAGCCTGCTAGCACAGATCATTCATTCCACTGGCACAGACTTCCTAGATTTCACCATTGACCTTTGGGCTTTCAGGGCAGATCCATGAAACAGGACTGCATGAAATATTCTATGGGCTCTGGGCCTCCAGTTGGATATGTGGGAGGCATCGTTACAAGCTCTAGGTCTTCAGCTGGACTCATGCAGGTCATTATCGCAGGATCTAGGACCTCAGCTGGATTCCTGCTCTATGTTGTCTGGACAGATTTCCTGCACTCTCTTGTATATCATTCTTTGGCTGACTATTATAAATAATCTTATAAAATATGTGTCCTGTATTATATTGTTCCCCTTGCAAAATATCCCCCGACCCATAATGTACATATAAAATCTCCAGTAGTGGAATAGCTGCACGATGTGGTTAATTTTATTTTAAATTGTTGAGTCTACTCAGTGCTACTTTTCATAATAGCTGCAAGTAGTGATTTATAACATTGTGCAGGAGTTTCCTTCACTCTACAGGGTCACTGAGGCTTATGTTTTGTCTTTTCCACAACTGTCTTCCTGCTATGTCCATGGTAAAAAGTGATACCTTTTTACAACTGCAGTTACTTGATGCCTCTATTATGGGCATTGATTTGTGTAGTATGGATTACAGAAGAAATAAAAACCTTCTGTTATGAGGCCTCAATTGTTTCTCAAAGAATAAAATGTGAACAGGAAATTCTAACTTTATATGAATAAATAAGTTAGTAGCTGTGAAATGATTAGATCAGTGTCTGACACATACCAAATGTTATATAAGTATTGGTTACTGTGTTATTACTACTATAGTTCTTATATTTTTACTTATATTTTTACTACAGCCATGTTCTTTTATATAGTTCAAAATTAAGTCTAGTATGGTGTTTATAAATTAAGAGGAAGAAAAGACGCACAGCTTTGGGGGTGCATTATACTATGGATGGGCTTGAATGAACAATAAAAGGAGATTAGTGCAGTACAGTGATACTGAAACAAATTTCTATGTGAAAATGTAAGGTGAGGAGAGGATGCAAAATGTATATCTCAGTTCTTTAAAGCTCATTTTCTATATCATCTATGTGAGAGTTAATATTTTACAAAAATGTAAGCTCTTATTACCCAAGTTATTGATTTTTGGAGAATAAAGAAAATATAGATAGTGCGCTGCCTGCGCGGATGAGGCAGTACAAGGCACACTCCACGAGCTGCGGAGCGTGAGCCGCACAGAGGGGAAGGCTTCCGTCATCCCAGCAGAGGGCGCTGTTGACGGGGTGTGCACCTTTTCTCTACAAATGTTACTCGTCCATGTTAAATGTCAAGGAAACTTCGAAAGCATTTGCGCTTGATGAATACACTCCTGCTTCCTTGGAATATTTCTCTGATATTGCATCATTAATGCTGCAATGTAACATACTGAATTTGCATTTTACTACACTTTGGATCATCAAATACGGTGTGAACATAAAAACAAAGGCAATATGATGATAGTCTTCTGCCCTTTCTCCTTTTTTACAATAAGCATATTACTTCATGTTGGAAAGGTAAAACTAACTTTTGGCTGTCTAAGCTTATCCTGCACAGAATGTCAGGGCTTATAAATTTAAAAAAAAGTCTGGCAAAGGAGCAAACAGAAAATAGGAAATGAGAGTCAGAATTATAGACTCAGTAAAGGGAATAAATGAGAAAAAAAGCTTAAAAATAAATTAGAAACACACAGGAAAGCAGGAAGATAGCAGAAGTCAAATGCGGCCAGCATCGAATGCTGCTGTGCCAGGCGAGGTGCCGTTACGTATTCATACATTCAGAGTGAAGCTTGAATGGGGGCGGAGCAGAGGCGAGGTCGTCTCCGGTCTTCCTCATCCTGTTCTTTGGGGTTCTGAACATTCTCAGACCTGCCAGGGTATGAGGTGAAGGCAGCAGTGAGGCAAAATCATTGTTCTTTTATTTTGTTATGATTACAAGTAGACTCACTAAAGAATTAGCTTTTACTGAAAATTTTTACTACATTTTATTTGAAGTATTATTATGGTTATCATCATTATTATTATTATTATTTGTTACCAAGAATTGAACTCAGGACCTTGCACTTGCCAGGCAGGCACTTGTGCCACGGTTATATCCCTGGCCTTGAGGTATTCTTCAATTGTACATCTGAACTCTTACTTTGAAAATAGCTTATCTAGTTGGGATTATTTTACTTGAAGAGGAGAAAGAAGAAAGAAAGAGAATTTTCTGTGTGTAATACAAAGTATTTGGAGAATTTTGTGGAATGGCTTAGCTTTTGCATATGCGCCAATGACTGAATTACAATGACGCTTGGACAGGACTGTATGCAAGGAGACTTACGGTGTCTGCTGAGTTCAATTATTTTAGGTAATTGAAGCAAGTTGTGGCTTTTGAGACCTGACTTCTAGAATCAGGAAACCTGCATCAATGTCAATATGCTGTTTCCAGCCAGAAAGGAAGGGATGACTCTGAGACCTCCCTGATGCATGCACTCAGGATCTCTGGTGGCTGATGTCATTGACCTCTGGTTTATTATCTCTCTGGGGCTGGAAGGAAAAGCATGCAGACTTTTTTCTCAAGAAAACTGGCTAAGTTCAGACTGGCATCAACCACTAAGGGAAGCTGTGACATGGTTCAAATAGCTAAGTAAATGAGATGTTGTTGATGGAGTAGAGTTTTCATTTCCAATTCCTGCATGTGCTAATCAGCAGCCTTTATCCTTAAAAATCCAAAGCTCTTGTTTCCTCCTCCTCGTCTCTCACTCTTCCTCCTTAAAGAGACAAATGCAGATGGTCTGTAGTTTGAACGTACAACCAAGTACATAAGGATGAAGGAGGTAGAGGGTGACTCCATCCAAAAGTTCATCCACTTTAAGAAGATAGTGTGTGGATTCTGGAAAGAAAGGACAGAGATGTGAGGGCTGGTCCTCTGGGAGACTGGGTGCATCGAGAGACACAGTCCAAGGGAACCGACTGCACACTGCCTGCCGTTTATCGTGGCTGAATCTTGTGGTGGGGAATGTGTACAGAAGCGCTAAGCGATAAGGTCTGTCTTGCCTCTTCTTTCTACTGCAAAGCATAATGTAGGCTTAGCAGCAGAGCATTTAGACATCGAATAATCCTGAGCGTAAGCTGTAAGAATCAGTGCCAAAGATTAAAAATGATACTAATCTATCTTGCGATAGATGCAGGTGTGCACAAGGTTAGGAATGAGGAATTACAACCAAAAGTGCAAGAGCTGGGTAAAGTGCTGAGGCACACTGGGGCAGAGGAGCAGGGACAAAGCAGAGTATCTGGGCCACCTGAGCCTTTCTGAGCCTGGCTACCAACCTTGCTCACTGCTGTTCCTGGAGCATCGTCTCCCTCACTTTTCCCGAGTAGCTCTCACTCATGATTCTGCCAGCTGCCAAGGGTAGACTTTCCATAAAATTCTTGTCAAAATCAGGTTCTCAAGGCTTGAATCTTGAAGTGGGACAGAGCATTATTAGGCTTACAGGTTAGCTGAAGGGGTAGAGTGCACAGGACAGGTAGTTCACTTGACGTGAGAAATGAAAGACATGGAAAGCTACATAATTGGTGGAGTCCAGCAAAATGAAAACACGGGGCACGTTCTGTATTAACTATTAAGCATTTGAACAGTGTGAGCTCCTCCTGTGAATAAATGATCCCTGTGAAGATTCCCTTGATGATAAAAGAAGATCAGAACTATTTTTAGTGTGAGTGGTTAAATGAGAGCTGGTACCTTTAGTGGAAAAATATTTAGAAAGAGGAGCAGAGTCAGGTAAACTTTGAGAAAGTTGAAATTCAGTGACTATGACACACTGATCAGAAGTGTTCAGGTAGATAACTATCTGCCTGTGGAAATCTATTTCCTTCACTATCTATCTGCTTTGTGTCAGACCTCATACTTTTAATCCCTCTTAAATTTTAGATTTTGGGTGGACACGATTTTAAGCACTGGCAAAGCTGAGTCTGTTTAAATTCAAAGGAGAAAAATATCTTTTGTCTCCACTCAGATTACAGGCTATGTTGCCCTGAATACTGACTGAGACGGGAATAATCCAGCTTTCTATTTTGGTGCACTGAAATCAGTGGCTGATCCCTCAGAGTGTATCCTGGAGTCTTGAAAGAAACAAATCCTCCAAACATCTTGTCTTACTTATTGACTATCCCCTGCTTTGGAACTTGATTTTATTATTCATAGTCCTTATTGTGGATTTCCTTTCAATTATCATTTATTTACATAATAGTCCTCTTGGTATTTACATTGAAATTAGATGAAAATCTATTATGAATCCTACAGGTTAAAGCCATCCTACATGACCCAGGTTCTTGTCCTGGTTTCTGACATGAGCTTTTGTGAGCAAAAGGTGACTGGTGTTTAGGTATTGTACTAAGTCTATTGAAAGATAAGACAGGCATTGGTGCTGCTGAGTGCTCCCCCGTGACTCATAGACAGAGTTGCTTAGTAACTAACCCAAAATAACATCGCTGAGGCACATCAAACCAGAGAACATGGGCTGCTGTGAATAAGGAAGAAAGCGCCCCAGCCAGTGGCCAGCTTTTCTTCTCATTCATGTTTTCAATTTGGAAATTTCCTGGCCTTTGGTCAGAGAACCACGGAGTGAATAAGAACTTCTGAATATATAACATGAAATCTATGGCTCTTTCTTTCTTTTTTTTAATCACCAACTGTGCTGCAAGATTCTTTGAAAGTTTGCTCTCACCCTAAAAGATGTGTGGGTCAAGCTCAGACTAAATAAAATTATAATCTGGTGGAGTCCTCAAAGGATAACATGAGTTTGCGATACTTTTCTAGAAATTAGAATCTATTTGCATTGCTTTTATTCTTTAATTGCCAATGTAAAACATATTTCAGAAAGCACATTTAAAAGTTCCACTGTTATATGTTTTTCCAAACATGTAGGTATGTACACCTTTGTGTGTGCAAGCGTTTACAGGTATATTCAGTGTCATACTCAGTATATTCAGTAAAAGGGTAAAATAGAATGAAGCTGAAGAAGGAGGTCAGTGATTCACAAGTTATCAGTGGGGACCTTTGACTCACTCCCTTTAGTTGGTATGTGGGATACAATTCTATTTTAATAATGCTTGTGTAGGTGGGAGGGAAGCAAGTGAGTCCACCAACTGTAGATCATTCTGTTGAAGATTTTGCTTAAGAAAGACATGGGGACACAAGAGAAAAGAGGCATAATAGTCCACAAAGAACTAAATCATATTCATAAGCTGGGAAGGAAGGCAGATAACTAGTACATTGAAATATAGGCTAAAGAAGAAGAAAATGATATATATATTGTATATAGTTGTGAAAATGTATGCTTTACTGTGTCAGAAGAAGTTGAAAATAAGTCTTTTTATCTTCATTAAAATTTTGAGACTATCATGGGAGCTCTAATCTCAATATTTAAAAAAATCTGCCCATAAATTCTGCCTTCGGAAATTTCTTTGCTGGAGCTTTACTGAACACATTTTCATCAGCTGCTCTCTTGATGTGTAAAATTGAAGAGGTGTTTCTTTTGTGGCATTTGTAGTACTGGGAACTGACTATTCATTTCCTCTTTGTGGAAGCATGCATGTGTGTAGGTATAATGAAGAGTGCTTCCTTCATTCATTTTGTTTTTTGTATAATCAAATGGAAATTTCTGTGCATTGTTTGTGGTATGTATGCTTTAATTATATGAGTCACTAAGAATTCTACCAAATCCTACTTGCATTTAATTTGATGGAGTATAATAATACAATATCAATCACTATAATAAAATTTATTTATATACCATATATCTATATCAAATTTATAAGAATTTATGCATTTAAGCAGGGAAAATAAATTTAAAATATGGATCAAGTTGTGAAAGTAAAGCAAATTATGTCAGAAAATCTCTTTGAGAGAGTAATTTTCAGGTTGTGTGATGGTAACAATTGGTAAAAGAACAAGGACATTCCCACTTCTGTTAGCTCATCTTCATTTTTATTTATTTTATTTTGTTCTAATTTATTTTATTTATTTTATCTAGTCAAAGTCTCCTTAAGTATTCTTCACTGCTCTTGAACTCTTGATCTTCCTACCTGAGACTCCTGAGTAGCTGGCATTACAGGTATGTCCTACTGCACTTATTGACTCTTTTTCCCATAGCATTTATGTGCTAGAAAGATAATATAGCCACAAAAGACAAATGAACTTTGGGGACAGGGAGCCACGATTCCTCTAAAAAGGGTTTTGAAGGAGTAACAGAATTTGGTTTTGGAAAAACAATCTGGCAGTCAAGTCGGGGGGAGACTTGAGGAGAAGCAGATATAACTATGCAGATGCTGTTGTTTTATTTAGGATGAGAGATGGTAACAGAAGCCAGTGAAGTTTGATATGAGAAGTATAAAAATCCATGCAGGAATTAAAATAACTGGGCTTGGTGACTAGATATTACATGAAAGGAGGGGAAAATGGTCCTTTTTGCTTTTTATTGTATGGTCATGTTCTTAATCACACTGAGAGGAATGGAATGGAAATAATCTGGAGATGAACAATACATCTGTTTCAGATTAACAGATAATTCAGCAAAATTACTTAGGGTGAGAAGTTGACATTAGAAGAGAGATGAGAGACAAGTTTGACTATAGTAAACAGTGAAAACATTTTGCTTGTTTTCTTATTATAAAATGTAAATGATATTATTCAGACTTAATGTAATAAGATACCTCTTTTATGGTTTTACTTTTTTGTCCTCAATATCTGTGGTGTGTGAACTTGTTCTCTTCAAGCTAGACAACTCAGAGGGGTATTTTATTTGAGCAGATGTATCAGTTTATTCACAGTAACACGTTTTAGATCTAAAATTAATCCTTAGGAATGTACCTGGGAGAACTGATTATCTGCCTTTGTCAGTTGCCTGATAATCATATTCAATATTCTAGCTAATGTTATTTCCAGATAGACACTGAGGCAGCATATATTAAGAAAAAGCCATGTTGGGATAGTAACTGCCTTGCCATCATTTAAGAACAATTATAATTTTCACTTGTTTACAAATGAGAAATATGGAGCAAAATTCTCTCTCACTGTCACTTTCTGTCTCTCTCTTTGTCTCTGTCTCTGTCTCTATATCTTTCTGTCTGTTTCTTTCTGTCTTCTCTTCATATTGCTATGGCAAGTAGAAACACTGAAACAATAGCCAGGATTTGGAGGTGGATTTATTTTACATCCCAGGGCACTGACTGGGGTCATTTGCAAAATATCAGGCCTCAAAGGCTCAGGAAGGAGGTTTTAATGGTGTCTGTAAAGGGGAGGTACAGATGTGGAGTACTTGGCTGTCTTTGATTGGTTCTTACAATATGCATCATAGTGACCAGATATGCATCATGGTGAACAGCCATATTTAGGAGACAGAGGAACTGGAACTGCAACAGGAACTGTTACCTAGGCAACTAAGAAGCTGAAGTATACTGGCTGTGGGGGCATTTTCTGTTACATTTTCCCCCTCTTTTAGTTTCCCCAGCAAATCTTTGCTGGGCATGTTACATGTGGACATCTAAGACAAGGCCCAACTAGGCACAGTAGCATTAGAGTTGTCAGTAATCCTAGAATGGCTCTAGCCAAGGTCCCCAAGATTGTCTTATTACAGAGTTTTTTTTTTTAAGTTGCTTTTAGGAAGAGATGTAATTTAGGTCTGCCTGATCATAATATTAGTCTGGCAAGGTAATGAGGGAGTTAATCTACTACAAGAGAGTATCTAATTTGCATTAGATGCTCATCAAATCTTGCTCAAGTGTTTGAGTGATTGTTCAATTCTCTTTGGGCAACCATCTGTAGAGTTTAAGGCAAAAAGCACAGCCAGCAGGGATAAAGGGAAGCAAGGACTGGGGTAAGTCACCTGAAAAAGCACAAAACTCAAGGGGAATAAGTATGAGGTGATTCTATGAATGGTATCCTGAAGCTTTAGCTGTGCATGGACAGGTCAGTGTCTGGAGTGACCAGACTAGGGCTTTGAGTGCGTTGTCTCTTCAGAGTGAGCTGTCTGCTCCAGGTAAATTCTCTAGTGAATCTAAGGCTGGATTTCTGAAAGTTGTAGAGGTAGTTAATGTGTACCTGAGTTATATGTGTATGCAGGAGTGTCTACAGATAGAGCTGGTCTTTTAGGTAAACTTTAGCTAATCTTTTTCTGGCTGGGGTTGATATTTCAGTCAATGGGATCCCTAGATGGGGTATAGGCCACTGGATTAAATTATTTTGTATTGGTGGCAGGTTTTCAAATAGTAGCAGGAAGCAATAGCAAGAGAGCTTTTTTCCAAACAACTTTGTCCAAGTTGACCAGAGCATATCTAGCCTGTCCTAATAGAGCTACTGCCATCTGTAAACAGGGTGTACTCAGCATCTGTCAAGGGGTCCACCTTTAGGTTATGGTTTGGTGGTCCTAGCTTGGTGGGCAGATACATGGCATGATTGAGTTGTCCACAGTTATTCAAGAGGTCCAGTACAGCATGTGGCACCTGGACAGTTAGGTCTCCTCCTAAGGTAAGCATGTCAGCTTTCTTGGTCAGAAGGACAGTGTCTATTAGAGCACAGAGGCAAAGGGAGGAGGTATCCATTAGTGACCAGGTCCAAGTATTTGCACAGGTAAACACCAAGGCACTCCCAAGGGCTGACAGTATGAGCAAGCATCATTGTTTTGTGAGCTCAAAGATTCAGATTCTATAGAAGCCAGCAACTCCAGGAAATTTGCAGAGTTTCTTTCTTGTGACCAGTTTCTGCCAGATATGGAAGCAGAGCCTTGTGCCTTTCCAACAGGCAACTTAGGTAACATTTACTAGAAGTGCAGTGATATTTTTGTGCTGGGAAACAAGCAAGTCAGCTGGGAGGGCTTCTCCAAAGAGGTTAAACAAAATTTTGAACTTCGGGGAGGTTGAGTCCAGGTCGGCTGAATTTTGAGTCCAGAACTAGGGTCTTTCTATTTAAATGCAAAGATATGTTGACTGATAGAAGTCAATCAAAGACATTATTTAGGTCCAGGCAGGTTTACCAGCAGGCTGTGGGTGGCAGAGGACTGAGGAAACATATATGGAGGGCAACTGTGATGGCACTGGCAGTTTGGAGGTCTTTAACTGGCTTTAGAGGGAGGAGAGGTGTATTCTAGCATTTTGACAGTCTATAGACATTTTACAGATTTGAATCCACATTTGTGTTCCCTACGAGACTGTGATGGAGCTGGAAACAGGCTGTCCCAGAGCCAAATGTGTTGCTAGAGCCTCCCCCAAAATAGTTAGAGTTCCCAAACGCTTGTGGTAGTTGAGTAACAGTCTAAAGAGGGTGTATGGGTTGGGAACTGCAGAAGATAAGGTGATGGCTGCATTGTGGAAGGCATGGAGATCTTGCCCAAGGTGATTAACAGTCTATCAGGCTGTTGTGTGGCTGGATACCTGTTAGTGCTTCCCATGACATCTGACAGCAGCAGGTGTCACAGTGAGGTGGCATGGTTGGTGACCAGGCCTGGAGGCAAACTTCAGCTCATACCTCTGGGAGGAGAGTTTTCAGTTATCAGTCTCAGGCTAATGCAGGCATCATCTTCCTTTTGGGTAACAGTCAAAGTTGAAATTGTGGGGTTAAATGAGAGGGAAGCTGACTGGCTTGTTGCAAAGGAGAGAGTTGATTCTAACTCGAAGAGGAAGTCCCTTCCCAGAAGTGGTATGGGGACTTGCCTTTATTGGAACTTGTGTTTGGTAAGACGTCCACCCAGGCTACAAGTCTGTCCTTGGCAGAAGGCGTGAGAGGCCTATTTGCCCCGGTGATGGTAATTTTTGACAGAGGGAATCTTTGAAGGCATTGTGTACAGAGAAAGTCACAGGTTTGCCCTTGACTTTTGCAATGACTATGGGCTCTTGGGAGCCCAATTTGGTAGAACTCAATCTGTCCCATACATCGAGAAGCTACAGGGGAAGGAGAAGTTCAGGTTGAGGTAGGTCTTGATAGTCAGGTTTCTTTGTGTCTTGAAGATGGAGGGGACATTTATTTATGTGTCCACAGCCTTTGTAACTCATAGCCAGAGGGTATGGTTGTCTATCAGACTGTATTTGCTTATGGACATCAAGTGCATTTTTAAAAATCAGATTTCTGGATAACAGTGGTTGATGGGCTTTTTGTCCTCCTTCTTGGTGTCTTTTAGAAGTACTAGACTGGGTAGTTTCTAGGCAAGGCAACCTTTGGAAAGGCCATGGCAGCTTATTTGTCAGGGATGATGGTCTAAGTATTTTATCAAAATGTGGAACTCAGAAGGAATTGCTGACAGATATCTTGGGTAAGTATTAGATGATGCCATCTGAAAGGACAGACGCAGCCATAAAGCAGAAGGTTTGGGGGAGGGCCTCTGAGTGTAGGCAATGGCTGGCTGGAACCAGATAAATTGACTGGAAGTAGAAGAGTTGGGGTCAGGGAGTGAAGCTATAGGTGTTGGCAGCAACTGTGGCTACTGACAAAGGTGCCAAGGTGGAATTCTCAGGAAGAATGGGACTCTCTTACCTTTATTTTCTTTGAGACAGTGGGAGCAGTTTGGTTTCATTTTTAACTCCATAAAAACCCTTTTCCCTGCAATCAGGGACTGTGGTTTTGACTAATCAGTTCCCATCTCTGACTTTCTATTGTGTGTTGTGTACTCTTGAATGGTGGTGTGACAGACAAATGGTGGGTGCCCCTCAGAATGAGACCATTCAGATGCCCGCCTGGCTGTGCCCCTGGCTGGGACTTAGGTGCAACTTAGCTAAGGAAGGTGTGAGGCCTCCATTACAACAGCTGTCAGTTGCCATGGAGCCACAGATGAGGGCCCAATCAGCCACCTCAACCAGTGCTTCCCAGTCCTGGTCCACAGATGGAGCAGCCTATGGCTTATGCTGCCTGTTCCACTCACACATTCATTCATCAGGCACTCAGAGGTTAGGCACTGCAACCTCCTTCTCTTGAAGGTGGTCTTGACTAATGAGAGTTGATCAGACACCCCTTCTGCTCCAGCTGAGCAGGACTAACTGATAGACTAACTGGGGTGGCCCCAGAAGTCTTACTACAATCAGGCAGACAGACAGAAAGACTGTGTCCTCCTCCCTTTGGAGTCTAATGTGAGCCACCGAAGGGGGGAGCCAGGAATGCTTCTCCAGACCTGTGAGGGGACTTGAGAAATCTTGAAGGTGTGACTTTCCATCAAGACCTGAAAAGGTCCTTGCTCCATCCATGCGGGACACAGCCAGTCACCAAAGAGGTCGGCATGGTTGGTTTTCCCTGCTGAAGCACCAGATGCTATGGCAAGCAGAAACACTGAAACAATACCCAGGATTTGGAGGCAGCTTTATTTTACATCAGTGACACTGACTGAGATCATTCCCAAAATATCAGGCTCGGGTGACTGATGTATACAGGTTGGGGGGAGCATTTTCTGTTACTACATATATATTTAAATCTCTATTTGATTAATATGGTCATCGTGTTACTCTACCAGTTTTTTAGCTTGGGCTATTTTTCTAGGTAAGAATTTTTATAAATTAAAAACTAGTTTAATTGATACCACAAGCCAGCAGAATAAATTTAACTTGGCGTATTAACATTTGGAACAGCTTACACATGTATAAGTCAGCTTTTCTGTTGCCTGAACAAAATACCGGACACTCCTGCAATAAGGAGAGGTTTGCTTTGGAGCATGGCTTCTGACGGTCTGCCCACTAACACCTGGCTCCAAGGCAGAAAATACTTAGTGGTACGGCCTGCCTGGGGTCAACTCATGGCCTCCAGAAAGCAGAGAGGAAGACCTAGGAACAAGAAAAATCCCTCCCAGGTCCTGTCCCCAGTGACCCGCCTCTTTCTACCAGCCCCCACCTCCTATCAGCACACTTACTAAGTACTCGTCAGGAGATGACTCTGCAGTCAGTACTGTGCACAGGGCCCCTAGGGTCTAATCACATCCAAAGCCCCACTCCAAACACGTGAGATTTTGCAGGACATTTTCTAACAAAGTCATAAAAATAAAAATAAAATATTATGGCAAATGTTACACTAAGATTCCATATAAAGTGAAAATGATAGTAGACTACTACAGGGCAGAAACTTGTGTTTCTGAGCCAGTGCTGATTATTCAACTTCTAACCTGCAGAAGGACTTTTCAGTTCATTAAAAGCAAGTCATACATCCTATCATCACTAACTGAGTCGATGACTTTCCTAGGTGGTTTTAAGCATGTGAATGAATCCCATCATTAGACCAGAGGATGTGGAGCCAAGAAATTCTTTCTACTTTTCATACTCAAAGAATCCTATCAAAAATCAGATCAGCTTGTTTAGGATGACTGGTATTACGTTATTACTCAAGTAAAAGTAATACAAGCAAAATAATCAAATTTCATGATTGAAATATTTTTTCTAAAATGGTTTTGATGAGGTCATCCAGATTAATATGGTTGATCATGTCCTCTTTAATTTTCTGTCATTTGTGATACATTGAATTTTTTCTTTCACTAAAAGGTGCTTTGAATGTTAGAACAATAATAAGAATTATGTAGCAATGTGAAAAATATATTTTATGTGATATATATACAGTATAATTATAAAACTGGTGTCAAATGAGTTTATTTTTGGACTAAGCCTTTCTGCTCAACTGTGGAGTTAGTTTGCAAGATGAGAGGCCCATGTGCAGATGAATCCCAGGCCTGTATAACGTGACAAGTCCTAACTGAGCCTCACCTGTCCATCTGGTCCCCCAAATATTTACTTATTCAGAATTAGAAGTAGCTGAGAAGAACATCAAAAGAAGAGAGCTGTGTTGCTTGTAATTATTCATCATCTTGGGTTCTCTAGAATTCATTTTCCTACAGAACTGCTATAAATCCCCTTGGATTATATGTCAAAAAAAGAAAAAGGAATATTCCTACACATGCCACATAGAAGTATCATTTTATTTTTAGATGAAAAAGGAATAATTTTAGACTCAGAGGTTTTAGAGATGACTTCTTTCAATTTTGATCTGCCACCAGGCAAAGCCCATATCCATTTCATTAAAAGTCATAGGGTTTATTTATTTACTTCTTTGCTGTAAAGTAAAATAAATGTCAAAGTGTAATTAGAAGTGATTTTTCAAGAGTGGATTCTGAATGTTATCAAAGGAACTATTATTAGAAGTAAAATCATTTCATCTTACTGAGTTCAGCATCCTCCTGCTAGACTTCTAACCAACGGCAATGAAATTACTTTGTGGGCAAATGTAGCACAGAAAAGAATAAATATATGGCTGTGAAAGCTAGGAAGTACTACTTTTAACATTTTGGGGAATTCACATCAGGTTCTATTATAGAGATCTCAGTTTGAATTCAACCTATAGCAAGGCAATCAAAGACTCAACTTCTTCCTAAAAGGAAGAAGTAGATCTCAGAGGTGGATCTAAATTTGAATACCGGATTCCTGATTCTGAAGTTACACACTTCAGAAAGTTTTTTTATGTTGTATTGCTTTTATAAGAAGTTGGGAATGATTCCACCTACCTAACAGGTTATATACTATGGGAAAATAACATAGGCAAAGCAACTGACACATGACAAGTTCTACATAAATAGTCATTGCTCTTTGCACTTTAAAGTGACAGTATTCTTTGCATAAATGTATATGTTTTTATTTCTTTTCATTTTTAATCCCTTTGTAGCTTTGTAATAAAAGGATTACATTTTCAAATGTGGGTCTCATGAACAGAAAGCCTTAGTTATTAATTTTAAAGGGAATGGTTGGCTCAGAGAAAATAAGGAGGACCCTAAGACAAAAGAGCTTCTTGCCTAGACTTGAGCTCTCTGATCAAAAGCACACGTGGTCTCCTGATGAGAAGTCACTTCCCAACACAGCTAGAGAATTTTAGCTATTTCTATTTCATATCATAACTTATGTAATACTGTTTAGAGAGCTAAGTTTCAGAAATCTAATTTCAGATTTATTGACTATCTATGGTCCTTAATAAGGAACATCCTATAAATAACATTCCATGGGAAATGATCCTTTCTTAGTAATTATTATTCTCTTTGCCTAGAGGTCTAGAAAATTACTGGTAAGGATGTTTAACTAGCCTGACTGCCTTCTTTTCCTTCCCACAGAAATATCTCACTGTTTTAACTGTTCCCCTGCATCTCACATCTTTGTAATGAAATCTTAACAGAGCGATTAGCACATAGCCACATCCATGTCTTTTAAAATTTCTATTAGTACATGTTGTTGTACACAATGTTTACATTTCTTGTGGGGAACTGGTACACGTACCTAATGCATCTTAATTCATTTTCCTCATCCCTTTTTTCTTCCTGCCCTCCCCCGCTACTCATCTCTTGATCACTTGCCTTTTCTATTGTTTTTGTGCACATTTACTGCACCTTGATGAAAACCTCTAATAAAATGTGAAGTAATGAGAAAAAGTACTAAAGAATTCAGGAGTAGAAATCCTTAATCTTCACCCTGAACTTGTGCATGTTACTAAATAGCAGCGAAGTTGTTTTTTTGAAGATGAAATAAAATGTAGCAGAATCTAAATATTGTTGAGTCAGTTTTATAGTTAAATTGGGATTACGCTTGTGCTGCATATACACAAAGATTTGAGGAATTATGTATAAAATAAGTGAGAAAAAATGAAAAGTATGAAAGTATTATACATTAGTGTAGTGCAGATATCAGTTCACTTTCTGTTTGATTTTTAGAGAGATACATGCTAAATAAAATTACTATATAATGAAAAACCCATTGCATATTTTATTTGTGCATAAATTTGCTTGTTGGAAAGTATTTAAACAGTACAGAAATATACAGAAGAAAGTATAAATATTCCACAATCAGAGATAATCTTGGTTAAAATGTACAGTATATCTTTCTAGACTATTTTTAGTATATCTACACAAATATGTATAATCTCTCACTATCCTGTTCCTCATCTGTATTTACATAAACATGATCATATTATCACTGGAAATTTGAAGCTTGCTTTTCAACTTTGAATCAATGAACATTTCATAGATATCTTTCTTTGTCAATGTAATTATTTTAATGGCCATCTACTTTAAATTTATATCTATACATAAACTAAAAATGTGAAATGTCTACACTGAATTTTTTGAGTTTTATGTGCAATATAATGATAATTTCTATTAGACACTGAATTGGTTGCTACAGCAATTCCAGTAGACATTGTCTGTCATAACTTATCATCGTTATGATGCTGCATGTAAAGTGCATTTTATCTGCATTAAAGTGCCTAATAATTATTAAGAGCAGACTATATTGTGTGGTGGACAAATGCTAAGATTTTATTTATAATATTGCATTTAATATTCACTCTTTCTATGAAATAGGCACTGCAAATATTTTTAATGTAGAAGGCGGAACGCTGAGACTAGAAATCTTTTACCTCAATAACGCTTTTAAGATCTGACTAAACGGAACGTCAAAGCTTCATTCTGTGTTAAATACCAGAAAGTCAGGGTTACTCAGAACCATATCGTGATGGCAAGTTGAGCTTGAGTCACGGCCTTCATCGAAGTTCCCAGTCATATTCTAATGGGCACCTGGCACTCTCTTACCTGATGGGAAAGGATGACTCCAAGCGCTCCTTTAGTCTTTCTTCTTAAAGTATCTGAGACTGCGATAGAGAGGGAGAGAAGAAGAAAGGACCTCTTGTGAGGAAGCAAGGACAACTCACGTCAGCTTCCAGCAGCACTGGCACACGTCTCCATCACACGGCCAGTAAGTTCAGAACACTCGCAGGGAAACATGGGGCAGAAACAGCCCCATCTTGGGAGACGCTTGACTCACCAATGGGGGCCCTGGGGCACGGCAGCCTTCTGACTTTGGCTGTGGGGCGTTGGCAGATGTGGGCGTTACCTAGACAGTAGCTATGTTTTTAAGCAAGACACTGTAATCGGGGCCATTTTCTTTTTCACTGTCATGAGAACGTCTCTTAAATTATTGCCCTGTTTAGCATTAGTGTGAGGGAAGTTTTCCAGAGCAGTGAAACTGACAGGAAAAATTTATCTAGATTTCTTTGAGTCTGTATTTCATTCTTTAGTGAATAATCTTCTTTGCAGTTAAGCCAATGCTCAGCAGTAAGAGCTCGAATACTGGTCAATGTCTCATCTATGCTTTATCACGGGGTTTTGTCTCAAGGAAACCTGAGGGTCAATGTCCCTCGGAACGGTAAATGCCCTTTGCAAGTATCTCCGAGAACTTTCCCTTTATCAAGTAGATAGACAGTTGGCGTGGTCGACTGCATGAGAAATTGCACCTTAACGTGGTCTAGCTCTTTCTTTCTTTCTTACAAAGAATTGTATTTGCTCACTGTTCCCATATCTCCCAACCCAAAAGACAGAGTTCTATGCTTCACCTGGTTTTAGGCAGTAGTGGTCATGATTTCTCTCTTCGCATATTCAGCGTGGTAATGTTTGTCTGTAACTGTTTTCTGAGGAAGGCCAGAAATTCCTGTCATGCAGGTCAAAACTTAGTACAAGATTTCACCGTGGGGCAGCCTTGCCTGAGCACTATGCCGTACTCCCGAGGACGTACTGGAACCTGCTGGGATGGTGAGAAGAGAGGTCTCAGGACACAGTTACTTGTAGCTGAACCTACAACCACCCAGTTTCCCACTATTTCCTACAACAAAGGAGCACATTACATAACATCTGCTTGATTATATAATGTGGTCAATGTATTTATTAACAATTTCCACTGGGCATGGTGGCACACGCCTGTAATCCCAGCACTCGGGAGGCTGAGGCAGGAGGATTGTTGTGAGTTTGAGACCAGCCTGGGTTGCAGAATGAGCTCAAGGCCAGCCTGAACTGCATAGCAAGACCCTGTCTCAAAAAGACAAAGAAATGTTTCCATGGGCTTTCTTGAATCTTATTTATTGTTTTAAAAGGACTTCATTTTCTTCTTCCAGAAAATTAGTCCTTGCCAGGAGCTCTTCCATGTTGACAGATCTGTTGAGAACTATCTCACTTGGAGGCTACAAATTACCTTAAATGTGTATGCTGACAGCAGAGAAAAGGACTCCTCTTTCAGACACAAAAGTCTTTACTACTCACAAGGTAGCAGTTGTCAGGGTATCAGCATTCTGCGGCTCCAGTCCCCGGTGATGTGAAGAGAAAACATGATATCTGCTTATGCAGTTGTTTGAGGTGCAAGAGAGGAACTTTGAGTTTAGGAAACTCAAAATCACTTATAGCAGCAAATTTGTCTGCTTTCTGCTCCGACAGGAGTAATAAATTTTATCATCCTAGGTAGTAAGTTTCTCTGACTTTTACTCCAGTAGGAATACTGTTGGTCCCCAAGGCTGTTCACTATAGAAACATCCAAGAAAATGTGGAAAAATAGTTCTGAGTAAAGGCAGCTAGTGTCTTAGCTCTTAAGGTATTTTTCTGCAGAAGAGAAAGGTGGAAAAGTGTCTCCTAACACAGTGATGGTTAACAGTTATCTTAGTTTAACTTTTTGGATTATTCTTACTCACTGCCATTGAGCAGAGTCTTTGGGAACCCATAAGTGATAGTGCTGGTCATGTCTGGAACTAAAGAGATGAGAAAAGAGATTGCCTACCTGATGCAGAAATCCAGCTGTTGAATAGGCAGATCACAGTGACAGGACAGAGGACTGAGAGTAAGGCATTCAGCCAAACTGGATTGCCCTGGTGATCCCACTTCCCTTTGCTCAGACATGCCTACCACTTTGTCAGCCTTTATTTCCCCAGAAAATACTGTGGGCATGTTGACTACACTAGGATGCTTCCTGTACATCATGGGTGCACATATGTTCCAGGTATGAAGTTGTCTCTCTACTCAGTGTGTTCCCCTGTGCAATCAGCCATTCATGAACTGTCGGAGTGTCTTCTCCTCACCTCAGATCTCAACCAATGGACCTGCACACAGATAAGGTGTCTGGTGAGACTTTGCTGTCTGCGTTAGGAATGCACATTTTCTAGGTAGAAGACCAGACTGAGGTCGGGGAACAGAAAGGGTGCACTCCTCCCCATGCTCCTTCAGCTTTGTCCACTCTGCTCTCTCTCCACTCTTACACTCAGAAAAGGAAGAGAGGGCTTACGGTGCTCACTACTCTGGTGTTCTCCCTGTTGGGTATCAGTCGCCTGCCTGTCACCCTCCGTGCTGAAAATTGCTGTGAAGCAAGCCCTTTACATGGGTTCTCCTCCTTGGCTCCCTCACATCCAGGGGATAGAACTGTGCTCCAATTTTCATGTCCTATATTACTCTGCTTTCTTCTATGTTTTCTCACATCCTCGCTACACTTTGGTAAATAGTTCCTTTATCAGATCATCTCCAATTACCTATTTTGGATGTGCCATCTGGGTCCTGTTAAGACTCTTGAAAATGCATCTGTTTTGTGCTGCTACCTCCGGGGATTGCTAGGTCCTCTTAGCAGCTCTAAGAATGAGATTCAAATAATCCTTTAAAAGAGAGGATACTGAAGTTACAAGAGACTGACATATTTTTTCAGGTTTTTAATGAATTATTCTTTTAACAAGTTCAGATCACATAGTTTGCAGATTATAATCTGCATTTATTTCTCTTATCATTTTCTCTTTGCTAGTCATAACATAATCCCAAATTTTCTTCAGAAATGTAACTTTGAAGGCTATATGGCAATCCATTTTGTGGGTGGGACATAATGTACCAAACTGATATTCTTATGCTGAACATTTGGGCCATTTTATCTTTTTCACTACTCTGAATAAAAGGGTGGAAAATATTTTTTGAGTGGGGGCGGCCCTAGGCACAATGCAACGTGACATCCATAATTGGAAATACTCAAACAACTTAATGTCTACGTTCACTGTTCTAAGGATGGTTTCTAACTCCTTGTTTGTCTCAAAGTTTTGTCTGTTAAGCACTGCTAAAAATGTGGAGAAAGAGCGCCGTTTCCCGGTCATGCAATGGCTCCTAAAATAAATTACTGAAGCTGTCCTCTGTTTATTTATTTTGAGCAGATTAGTTACAGTGCTGATGGTAAGATTTCATTTGAACGTACTATGTGGGTCCACAAAGCAAATCTTACAGGGCCAACTATTTTGCTAAGTGCACTAGGCCAGACATAAACATTCAAGGCATTGCAAACACATGGACACACCGCGTCCGACCCTAGGGCCCCCAACCTCCCAATTCACATTACTTGAGCTTCCTTATTTTACACATGAGGGTGCTGAGTCTTAAAGAAAATAAAATGCCACAGTCACAGATTTAAACTGATAACTTTGAATTTCCAGTGTTTGGAAAAAGATTCTTGTTCCTTTCTCTACAACAAGCTGATAGCATGTCATTGGATATCAATGGAAAATGTGCTATTTTAAAACTATTTTGGTGTGTTTCAGGTCTCCAGAAGAGTATTATCAATAGCTTCTTGTTTACCAAAAATTATTTAAAGACTATTCCAAGGTAAACGCTTGATAGCAAAACTTCTTCAGGGAAAATACTCCCAAAAATCCTAGTAGCACATTGCTGGACTCCTAATTAGTGGTTAAAACAGGTACGTGAGTCTCTCTGGAGATTTAAAATAGACTACAATTAATTGAAGTCAAACCAAAAAGTATGTTCTATAAGGAGAGTTCAAACAGAATAGCCATCATTTTTATGCGTCTCTAGTCAAAGTTAACTAGGTACCTTCAAAGTTAGAAAACATTTTTTGCTGAACCTTTAATTCCTTATAAGTCTCCTCACCAAATATCCTCATTTTCGGAAGAGTGGAAGAGAAATCAAAGTTTCAGGGAATTTACAGGCAATCTTTGATGACCTGTGTTAGGAGATTTTGTGACTGTCCCTCATCCCTCAGGAGTTTGGCTTTCATTAACTGTACATGGCAACGTTTTAGGTGAAGCCAGCTGTTTGTATCAGTCACCTTCCCAGGCTTGGGATGAACTACCAGACAGCCGCCATTTAAAGGCTGAGAGCTAAGGTTACTTTGGCTCACAGCTTCAGAGCTTCTGTGCATGTCGGCCAGCTCCAAGCTGGAAATGGAACGGAGGAAGGCAGGGCAGTGGATAGCGGTTCACTCCACGGTGGTGGGGAAGCAGAGAGAGAACAGAAAAACGGGGACAGAAAGCGCCACTCCAGGGATGTCCCCGCGGCCGTTTCTCAGCAGGCCCCTCTTGCTAATAGTATACTCAGCTTCTGAACTCATCAAAGGATGAATTCGCTGGTAATTAGAACCCACCCTCCCCCAAGATCCAGTCACTTTTTAAATACAGGAGACCCTTGGGGGATCTAAACCACAGCCTTTCATCCAGGCCTCCAGAGAAGCCATGTTCGTGTAATTATGCAAAATTCGTTTAGTCCATCCCTAAGAGTCGCCCAATTCTTAAAAGTGTCACACTGTTGAAAAGTGCAAATCCCAAGTCTATTTAGAGACTTAAACAAACTCTTACCTAGGAGCCCCTGAAAAATCAAAAAGGAAGTTAAATACTTTCAACGTATACTCACACAGGACAAACATTCTTATGCAATAAAGGAGAAACAGAAAGACAGAAAGCAATACGAAAAGCAAGTCCAAACTGAGCAGGGCAAACTTTAAACCCTGTGACTCCGTGTCCGGCACCCGGGTAGGCTGTGGCCGGATGTAAGCTGCGAAGGGCTTGGGAAGTCCCTGCATGTGGTCTTGTTGGTTGTGGCTCACATGACTTGCTTCTTGGGCTGGCTTTGCTCATTTCTTTTGGCTTCGCTTGGCAGATGTTCCCCTTTTCTGAACATCTCCAACTTCCTGGCATCCCCATGCGCTTTCAGCTTCACTCTCACCGCTTTACACGCTGCCCAGCAGGGCACCCTGCCTGAGTTCCGATGCTTTCTGAAAGCAAACCATCATCCAGTTTCCTTCCAGACGCAGGGGTCTCTGGGAGACATTTTTAATCGAAACCATAACACCATGAAATGATGTTTAAAGATGAAAAAGGCAAAGAATGTTGGTTAATACTGTGGGCATTATTTTATGCCCACATTCCTCTCTTATATGTCTCAGCGTCTTTGCTTATTTCTTCCTCCGCTCACTTGTGTGTACACCTGTGTGCCGTCTTCCTAATGAAAAAAAATTAAAATTTATTTTTCGCTTAAACTGTGATTTTCTTTCTACATTTTCATGTTGCTAAACTTCATGAAATAGTAATATAAAATAAGTGTTCCTCAAATTATAAAATACATTCAAGACACTAGGAAATCTTACTAAATTGCATGTCTTGATTAAATATATTTGGAGTGGGCCTAAAATTTCATTTTTCCCACAGAATCCCAGGCGATGAAGCAGTTGCTCCATTGTGTTTGATGAAAACTCATCATTTACTACGGACTGGGTGTCTATGTTCTCCTGAAATTAAAATTTTGAAGCCCTAGACCTCTATGTAATGACATTTAAAGGTTGTGTCTTTGTAGATACTTAGGCAGTTAAGCGTCTTAGGGTTAGAGGAAGCCATTCAAGTGGAGCTACCATGATGAATAACGATGAATCAATACCCTTATAAATGGAAGAAGAGAAATGATCTCTCTCTCTCTTTCTTCTCCCTCCACTCCCTTACCTTCTTCTCTTTCCTGTATTGAGGATACAGGAAGAAAGCTGACAGGAAGAGAGTTTACACCTATAGTGAACCTACCAGCAGGTCAACCCCTGGGGTGCCTAGCCTGCCGAACTATGAGAAATAAATGTTTGTCATTAAGGTCTCTCAGTCTCTAGTGTTTTGTTATAGCAGCTTTAACTGATCGTGATACTCTTTTTTAACCAAATTATTGCCTATCCCTTTGCATTTTCTATTCAATCCTCAGTGCTGCATCAGATATCCAGTGTGAAAGTCTCCTGAATATGCAGCACCAGCCTTCTTATCCTTATCATAACTAAAGATCACTTTGTTAATGTTACTCTCTTGAAAACAATTTGCTCTCTCAGCTTTTGCGCTTCTGTATCATTCTAGGTATGTTTTTCTTTCCCTCCATTTTGGAATCCTTCCAAGTCTTCTTCCTTCTCCCAGTCCAATGAAAACAACTCCCAAGTCATGTCATTGGTCACCTTCCCTCTGCTCTGAACTCCTTTGTTACTTAGGAGTTTATTCTTAGTTCTCTATGATGAAAATAACACATCATATATCATTCCATTTCCCCTATCATTAACTTTATATTAGCATAGGGTATTTGTCACAAGTAATGGACAGTTATTGATACATTATTATTAAGTAAATTCTACATTTCATTCAGATTTTCTCAATATTTTCTTAATTTTTTCCATTATATGATCCTATTCACAATAGGAAACTAAATTCATTAATCATGTCCTTTAACCTCAGCTTGATAGTGAAAGCTTCCTTGCTACTCTTTGTCTTTGGTAATCTTGACAGTTTTTAGATTTCTAGCCATGTATTTTGTAGAACAGTCCTCAATTAGCAATTTTCTGAAGTTTTTTGCATGATTAGTCTAGAATATATGTTTCTTGGGGGATTACCTCACAATAAGCAACATGATATCATATTATTATATACTATCATGGTATCATATTATCATATACTATCATGCCATACATATCAATCATAGCATATCATATCATAATCATATAGTGTCATGGATGCTGTCAGGGTGACCTCTTGTTGTATAAACTATAATCACCCAGTGATTTATAAACTATGAATCACCTTAGCATTTGGCAAATCACCCAGTAAATGTTCTTCTCCCCTCTGTCTTCTTCCATGGTGTACTTTCTGCAAGAAAGGCACTATGTGCAGTATACATTTAGAGTTGGGAGCTACATCACTTCCTTAGGATGGCGTATCAATATAGGTTATTTGTATTTTTTCTTCCTGAAAGTTTTCAAGTGTTTTTCTTGTGAATTAGAGAGAACAGACTTCATCTATCCCTGACTTACATATCAACATTTAAAAATTAGTGTTTATCTCTTAGTATTACCATTAACCTCTTACAATAAAAGTAAAAAATGAGAACTTAGATATACTTCTACGATTGTGACATCAATTATCTAAAAGCAATGTTATCTTTTAAAACTATTAAAGGAAATTGAGATAAGAAAAATTGCTGGGTTTCTGTAGGCCTTATCTTTTAATTTCTGATGATACAAAATTCAATTGAAATAAATTAGGTTTTTTGTTTTTTATTCAGTAATACATTCACATTGGGATCAAAAAAAGGGCCATTCAAAAACTTTAGCATCATTTAAAGAATTCTTTCCTTGCGACTATTGTTAAAAATGTCATCTCTGGAGAAATAAATATCGTATATATCCAAGCTGATAGTGCTAATCATACTTCATGATACAAAAATAGTGTCTAACAAAACATAAGACTCTCCTCTCTGTATGGATTTCACCATTTGGGTAACATATACATTGTGGCATAAGAAAATGAAAGTATAAAAAACACGGATTTGACTATGTTGTTTTCTCCACAGGATGGCATATCACAGACATCCCCTCCCCACTGATATTTCCTTTTAAATGTTCTATTTTTAATGGAGTAAAGCATTTCAGCACTGTCACAAAATGCAGAAAGATAACATCTGTTTCACAATGTAGCTTGTATCTTTTTTTGAGAATTTTAACATATTTCTGAATATGGCAGCTTTTCTCCGTTCTGATGCCACACTTGTGACTGAGATCACTAGATGTTATCATGTTTTAGAAACACCTTTTCCTCTCTTCCTTTCTTCACCCTTTCCTTCCTTCCTTCTGGAAAAAATAGAGAATGAAGAGGAAGGCTTTAATGCTCATGATCACTTGAGTAATACTGACAATCTTTTAAATAGTTCGCTATTCTCAATCTCTACAATATATGATCAGTTTTCATAAGATATTTCAATGGCTTCTCATTTTAATAAATAATTATTTTGGATGGAGTATAAAACAAATAAAAGACATCTCAGATCAAATACGTGCTGTTTCTAGACAAATCTTTCTAATATCATCTGGATCAGAAATCACAAATGTGCTCGCACGTCAGTATTGCACCCCGTGCAGCCTTGCAAACCTTGTACCCTTCCTCGTCTTCTGGTAAAATTTCAGCTTTCACAGTTTTAGTTTATTGTATTCCTAAATATTATGGCTCATTTTTACCTACGGTTTGCGCAGTCAATGAATAGGACAAGGGGACTCTCATGATTCTATTCTCCCTCAACATTTGAGATTCATCCATGCCTTGCGTGTTCTGGTAGTTCATTTAATTTCACTGCCATAAGGAAACAGGAGCTCAAAATAAATAGAGAAAACCAGTGTCCCAGTGTCATGGAGCTATAAGAGCTGTTCTGAGGTGTCTGATAAAATTGCTGGTAGGAACGTATGACAGTTTATACTGGAAAAATGCAAAACCTCATCCAGAAAACAATTGTGGAAAACTAGAGCTGTTGTAAAGACTGGCGTTATTTTGCCCATAGATATGATAATATGATGTACAAGAAGAAGCCCTCCAGACAGAGAACAATGGGGTCATAAAAAAGTGGGGTACACTGAAGAAGAATGACCAAAAAAGAAAAGAAAACTGCAGTAAAAAAGTAAAGGAAAAGAAATAAATTGGATGAGAATGGAAATTTTTCTCAGCCACACTGCTTTACATTTCCATCCATGATTTATACTTTATATCAGAGATAAAGGGCGGAGGGGAGGAGAGGAAAAGCAGGGAAATAAAAAGGATTGTGATGCGTCGTACGCATGCATCGATTCTGCCTGACGAGTCCTCTGCAAACCTTTAGACATTTAAATTTTCTAACAGGACTATACTGGAGAGTACAAGCGGTTGTTTAGAGTTGTGAAGTTGGATATATAAACTGAAATACAAAGTTTATTCTGTAGTACCAGTCTCAGTTAAGTATTACCGTATATAACGTAAGTAATTGAGTTAATACCAGATACAGCACTATCAATAGTTAACTGGGCCATGTAAAGTTTTCTAACCAATACAATAAAGATTTCGGTATATAATGGTGGCAAGCATGGAAAAAATAATCTGTTTGTAATGTTTTGTAAGTAGCCTTATTTTACTAAAAGAAATTTGGTTGTGAGCCACTGAAAAATAGAAATCCAATACAATAGTTAAAAGTGAGAACGCCAAGGATAGATTTTTATTTTAGGGATAGAGTGATGTTGGTAGGTTGTAGTGGTTAAAGAAAAATGTTCATACACCTTTTGAAGAATGGAAAATGATGGAAACCCTAGCGATGTAAGGGAGTGGAAACGTTTATAGAAATAAAAGTTTAGCACTTTAACCTGAATGTCAGCTTTTTTCTGTTGTATCCCTAAGTTGAAAAATTCAACAAAAAGGATGTATTGTGTGACGCACCCTGTACTAGGCACTAAGGATATGGTAAAAGAAAAGTGGGTTAAGTATTCCTGCCATCACAGTGCTTATAATCCAAGCGGGATGAGAATGACAATAGTTTTAATAAATTATGTATGTGGTGTGGCGGAGATGGTGAGCCACAGGACATTCCAACTCAGCTCTTTAACAGACACTGGGCAGCATATGGCCCTTGGGTGTCAGGTACAGTGGCTGTGCTTCAAAGTCTTGAAAGGAGAGTCGCACAGAAGGGGACCTGAGCTTTCTGGAAAGTGAGATTTCAGATACTTGGCAGGGAACGTCTCACTGGAAAGAGCACGAGGCACGTTCAGGGAATTTTTGAGCAGGCTCCTAAAGGAGGTTTGCGGTGAGACCAGTGAGTTCCCGGGGAAGAACTGTTACAAGCTGATGAAAGCGGAAGCCGAAGATCCTGAGGCTGATGTGGTCTAGCACTGCAGGGAAAGCAAGGACTTCTCCTCAGCTGGAACGGGTGGGCAGAGAGCTATCGCGAGAGTCCGTCCTATAACGCTGGAGAAGTCAGAAAACTCAGGGCTCCATGGGCATTTCTAAGCATTGTGGCTTTCATGCTGAGTGAAATAAGAAGAGTAGAGAAATAACAGCACGGCGTCAATGTCGAAATGATCATTTTGGTTACTCATCTACGGAGTGGTCGGGGCAGAGCTAGACACACTTAGGAGCTATTTTTACAAAATAAAGAGAGATACTGCCTTAGAACAAGATGTTAGCAACAAAGAAATGAACTTCTGAAATATATATACATATAAATATATATATGTAAATTTGATGATCATTTGAATGTTGAGTTTCAGAAAACAGGAAAGTCAAGAATCACATTGCTTTTGGCTAGAGCATGGGAAAGGATCTCACTGGCATTTATTGAGATAGGAAACTATAGGAAAAGGTCTAAATTAATAATAATATTGATGATAAAATGCCAGCAGACGTTGACATGCTCTGGACATGTCACTGAGATATTAATTAGGCTTCCATGTAAAATGCCAAATATATAGTTGTATGAGACTAGATCTCAGAATAGTTTTACAAACTATGAGACTGGATTAAAACTTCCAGGCAAATAAACAAATCCTAGGAAAATAAGCAGATGGAATCAATGTATTCTACGTGGGGACCGACTTCCCGGCCTCTTGGCCTTCTGGATGTCAAGAAGAGCCTCGGTCAGGAAAGGTGTTGAGAGGATTAGACAGGGAGGGAGAAGACTGGTGATGGAGAGCACGCAGCAGGTGAAAACTCCTTAAAGGCAAAGTGCGGTGTATATTGACTGGGGCAGGAAAATATGAAATAGCGTGTGGGGGACAAATTATTGAAAGAGAGAAAGCCAGCGAGCTGGCAACCCAGCACAGTGAAACTGTAATTCATGCAAGTGTCAGCATCACTGAAAATGGTGACAGTTGTGTCCAAAAAGTGACCGTGTTTCCGAGAATGAAGTCTCCATAGATAACAGCCCCAGGTATCTGTAGAATGTGACCAAGAGGAGCTGTTGGAACACAATATAAAGGCATCAGATTGAAACTTTAAAAATTTGTAGAACTAGAAGTAGCCACAAAGAACAGAAAGGACTTTTAGCTCATCTCTTCAGTAGTCTGAGGGATTAGGGTAGAAAATCAACAAACACCTGGAGGGTTTCTAAATGAGCAGTGTTCCCAGGGAGATAGAGGACTGGCTACAGCATGAGAGCATCCATAGACGCTGGTGGAGCTGTGCGTGCGAAGGACGCATCAGAGAAATGGGTGAGTGTGTAAGGAGTTTGGCTGTGAACTGCAGAGAGTGCAGGGGACAAGCTGATGAAGTGAGAAGTTGGGCCAGTGACGCTCAGGAAGGGGTTGTGCAGAATTCTGTCGGGGCAGCGGTCTGGGTAACTCAGCAGGGATACAACACGCTGTCACCTCCAGTGTTCCCAAATACCTTGTGTTTGAGATGCATTTTGCCTCTTTACGCCTACACAAACATTATCGGCCTTAACATTAAGTGTCCCATCTTCTTCGTGGAGTATATTTTTGGCTTCCAATCATAAAGTAGCATCTCTGTTCCCCTAATTTTTAAATTGACATACAATATTATACTTATTTATTGGGATGATACTATAATTAGATACATGTATCTAGTGTGTACTGATTATATCGAAGGAATTAGCATTTCTGTCTCTTCAAATATTATTATTTCTACTTGTTGGGAATCTTGAAATTCTCCTCTAATTATCTGTTTCTTCCTTTGTAGGACACACACAATTCAACCCTACACGTCTGAGTATGTCATTCATACATTTGCTTATTCAAAATTTTTACAGCTTGCTTCAAGCACTGTGTTAGGGGATGGTAAGGAGAGTTCTGACCTCCTGCAGCCCATGTGAGGGAACGCTCCTGCCTGTGCATTCTCTCCATTATTATTGTGGTGATGAAAGTCGCTTTTCTCTGTTTTTCTATATCTTGAGTATCACTTAAATGTTACAGTCCTATAAAAATACTAAGCATTCCACAACTATGTTATGAACAGATTGAATGGATATTGCTTTATATTTCTCCTTGAATAAATATGAACATATGTAAATACAACTGTCATTGGTCATTAACAAGTCAGTCTTTCACAGTGTCTCAATTTTATCTGATGATTTTAGTGCTAAAAAAGAAAAATGTGCTGCATATTGTAAATTTTTATTAATCTTTAAATGGCTACGGCTGTCTTGAGTGAAAGACATTAGAAAATGCTTGTATAATAGAAATGGTTTGAAGAAGTTTTTGATTCAGGAATAGAGTTGAGGAGGAAAAACGACAGAAGAAATGAAAGTGTGCATCAAGTTTATAAATTTAAAATACTCTTAAAGGAAAACAAAAATAACAAATTATTTTATTATCTTTATATTTGTCTTTACTAATTTCTTGTTAAATAACTGATGTGCCAATTTTTTAGAGAAACACCTGAACAAATGATCTGACACTGATGTGTGTCCTTAAAAAAAAAAAAAAAAAAAAAAAAAAAACAACAAAGAGGGCCAGGGATTTAGCTCAGCGGCAAAAGCGTTTGCCTGGCAAGCACAAGGTCGTGAGTTCAGTTCCCGGTACCGGAGAAAAACCAAAAAAAAAAAAAAAAAAAAACTGATGTGTGTCCTTGAATTCTGATATTTCCTGACCACAAAGAGGAGGAACCAGAAACTAAAAAAAAAAAAAAAAAATAATAATAAAAAAATGCCTTCCAGATTTATGCAAGAGAAACCAAGTGTTGTCAGGAATGTTTCTTAATTTTCTTACAATTTTTTTCTTTTAAATGAAAGTGGAAAATAATGAAGAGAATATGAGAATATCTTTAAAATATATAGAATTATTTACGTTTCCTTCAGGATTCACATATGCATGGGAACACGCACACACACACACACACACACACACACACGCACACACACGCGCGCACACACACACGCAGATGAATACCAAATTATGGTGAGGAAAGGGAACCTTTTATTAGCCCTAGAGGAGGAAGGTAGGAAAAGACAAATGGAGAAGTGAATTACACCGGATTTGTAAATTCAATCTCAGCTTTTAAATGTGCTTGTTATTTCCAGAAAAAAGCTGAATGCTCACCATCCCAACTCTCAGAACTGAGCTTTTGGACTAAAGTGACTCTGTAAAGCCATCAAAGTCAACTTACTTATCTCCCAGACAAATGCTGTAAAAACAAACTAGAAATGTGTGAACAAAAGATAAATCGGATCAGATATTATGGATGAGGAAGTTCTGTTCACAGAGCGATGAACAGACATGTGCTTGACTATCCTTTCTGGTACATGTGGCATATGATCCCTCTCCAGTGATCCACAAATTTTAGTGACAACAGAGAACAAGTATGAATAGCTTTAAATTTTTTCATGTGCTTGAGATGTAATGAGCTTTCATATAAATGATCTTATTTGAATTCCACATTTTCCTGTGATATAGACAGGAATACACATCTTGAGACAAGAGAACTGATTCCTTCCAAATATTGAAAGATTGTTTTCAAGGTTATTCAACTAATAAACGGCAAATTTGGGCCAAATTTCTCAGTCCTTCCTCTAGTACCTTATATGTTAATTGCCTTCATAATTAGGCTGATGCTGACATTGCAAAACACAGAACCTACTTCATCACACTTATGCCTCTCAGACATGGTAAATTATCACACAACAAATCAATTTTAAGCAGATACTTATAAATTAATTATTTGCAAATTGTGATCTCACCATAGAAGTTTTAGGTTTTTTTTTTGTTGTTGTTTGTTTGTTTTCTGGTACCGGGAATCGAACTCACGACCTTGCGTTTGCCCGGCAGGCACTGTGCCCCTGAGCTAAATCCCCAGCCCCTGTTAGAAGTTTCACAAAAATTTGAACTGCCCATGTATATTTTATACACGTGCTTTAAAGCTATTACTTGCTGACTGGACATGAGGTAGACGTAAATGAAAACATATTTTAAGTACAAAATAATGGTTTCCATGCCCTTATTTGCATAAGTAATAGAAAATATTACATGATAAATAAGATATGTGTATTGCCAAAGATGGAGGTTTCAGAAATACCTATGACTATAATCTTTTTTCCAATAAATGGCAAGTATTACAATTAGTATTTTTTTTCTTAGTTTTATTTCTTAGGTTTAATTCCTCATACAATGACATTGTTTTGGTCCACAATCTGGACTGGGGAATGTAGTCTATTGAACCTCAAACTAATGCTAGCATCCTAATTAAACTCTCCATAGGCTACTTAGTGTGCATTGACAATGGTATATTAATATGAAGGACCTTGTGACCTATGTTTTCTGTATGAAATAAGCAACTTAGGTAGTTATAAAAAGTTTACTTAAATTTTCCCAAAGCAACATGTATGTAAACCTTTAAAATGATAAAAGAGTTCAGGACACCAAAGTTAGTATTTTTATAGAATGTTTAAAGCCAGACATAAATATTTTACTGAGCTGAGTTGCTCAGTCATCTGAAGTTTATGACTTGATTCAAAACCATTTATCTAGTCAGAAGCTGGTCCTAAGCTCTGGTTTAGTTTATTTCTGTTATACAACTGCAGCAAATACATATTAGTGATTCTCAGTTTTAATAATCCTATATAGCTAGAAGAGTAACACAATGTGAAAATCGTTGGAGATCATTAATAAAATCAACGCAAACATCCTCTTTTTACTAAAACATAATCATTTACTTTTCAGCAGTCTAGGAATTATGTGCTCTTAAATATTTTCCTATAAGCAAAGTGAGGACCTTTGCTGAAACCTCATGAAACAAAGAAAGAAGGTAATAAATATTAATAGAACTGTTTACATGGCTCTGCGGCTGAATTTATGCTTGCAATAATACAGGTACACTCTCCAAATTGCTAGCAAGGGGAAGAAATAGGCTTTATTAATGTCTACAATTTCAAAATGCTGCTCCAGATTTTACTCAGGAAAGTATCACTTAAAATCATTGGATTTTGTAGGACTGTTCTCCTTTAGTTTCTGTCTTGCACCTTATTTCTATTGCTCTTTCATTTTTAAAATTTCAAGGTTAAGCAGCTAGCTCTTTCATGGCATAGCACAATAAAAATGAAATTATATTAAAAAGTGAAGTTTTGGCTAAGATACGAGATAATCCTAAGGTATCAATCCTATTACTGTGCTGGCATAACTGAAGAATTCTGTAAAGTGAAATTATCTTCTGCATGTCCCAGAAGGGAGTTAAATGTGCTTTATGTTTGTTTCTGAGGACAAGGACTTTGGATTATTTGCTGCAATATACTAAAGCCCAAGGGTAGTGACTGGTATGAGTTGGGTGCTTATGAAAAGCTTTGAAAGAATTAGTGGATAATTATAATAAATTCACTTTAATTATGCTTATATCATACAGTAGTACAAGACTGCAATGTTTGCTTTACATTTTCACAAGATGCTGCATCAGCATAACAAATTCAGCATTTCTGAAATCAAACTTATTGTCCTCCACAGCAGCTTTGTAACTCCTAACCTCCGTCCTGATGAATGTTATCTTATACTCCTTTCACAGTTTGGATGAAGTCTAAGTCATATTTTATTCCATATCATCTTCCATTTATTCTCTTAAAAGAACAATGCCTATTTTACCTGTACCATATTTTTTCCATTTACCCAAATACCTCCTAATCCTGTTACCATTGTTCTATTTGTATTTTGGGGCATATTTTATTTGAATGAGTGTAAGAATGTCTTGGTTGATCCTTTTGCCCTCCATATCTGTTATTCAAAAAAACCCTCAGATTATAAGAGTTTTCAGATTATAAGAATTTTGTGTCTGTTTGGATTACATTGTGCTGAATACATTGAAATAGGCAGGCAATGGAAAACGTGGAAAACAGGTCTACACTGTTTTCATTCTACAACATGTGAGATCCTAGAAGAGAGGGATGCTGGGATAGGACAGCAAACTTCTGCCTAGAGAGCACTACATTCCTTCCCTACTGCTGCTCTAAGATTGCTCACGTGGCCTTGTAATTCAGGACGGTTATTTGTGACACGCACAACATGATTAAGGAGAAACCATTAAGGGGTGAGAAGGGAGACGCGCACACACCACTAGGAATGACATCACCCGTAAATCACACACGTAACTTCTTGCGTCATCGGTCAGAACATAAGCACATGACCACACTGCACCACAGAACTTGGAAAATGTAGAATGCCCAGGAAGAAAGGGAGGTTATTGTATTTTGCAATCTGCCAACTCAAACATTTAATAGATACGTTCTTCTTAAACTTCACAATACACCCCATAAGTAGATGTTAATATTTGTTGTTTCAAAAGGTGGCCAAATATTCTTGGAGAGGTTAAACATTTCTATAACTTCTCCGTCTTCCGCCAACATTCTATACTTCCTACCTCTTGTACTTCCGCGTGCACTGCAGTGCTGCTCTGGCTTTGGCTGAGGTGAGTTCTCACCCTCTGTAGTTGCCAAACAAAAGCTTGACAAGGGGCTACATAACCGACTACAAGTGCGAAGTAGAGTGTAGCTGCATCTGAGGCCCTCGTAGCTTTAGCCAAGTAACTGGCAGTACCTGGTCGTCAGAATATTTATCTGTTTTCTCAAACAACATTGTCATGAAAGGAACGTGTTTATCTCAGATCTTTCAACTGCTAAATCAGAATCTGAGAGATACAGGATACAGCGAAATGAAGAATAAGAAAGAATTAGTTCAAAACATACTTTATTTAGGAAATGTCAACAAAAAGTTTATCAAACATTTTTTAAAATTTTTTGATCAGTTGCATGATTTGACCTTGTACATAACTTGGAGCAAAGTATTCCAATTTGAAGAAGAATTAAGTAAGAAGCATGACTGAAAAATCTCACGGCTCAGATACGTTAATTATTTGCAGTAATCAGAACTCTGGGATTCATGTTTGATCACTAACAGTGAATCACCAAAACCCTGGAAGAAAACATATTCTGTTTCGGCAAAAGTTATACAAATAAATTACATTTGTTTGAGTATTTTCTGGTATTACGCATTTTTCCAAACCAAAAAGTATACGTTTGTGTGCACTATAATTTTATTTTAAAGAAAAAAGAAGGGGCTGCGGATTTAGCTCAGCGGCAAAAGCTCCTGCCTGGCAAGCGCAAGGTCATGAGTTCGGTTCCC
>NW_004955448.1:16363504-16392141 GCF_000276665.1 Chinchilla lanigera | reverse complement strand
CCACACTGATTTCCATGGTGGCTATGACAGTCTATACAACAGTGGAGTAGAGTTCCTTTTTCCACGCAGCCCCTCCAGCATTTGTTATTGGTTGATTTGTTGATGATAGCCATTCTTTCTGGTGTGAGATGGAATCACAGTGTTGTTTCTATTTGCATTCTTTTTTTTTTTTTTGGTACCGGGAATCGAACTCAGGACCTTGCACTTGCCAGGTAGGCACTTATACTGCTGAGCTATATCCCTGGCCCTCATTTGTATTTCTTGAATGACTAATGATGTTGAGTTTTTTTCATGTATTTATTTGCCATTTGTATTTCTTTATCTGAGAAGTGTGTATTAACCTCAGATGTCTACTTTTGGATTGGGTCTTTGAATTTGGGGGTCCTGATGTTTTAAATTGTTAATGTGTTCTAGAAAAAAACCCTCTGCTTGAGGGACAGTTGGCTAAAATTTTTCCCAATTTGTGGGTTTTCTTTTTATTCTATTGGTGATTTTATTTGATGTGCAAAAACTTTTCAATAAGATGAGATTCCAGTTGTTGATTCTTTGAAGTTTTTCTTGTGCAATTTGTTTTTTGTTCACGAAATCTCTGCCTACCCCTATGTCTTCAAGATTTTTACCTAATTTCTCTTCCAGTAGATTTAGTGTTTCTGTTTTGCTATGGAGATCTTTAATCCATTTTGATTTTAGTTAGGTGCATGGTGATAGAAATGTTTCTAGTTTTAGTCTTTGACATGTAGGGAGCCAGTTTTTCCAACACCTTTTATTACAGAGGCTATCTTTCTTCCAGTGAACATGTTTGGCCCTTTTGTCAAAGAAAAGGTGGCTGAATGTGGCTGTGTTTGTGGCTGTGTCTTCTAGTCTGTTCCATTGATCCGCAGGCCTGGTTTTTTTTTGCCAATATCCTGCTGATTTTATCACAGTGGCTTTGTAGTATAATTTCAAGTCAGAAATTGTGATGCCTCCTGCCTTGCCTTTGTTGTCCAGGATTGCTTTTGCTATTCTGGATCACTTCTGCTTCCAGATGAATTTTAGGAATGTTTTCTCTATATCTGTGAGGTATACTAATAGTATTTTGATCCAGATTGCACTGAATCTGTATAACAATTTTGGGTGTATGGCCATTTTCACAATATTGGTTCTTTCTATCCATGAGTAAGGAATGTCTTTCCATTTTCTGAAATTCCCTTTGATCTATTTTTAGAGTATTGTAATTTCACTCTATAAATCTTTTACCTCTTTTGTTACATTGATTCCTAAGTATTTCAATTTTTTGGATGCAATTGTGAAAGGTATGGTTTCCTTAATTTCTCTGGCAGTCTGTTTGTTGTTTGTGTATAGGAATGCTATTGATTTTTGAGTGTTGATTTTGTATCCAGCTATCCTACTGAATTTATTGATTAATTCTAGGAGTCTTTTGGTGGAGTTTTTGGGCATCTTACATGTAGAGTATCATGTCATCTGTGAATAATGATAATTTCACTTCTTCCTGTCCTAACCTTATTCCCTTTTTATTTCTTTCTTGTGTAATTGTTCTGGCTAATGTTTCCAGAACTATGTTGAATAGGAGTGGTGACAATGGACATTCTTGTCTTGCTCCTGATTTTAAACTGAAAGCTTTCATTTTTTCCATTTAGTATAATGTTGGCTATTGGTTTGTCATAGATGGCTTTGATCAGATTGAGGTAAAGCCTATCTATTGGAATTTTTCATAGAGTTTTTTTTTATCATGGATAAGTTTTGGACTTTGTCAAAATCTTTTTCTTAACCTATTGAGATGATCATGTGAATTTTGTCTTTAGTTCTGTTGATATGGTGTATTATATTGATTTATTTGCATATACTGAAACATCCCTGCATCTCTGGAATGAATCTCACTTTGTCATGGTGTATAATCTTCTTGATTTGCTGAATTGTGTTTGCTAATATTTTATTATCTTTGCATCTATGTTCATTAGGGAGATTGGCCTATAGTTAGTTCTCTTCTTTGGTTGGGTCTTTCTCTGGTTTTGGTGTCAGTACAAAAATGACTTCCAGAAATGCTTTAGAGAGAATTGCTTCCCTTTGTATTTCATTGAAGAGTTTGAAGAGTATTGGCATTAAATCTTTTCTGAATTTCTTGTAGAATTCAGATGTAAATCCATCAAGATCTGGGCTTTTCTTTGTTTCTAAGTCTTTAATCACATTTTCAATTTAATTAATTGATACTGGGTTATTCAGAATTATTATATCTTCTTGATTCAGCTTTAGTAATCCATATGTATCTAGGAACTTGTCCATTTCTTCTGTGTTTTCCATCCTATGGGAGTAAAGATTTTCAAAGTAGGTATTGATGATCTTCCAAATTTCTAAAAGGACTGTAGTGATATTATGCTTTTCATTCCTAATTGCATGAATTTGAGTTATTTCCTTTTTTGATAAAGTTGGCTAGGGGTTTCTCAATTTATTCTTTTGAAGAACTCTTTGATGCATTAATTCTTTGTATTGATTTCTTCATCTGAATTGCATTAATTTCTGCCCTGATCTTTGTAATTTCCTGCCTTCTTTGGGCTTTGGGCTTGTCTTATTCTTAAACTATTTCTATGTTCATATTCCATTTTCCTGATTTCTGAGTTCACCACTATAAATTTCCCTGTGAGGACTGCTTTTTCATCCCACATATTTTGGTAAGTTGTATTTACAATTTTGTTTGATTGTAGATATTGTTTAATTTCTTTAATTTCATCTGTGATCCATTGGTTGTTGAGGAGGCTATTATTTAATTTCCATGTGTTTATGGACTTTTTGTGGTTCATTTTGTCATTAATGTAAAATTACATTGTGCTATGGTCATATAATATACATGGGATAATTTCAAATCCTTTGTGTTTAGTTAAACATGTTCTATGGGCTAGTATGTGGTCTATTTTAGTATTTAGTATATGGTCTACTCAATCCATTTGTACACAAGTTTGGTTTAGTCCTAATATTTCTTTGCTGATTTTTTGTCCAGTTGATCTATCCCTTTGTGTCAATGGGGTGTTAAGTTCCTCCATTACAAATGCGTTATTGAATAATTAGTTTTTCATGTCTATTACGATTTATCTTATATAGTTCAGTGCTCCCATATTTGGTGCATACATATTTATGATTGTTAGCTCTTTCTCTTGACATTTTCCCCTAACAAGTATGTAATGAACTTCTTTATCTCTTTTGATCACTCTTGGTTTGAAGTTCGCATTGTCTGCAAACAGAATAGCTACCCCTGCTTTCTTCGGGGTCCTGTCACATGGAGAATTGTTTTCCATCTTTTGATTCTCAGTTTATGAACTTCCTTTTGAGTTTAATGTGTTTCATGTCTATAACATATTGTTATATTTTGTTTTGTGATCCACTCTGCCAATCTGCTTCATTTGATTGGTGAACAGAGACCATCCACACTGATGGTTATAACTGCTATGTATTGGCTTATCCCTGTCATGTTATTTTCCTGTTATTGGTATGCTACTTTTTCCCACTGTTTGACTGCTTGCTCTGCTTGGTGATTCCTTTCTATTGTTGTTCTTGAAATTGTGGTCTTTTTATCTCTTTCTAGAATATATTTAGTAATCTTTGTAGGGTTTGTTTTATGCTCCTGAAGTTCTTCTGTTGTTTTTTGTCATGGAAATATTTTATTTCTCTGTTAAATTTGAAGGATACTTTTGCAGGTTACATCAATCTGGGTTAGAAGTTGTTTTCTTTCACCTGAAATACTTCACTCCAAACTCTTCTTCACTTGATCATTTTTGTTGAGAAATCTGCCATGATTCACATGGACTTTCCTCTGCAGGTGATCTGTTTCTTTTCTCTAACAGCTTTTAATATTCTGTTCTTTTGCTGAATTTCTGGGATTTTATTATTTATTTGTGTGTAGATTTATTTTCATTGTGGCTAATTGGAATTCTATATGCATCACTTACCTGTATATCAGATTCTTTTTCTATGCTTAGGAAATTTTCTGCTATTACTTCTGCAAATCTTTTTATGTCATTTGCATTTCCTTCTGCTGTTTCTTTGACACCTATTACTCTACATTGTTTTTCTTTGCACCTGTTGATTGATATTTCCTGGTTCCTTGTTATTTTTAAGAGATCTTTCGTTTCATGATCATTAGCTGCAATGCTGTCTTAAAGATCTTAAAGTCAATCTTCACCCTCATTCAATGGTTTGTCCAGATTTCAATGGAAGTTTTAATTTTCTGGATATCTCTTTGAATCTGTGTCATGCATTCTAATTCTTTCATATATTTCATTCAATGTTTCCATCAGTTTTCTAAGCTCCTCTATTTTTTTATTTGTCTTCTTTAGGTGTGCTGAGCAATTCTTTCACTATTGTTATCATTTCTTTTTTTGCCTGAGAGACTATTTCTGATCTGATTTCTTCTATGGCCTGATGGGTTTTTTTCTTTACTTCAATTGTTATCATTTCAGAAATTTCAGGTGTGTGACTTCCAAGCTCTTCTGTGTTGATGTCTTCAGCTGTTCTGGGTGGAGTGGAGTGCTGAGATTGCAGTTCCCTTCTTTGTCTTGTCATTTTCTGATGTGGGAGGCTGAACACTGAGCCTGAACACTGAGCCTGTCCCTTCCCAGGCAGCTTACTGAAGTTCCTGAGCATCCCTGGCTTTTCTGGGTTTCAAACTTGGCCTGCAATTCAGTGGGAGGTGGGGCAACAGGTCCAGCATCCCCAGGCAGTTGAGGGGGCATACCTGGCTCTCCCAGGGTTCAGATGCATCTCATGATGGTTGCAGGAGGTGAGGCACCAGTCTCGGACCACAGGCAGTTGACAGAGCACATCTCACTCTCCCAGAGGTCAGTTGCATCTAGCGATGGTGGCAGGAAGTGAGGTGCAGGTCTCTGGGATCCCCAGGCATTTCATGAGTGCACCTGGCTCTCCCAGGGCTCAGACACATCTGCAATGATGACTACACTATTTTTCTTCTGAATATGAACATGTTATCTGTCCAAGATAGATTTTACATAAATTAGTTATTCTGTAGTCCATGTTCCAAGCACTGTTGAAAACCACTTTCCCCATCCAAAGGAAATCATTTTTTAATCTTCTCTACTAATTAGCTGCTTGCTTTTTTGTCCAGAAGGAGTGCTGCATTACTGAATTTACAGTCATATTTTTTCATATAAAGGAGATAGATAATTGGTAACACTTAAGGGCACAGGAAATTAAACAGCATGGCTGAATACCTAAGCTGCTTAATTTACTACAAATCATTGATGTACAGCACTACTGTAATTGGTATATCTTAAAATTATAAAATTGTGGCTTTCGAATAGGTGTTTCTTTGCTAAAGTGATCATTCATTCCTCTGTGTATTTGACTTTACATTCAATTGGAAGTAAAGTAGTTTGTTTTTTGTAATACCATAATCTACTTATATTTGTGTATTTATTAATTCATTCTCTTAATTTTTTCAACAAATATTTATTAGTGAGTTCTATGTTACACTGCAAATTTTTAAGGCCACTATTTTGAACAAATTAAAAAAATGAAGAAGGTATATTTCCTGTTATAGCAGGAGTGTTAGGAGAGGGGATAGGAGCAATTTAATGTGCACAATGTGGTAAAAGAGTAGGGGAACAGAAAATGAATGGCTAACTGTCCTTGAAAGTTCTAAAAGTTTCATTAAACAAATAAAGTGCATTGATGTCAAGCGTAAATGAGCACTTTCCAGAAGGAGGATTTGGTAACAGCATTTCCAGTCATAATGCTTGGGATTCTTAGGTAGCAGTCAAGTACAACCAGAAGGAAGGGCATGCAAAAGTAGTGCAGACGCTATGTAGACCCTAACTCGCCTTATGTAGCTCTTGTGAACCACTCGCCATCAGAATAACCAAGGGTGCAAATACCACAAAGTGCTGTCACCCAATGCTGTAACTCTTATGGAAATGTCCTCACCCTTGTCATATTCGCTGGTCCTCCAATGGCTTTTCCAGAGCCACTACCCCTCTTTGTATTGTCATAGTGGCTTATTGTCAGAAGAACTACCAGAGTCTGCCCTGTGATTCCAAATCCTGACCTCAAATTAGGAATTGCATTCCCCCTTAATTAATTGTGTTCTTCTTCCCAACTATAGTTTGACTTCCGTATTCATTGGAGAAATCCTCTAAAAAATTCTTCTTTTTTCATTACAAGCTTTTGTAGCAGAGCATAAAAAATAAGGCTTGAAGGGAATTTGCATGAAGCAACCTGTATTCAAGTCAAGATACTTATTTCCAGCAACTCAACTAAGTTTTCCATGTAGAATGTGGCCTTTTGATATCAGGTGTGTTGGCATTTGCAGACTTCTGGTCTTATATTCTTCACTGGTTTGTATTTTGCTTTCTTCAATTTCACTCTATGTACTGACCACCATAAAAGCACCCCTCTATAAAAACACTTCTTGAAGTGTGAATATGCAAAAAGAGTAAATATTTAAAATGTGCACATCTGAGAGTTTGAAGATAAGCATATACCTGTAAACCATCACCACCAGGAGTGTGATTGACATATTTATAATATCCCAAGTACTCTCCTTTACTAGTATTATGAAGTGTATCCTCTAAATCAGTATTTCCCTTTTCTGTTTCTTCTCTACTAGCTGCACATCATCACTTGTGAGGCATCCTCTTAGTCCTTTCTGTTTGTCCTACTGGTCTCTTCCTGGGAAGGCAGAGTGATATAATGAAAAGCAGATAGGCCTGGGTTTTGACATTTACTCTGCCATCTTCTTTGTGGCTTATAAAAGCCATTTAGTTCTCTGAGCTTCAGTTTCCTCACTTATAAAGGGTAAACCATGATCCCACTTTGCATGGGTTTTGTAAGCTCTTAATAGACATGTAACTGTTTGCTGGGATCACATCTGCCTGTGACCCCAGCCCTCTGGGAGACTCAGAAAGGAGGATCACAAGTGTGTGAGCCCAGCTGGACAAGACACTGACCCCCCAAAATCTAGGGATTTAGCTCGAGAGAGTTCTGTCCCCAGCATATCAACACAAGGCTGCCATCAACAGTGAGGTTCTTGTATTTGAAATTATGATTTTGTTCTAAGCTTCCCAATTTACCACGGAGAAGTCTACCATTTTCATATTTTCCATGAATCATCACTTTACAATCTAGACTTGACTAAAATCTAGCTTTTCTTTTCTGTCACCCAGGTCTCTGATAGGAAAGTAGAAAGAACACTGGAGCTTTCATAAAAAATAAAACAAGGAAAAAACTATAAATAGAGCTGTGGGAACACAGGTGGAGAAGACTACAAGAGTGAAAAGGAAACACGGAGGTAACCATAGCCAGAGGCAGCTGCCGCCGCCCGGGAACAGACTGTGCTTCTTAGAGCCCAGGATCTCGGAGGAAGAACCAAAGGAGCTGAAACTCAGCCTTCTGAGGGCTGCTGCCAGCTGCTATACTACAGAGTAGGTGGTGAGACCGCCTCTGAGAGCATGGAAGAACCCGAGGCCGATGTCAGCTGTTCCTACTATCTTCGCATTGCTCTTGGTGGCCTCCACTGTCAGAAACTAACACAGTGTAAGCAAGCCAGAGTCCTAGGCCCAGCCTCAAGTGGCATAGTGTCAGACAGGTCATTTAAATGCAGACATGGGGGCACTTACCCATAATCCTACCTGTAGGCTGAGGCAGGAGGATTATTGCAAGTTAGAGCCCAGCCTGGGCTACAATGTGAGTTCAAGAGCAGCCTGAATTGCATAACAAAACCCATCTCAAAAAACCAAAGACAAACAAACAAACGAAAAAAATAAGCACGAGTGATTTCAAACTGAGAGACAATACGTTAAGAATAATCAAAGCTCTGGCTGTTAAGCAATGATATAGCAGCAATTATAAAACTGTGCTTCTGCTTAAGCAGTGCAACTATCCGGTGGTGTATAGGAACTTCTCCCATTCCTTATAAAAAGGAGACATGATATGACAAATGTCATGAGATTTTCCCTCGGATTTTCTAAAAGATACAGTGTGGTAATAAGAGCTCAAAGCTCCATGAATCAGTTGTCAGCATACATTAGAGAAGCCTAGAAGTTCACAGACCAGAAAGACAATTCTGTGGAGGACCTTTATGGGATTCGAGGGTGGGCTGGGGTACTTTTCCTATATCCAGACCTGAATGAAGGGGAGTTCACATATAAAATGTTCCCGAATATCAGATCTGCTCCTGTATACTTGCACTTGGACTTCTTGTGCTTGTATCTTGCAGTCTGTATGGAACAGTCAGGGAATGGCAGACGGACAGAAAGAGGGAAGGCGCAGCAGGGCAGAAGGCCACACTTCACGCCTGCAGGATGCAATGGCAAGAACTCCTAAGGGCTGAGTGAGTGTTACAGAAATGCCCTCTTTTGAGCTTCCTTAAAAGACTCTACTCACTTAATAGTTAAGGAGAAAAGGGTTTCATGATTTATATAATGAAGGATTTATTTTCAATGATTAATGAGTCAATATTGAGATTTGATTTTAGGTAATTTGACACATGAAATGTTCTGGAAACCAGAAGTACTAATGCTATCTGTACAATGTACATTCAATGGCTGCAAAAATTTCCACCAATGATCTTTAGCCACAGAACTGATTTTGTAGGAAGTAAAAGCAGCCTATTACTAAAAGAAACAGGACAGAGTTCTTGCTCTCTATTGCACTGCTTACACTGGTGATTCTAAAAGAGAAAATAAAATAAACCCTGTGAATGAGCTGCAGACAAAGGTGAATTAGTAAACATCAAAAGAAACTAAATGTACATACAGCTTTACAGGAGATATGCAGAAATCTCTTCAGAATACCTTCTGTGGATGGTCTTCAGTGATTTTGTAAGACTTAAGGATCAATAAAATGCTTTAAATCAAAAAAATCATCCAGATGACATATTTCTGACTGAAATGCTATCTTAACTGACTCATATGTGTGGGCTGGGGAAATCAATATTTTGCTATAATTTTGATAATTTAAATGCAAAATAGTTTTTTCTTCAGGGATAGGAAAAAGAAACAAAAAGTTTTGATTTTATTTCATGTATGAAATACTTTGTGATTTGTAAAATATATCTGATTATTCATCTAGTTCTTTCTTTTGTGATGATAGATTTTTAAGATGTCAAAAGTAATTAAATTAATCATTCTGGGTAGATTTCCAAAATGCTGGATAAATGAAGAGATAATGATCCCCATTCCTCTCTTTTCCTATAAAATAATAAAGAGTTGTGAGGAATGGAACATTCAGTCCCAAGAGACAAGTTTCAGTTCTAGCTCCTACAAGTAAGCACTTTAATATCACTGATTAGGACACCACTTGTAAGTTGGGGAGCGGGAGGCAATGGGATGGTTTGGTTAATGAAAATGCAGTTCACTCTACTGCAGTTTATTATCAGTACCAAATGAAATTAGGGAGACAAGGAAGGAGAAAAGAAGGAAGGAAGGAAGGGGAGAGGGAGTGAAGATGGAACAGAGTGAACTACTCTAAACCAGTGTATGTCACTCTAAGTGTGGACATCTATCTAAGAGGAATGAGATAATTGGTCCACTTAAAATTGTAAATTTTAAAACAATGATCAATCTGTCATGGTATGCTAGATTAAAAGTTTTCATAACAAGTAAAACTAAATTATTACTTCCCTTTAAAATTGTGTAAAAGATCTTTACAAAGGATTACACTTCTTTCTTTTTCAAATAAATGTCAAATACTGTCAAATAAATGACAAAGCTTAAATAAAATGAAATTCAAACTATGAAAATAAGTCAAAACCTAAACTTTATTCTGTTAAAAAATACAAATGACAATAAAAGAGATAGAGTTTTTCAGCACGAAAATAACTTGAAACTTCAGGTTAGTGAATGCCACACACTAGAATAGAATAATATAATGTGTTGAAGACATGATGTGGTGAGAATGTGTCCTCCTCAGATCCATGTGCTGAAATTCCAGCCTTTAATGTGATGAATTATATAGTGATGGTGTTGCGAGTGAGTAGGTCAAGGTGGAGTGTCCTCATATTCAACTTAAGGCGATGATAAAGAGATGCCAGTAAGTTAGGATTTCCCTATCATGTGAGGAAAAACGTGCTGTGTGCCAGCCCAGATGCCAGCCACCCGCAGACACCACGTCTGCCTTCACTGTGTACTTTTCTGTCCCTAGAAGGGTTGGAAGCTTTTTCCTTATGAATGAGTTAGCTCATGGCGTTTTGTTATAGCAGCTCTAACAAAATAATCTGATATGCACTTAGTAGGAATTACGTTAATAAAGTAAACTCTGCACAAAAGAACAGACCAAAAGTATAAAATATGAAGGAAAATAGGCAGCCTATTTTAATATTTATTTTTGCCTGTTAGATAAGATTAAAATTAATGTCTGGCTCAAAGAATAATTTTATTTAGTTATTTATTTTCAAATGAAAATATTCTTTCAATTTAAATGTATATTACAAATAAATTTTTGGAAAAAAATTAAATAGCTTTAGGGAAGAAAGTCAACTATACTTAAGATTGTCATTTTGGGGGCCTATGCTGAGGTGTGAAACCAAAGGACAAAAAGCTGAAGATGGTGAACCACTTAATTTTGGGGTCATGAAGGAACAAAGATTAAACAAATGTAATTTTGATAGGGACTTTCAGAGGAGACGCCATGCTAAGGAAATACTTGCTAAAGAAAATAATTGGAATCTGGGATTACTGCCGTGGCTTATCTGAATCCAAAGAGACCACAGAGTTTTAAAAATCATGGGTGTAAATTTAAGTTTGTATATGGTGAAAGCTTTGGGTACCCTAGGCAACGTGTGTCTGCCATTGACCAACTTGCCACTTCAGCACAAATTAAACGAATCTGCAATACTCTTCCTTCAGTACCACTGGAAATGAATTTCTGGATGAGGATGGGGAGGTCACATTCGTTAGCGAGGAAAGGCTGAGAAAGTGGATAGTGAAGAGTGAACAGAGGAATATAACATCACTGACAAGGGTCTAACAATTTTCAAATCACAGAAACTCAGCTGTGTACTTTGATGGAGGCAAATATCATCACACATTCTTGAAGATGGAGAGGAAAACCAAGCTCCCAGGTTTCCCAAAGCCTGCTGTGCAGATGAAGGAGATTTCAGCACACTGGAGTTCAGTTCTTAGCTCTGGATTTATAATGCAAAGCAGTCTTTGTAAGCCAGCGACAGCTATGCTTGGAAAGACTTATGTCCCTGGCCTGGCTTATCTAAATAAAAAAGAGAATGATTGTAAATCCATATTTTAATTTTAATTTTATTTGCAAAGAACTAAAAATTTATTAGCATATTCAAGTTCTGCAGATTTCCACTCCGAAGGAAATGGACAAATCTGTGTCATTCTACATATCAATCTCTCAGAAACTCCTTGCATTTTGAGAAATACACAAATGTCTGTCTACATATTTATCTACATCAAACGTATTGGCATGAGATGACCAATGACCTCATGATTTTCTCAATGTCTCTAATGTTTTCAGAAAATAAATTTGATTTAGTTATTTCCCTTTGAATTACATAAAGTCTTATAAAATATCTATAAGAAGATGAGGCCAAAAATCAATCTTCATTTCAAGTTGTTTTGACAGTGGCCCCTCCTTGCCTCTTATTACAACAACATTTGTCATCAAAGTTCAGTAACACACTGTGGGAGGTGGTGAACAGCTGTACATTAGGATCTCTTTTTCTAGATCAAACTTCAAAAGGTAATTTGCATAAGCCTTACTTCTCATAAAGTGAAGTGCTTTCTGAGCAGCGGACAAATTTCTGTCAGGAATGCTAGCAGAGTTTTGGTGCCAATGTATGAACTAGAGAAATAATGAAGTATGTATTTTCTTTCTTTACAAAAGCAGAAAAGCCAGATGTTTTCCCAGAAGCTTTAGTCGCACAGAATACTAGGATTTTTCTTCAAGTCCAATTTGGTGGTTAAAAAAAAAAAAACAAAAATAACCACAATTTTGAAGAGGTTGACAATCTTTGAAATTTCAAAAAAGAACTCTTAAAATAGACAAGATTTTGAGATGTTATCAGAAATACATTTTACACTAAACCTGAGAAGCACCTAGATTGCCAGAAATCAGTAGTTTCATATTAATGCTCACTGGAGGAAAATGGAAAGGTTGTTAACTTCTGTGATAATTCACTTTCAAGTTATAGAAGAAAGTTCAGAGATATTCAAGCACGTGACATTCTTATGCAGAGACATAGCTGCATCTTTTCTTCACTGATCAAAGCTACAGGCAATTTTAACTATTCCCAGGATAATTTAACATCAGGTGTTACTTTTCTTGTTTGATGGTAGAATTAACAGTGCTCTAGAACACTGCACTGAGAATATTTTTGGAGAAATCAAAGAACAAAGTTTTAGGCTGTTCAAGTTGTTTTTAATTTTTAGAAACTTCACAATATTTATGCATAGTTGTAAGAAGATTCTTCATTTTATTTCTTTTTGGCTTTTTGGTTCACTGACAAGAAAACTGACAATTTTTACTTTACAAAAGTTAAAACCTGGAGAGGGTTGATGTAAAAGTATGTCTTCTTGTTTCAGAGGAAATTGTTGCTATATTTTGAAATATAAAGAGTCATCAATGTTACTTTGGAAAATTTTAATTATTCATTTACTTTTTATTAGTACTTGTTCGCAGCAAATGATGTTTACATTCCTTGTGCTGAGTTGTACATGAACAGGATACATCTCATTCTGTTCTCATCCTCCTCCCCTCCCCTCCCTCGCCTCCCTCCATGTCTGGATCCCCTTCCCACTTGAAAAAGAGATATCTTCCTACTTCCTAAGATCTCTCTTTCATTTTTCTCTTTATTAATAATTTGGGTTTCCCATATAACAGAAATCATGTGATATTTAAGTTTGCATGTCTGATGTGTTTCACTTAACATTATGGTTTCAATATGTTTCCATTTTCCTACAAATGACTCCAGTTTACCTACAAGGGGAATAGTGCAATTTCCACTTTTGGCTATAGGAGGAATCTCCATAATGATTTTCAGAGTGGTTGTACTAGTTTACACTCTTAAGATGAGTGTAGAAGGGCTCTCTTTACCCCTACAGCATTGACAGGATTTATTACTGATATTTTGATGAAGACTATTCCTTCTGGGCTAAGATGGAATCTCAGAGTTGTTTTAATTTGTATTTCTCTAATGGCCGGTGACATTGGGCATTTCTGCATGTGTTTATTGGCCATTTGTATTTCTTTTTCTGTGAAGTGTCCCTTCACTGGCATTGTTTTGACTGGTTCTACTAGAAAATTTTAAACAACAAATATTCTGATACAAGTTTAGTCTTCCAGAAGAGTTGGAAAATGCAATACAGAAAATTTTCTTATTCCCTTGTCTAACTTGCACTTATATTAACATTTTAAAATAATCTTAGAAAGTTTATCCAAAGTAGGAAATTAACCCTCACATAATACTGTCTCTCAGAGTGCAACATTTATCCAGATTCTCTAATCCATCTTTTTCTTTCAGGATCCAGGTCATGACCCACCGTTAAGTTTTCACATCTCATTGGTCTTTCCCAATTTCTGGCAGTTCCTCCAATTTTCTTTGTCCTTAAGATTTTTAAAGTTTCGAAGAGGGCTTAATGGTCATTTTGGTGAAAAGTTCTCATTTTTTCTTGTGTCATGTTTTTTCATGTTTAGCTTGGAGATTTACAACATTGGGGAAGAAATACAGCAGTGAGGTATGTTTCTGGCCCTTCATATCCAAAGGTATGTAATACTGAGATGTGTTCACAGTTTGATGTTGTGTTTGATTTTTGTGTAAGAAGGTGTCAGGTGAGATTCTTAGCTATAAACTTCTACCGTGTCATTTAGAATTTACCATACTGTTGTCTATGCCAATAATTACTGCGGTACTTCCATAAAATTTCTAAACCCCCATCATTTCTTTATTTATTAAGTAGAATTTTTCTGTCAGGAAAAGTAGCCACTTCTCCCTTATTTATTAAGTCAATATGGCTTCAGTCTTTGAAAATTAGATCTATTCCGTATGATAACTATTTTTGTTGCTCAGGTTCAAGTTTGTGCCTTTATGAATCTTCTAGGTTGCGGCTTGTGCCTCTTTCCCTCTATCCATCTTCTTGGCTGTCCAATCATCCCTCCTCCCTTTCTTCCCATTTCTGTCTTCTTTTACCTTCTTTCATCCAATCCTTTTTTCTTCCCTCTCCTTCTTCCCACTTTTCCTCTATCTTCTTATTTTAGAAATTTCTTATTTTATACTAACACACTATCACTAAAGCTAGAAATCTATCAGTCGTCCATGAAGCTTGATTTATTGTATTGGAAAAATATTAGAAACCTGGACTTGGGTCTAAGGGCTAAGTCAGTGGTAAAGGGTTTGCGCAGCTTTCAGGAGGCTCTGTATTCTCCCTTCAGCACCACATAAAACAAGTAAACACACAACAAGTGGCAAGATTGAATTAAAATTTCAAAATTAACTAGTGAAAATTAAATAATCTAAATAAACACACAAAAATACACAAAATGTCAGTGATTTAAAGTTAAGCTGATTTATTTTCTTTCTTCTTTTTCCAGTGATAAGGTTTGAATCCTGAGGCTCATTTATAGTAAGCGAGTGCTTACCCCTGAGCTCCACACCCAGCCTGGATTTTTGCATTGAATATCTACATAACGCATTGCAGTGATGCACAGCGTACAGTGGATTCTATTCTAAGCCATTCTGCATATCAGTGTGAGCTGATAATTTAATTATTTTAACCAATAAAAAGGAATGCTAATTTTAGAGTCAATATATTTTTCCCTTTCTATCAGCATGTTAGGCAATTGTTAAACACAAACATATTAACTTACTACAACAAAGCATAATATCGTCTGTGACTCAAGGTATCAATTGCTGAGAACTTGAGAAAACTTTTCCTTTTAGTAATGGATGCTTTTCAAAGTGCTCAGGAAGAATATCTCAAAAAATTAACTTTGAAAAGGCCAGATTATAAATCTGCAGTGCTTTGAATGATTATTTATATGGTTTAGCTTTTATCATACGTTATGTTGTCTTAATGATGAATTGTGTCTATCCTTCAATGATACCTGGCACATTGCCTTCATACATAATGTGCTAAGGTAAATGCTCAGTGTATATCAGATTCATTTATCATTTTCAGCATACTTCTCTGTGTGTTTAATAATAGGTGTAGCTGCCCATTTTGTTAGATTTTAATTTGAAATGCTGTAGATGTTTTCCATTTTAAATAACATTTCTTCATATATGTTTCTCCAAGTTATATATTTAGTGAAAATAAAAAATCAGTGCGATACTATTTATCTTCCTCTTAAGAATAATATTGCTAGACACGCAATGATGGTGGGACGGTGAGCGCCAGCTGCTAGGCTCCTCCAGGACAAGGTGTCTGAAGTCTGGGGGATGGTAGCCGGAAAAGGAACCAAAATGAGGGGAAGGCGCAGCGGAACAAGGAGGAAACTGGCAGAGGAGAAGAAAACAGGGTTAAGTGACACGGAAGAGGTGGCCCACGCATCAGAGGAGAAACTGCCATGCTGCAGAGGGCAGCTGGCTGACTACCGGCCCAGAGCACGATGAAACTTCCTGCACATGGAGAGCCGTGCCAGGTCCAGAAAAATCTCATGCAGCTGGAGACAGCAGGAAGAATGTGAATCTCCGCTTCCTCAGCAACACTGCAGAGGTAACAGGCGGTGAGTGGCTCCAAGACTATGTTACAAGCACCCCGGGGCATAGCCCTGCAGAGCAGGAAAGGGTGGGGAAGCCATTTTGGGGAATGGTGGAGTGTTTGTACCTCAGCCCCAGAGCAGCCCCCTGGTGGTTCGTACTGCCAGGACCCCAGAGTTGATGAGGGAAAGAGTCACTGGAGACTGCAGCAGTTGAAGAGCAGACTGGGGAGAGACCTGCTGAAAGGCAGGGACTGGTGCTCAGAGATCAGGGTCCTGCGATCAGACACCAGAGTCAGACTGAGCTGCACGGAAGTGGAGGCTCCCATTGTCGCTGTGATCCCCCTGTTAATGGGAAACTCACAACAGGGGCTTATGGCATGTTGTCAATTAGCTCTGACAGACACCACTAAAATGGATTAGCCTATTGCTGCTTGTTATGGTTTGTGTCTGAATGTCCCCCCGAAGCCTCATGCAGTCATGGGCAGGCCTCTAGAGTTAATGATTGGTTCATGGTCCAAAGCCGGGATTATGGTTGTGAGTGCTGCACCCACCCCAGGATGGGTGTCCTGCATACAATGTAAGGCAGGAAAGGGGGCTCCTTGGCTGCTGCTCCCTTCTTGCTCCTGCTGCTTTTGCTGTTTTCCGCCTCCATGAACAGTTGCCCTGTGCCATGTGCCACTTTGCCTTAGAGCCAGCTGAGTGTGGGCTGAAATCTCCATGAACTGGGAGCGAAATAAACCTTTCCTTCCTTAATTCTGGGTGTCACATATTTTGTCTCAGCAATGAGAGAAATGTAACTAAGACACTGCTGTATTAAATTGAAGGTATAGGAATAATTATGACTCAGTGGACAATTTAATGTCAGTGAACTTGTCTGCCAAACCCACCATCACACCCAGAAAGAGGGGCAGCAGGAGTTCCTAACCTAAGAATGTGTAGTGGATCAGACTCTGCAAAAATGCCTGCAGCCTGGTAGAAAGAGGTACTGAGTCTGAGTTTAAATCAGTTTTTCAGGGGAGGGATGATAGGAGTAATAGAAGTGTGAACACTCAGACTCTTGAGCAATGAGAGACTTTGCCAGACACTCTAGTAACAGGGGGTTGCGTTCTTTGTGCTTTCGTATGTATATTAGGTTGTTACTGTTTTATATTGTGTTTTCTTTGGCTCTAGTTTAATAGGTGTCTAGGTTCTCTTCTTCAATTGGACATGGTAAATGTCAATTAAAATGAATTAGAAGAGAAAAAGAAGTTCACTATATATTATTTAAAAGAACAATCAAACAAGAAGAGATAATATGGATAAATATCTCTGCACTGAATACTGGGGGACCTATCTTCATAAAACAAAAACTACTGAAATTAAAAGATCAAATAAGCAATAAGAGAATCACAGTATAGAACTTTAACACTTCACTTTCTGAAAGAGGTAGATCTACTAAGAAGCTTGAGAACCGAACCACTCCCTTGGAAACATGGATTTAATACAGAATATTTCACCCTTCTATATCAGAGTGTACATTCTTTTCAACATCATGTTGTACTTTTTCCAGAATGGACCGCGTCCTAGTCCATGGTGCTGGGTTAAGTAAATATAAAAGAATTGACATCACCCCGTGCAAATTGTCTGACCATTGTGCAGTGAAAAATAAATATCAATGATGAAGAGATTTTGGAAGAGGCACAAGCTCATGGGAAATTAACAGCATATTCCTAAACAACCACTGGATCACAGACAAAACCAAAGCAGAAATTCAAAAATTCTGGAAGTTAATGACAGATATAAAACTCAATGAAACCTCTGCAACACTTTGAAAGCAGTTCTAGGAGGAAAATACATTGCAATTAGTGCTCAGGTGAGGAAGACATAGCAAGCTGAAGCCAATACCCTTATGGGAGAAACAGCAGCAAACCTGGCCCAAAATGAAATTAGGGAGAGAAATTATAAAGATGGAATCAGTGAAACTGAGACTAAAAACTTTAAAAAATCAATAAATTTAAGAATTGGTTCTTTGAAAGAATAAATAAAATAAACAAGCCCTCAGCAAGATTCACGAAGAGAAGGTGAAGACTATCAATGCAAGTGGAAGTGACAAAGATGAAATCACAACAGGCTCTGTTGATATCCAGAAGACAGCTGGTAGCCAGTTTGAAAAATTATATTCCAAAAATTTAGCAAATTTTGAAGAAATTGGAAAATTCTTAGATACATATAAACTACCAAAACTAACAAATGAAGACACAAATATACTTAACAAACCAATCACAAATAATGAAGTTGACTCAATGATGAAGAATCTACCAACTAAAAAAAGCCCACGACTTGATGGATTCACAACTAAATATTACAAAACCTTTAAAGGTGTTATATCACCAGTATCCTCAAGCTGTTCAAAGAAGTTAAAAAGGATGGAGTGCTCCCAAATTCATTTATAGAAGCCAATATCATCCTTATCTCCAAACTAGATAAAGATCCAACTATAAAAGAGAGCTCTAGGTAAAATTTTGATGAACATAGATTCGAAAATCCCCAAGATATTTGTGAGCAGATTGCAGCACATTATTTAAAAGTTCATACATCATGATCAAGTAGATTTTATCCCAGTGATGCAAGAATGGCTCAACATACATAAGTCTATAAATGTAATACATCACACAAACAGGAGCAAGGTCAAAATTCACATGATCATATCGATAGATGCAGAAAATCCTCTCAACAAAATCCAATACCCCTTCATGGTAAAACATCCTGAAGAAAACTGGTATATAAGGACCATTCCCAAATATGACAAAGAATATTTATGGCAAAGCAATAGCCAGCATCATACCAAATGAGGAAAAACTAAAAGCATTCCCCATAAAGTCAGAAAGAAGACAAGAATTCCACTGTCACCTCTGCTATACAACATAGTGCTTAAGACATTGATCAGAGTAATTAGAAAAGAGAAAGGAATAAAAGGGATAAATATAGGAAAACAATAATTCAAATTATCATTATTTTCAGATGACATGATACTCTACATAATAGACCCAAAGAATTTCATCAAAACTCTTAGAATTAGTAACCAATTTCAGCAAAGTAGCAGGATACAAGATCAACACACAAAAGTCATTAGCATTTGTGTATACCAACACAAACAGGATGAGAATGATATTATGAAAACAACACCACTCACGTTGCTTTAAGAAAAATGAAATATTTAGGACTTAACCTAACCAAGGACGTGAAACACTTCTACTAAGAAAGCTACTGTACGGCAGAAGTAGACTGAAGAAGACCTCAGCAAATGGGAAGATGTCCCTTGGTTTTTGAGAGGCAGAACCAGTGTTGTCAAAATGGCCACACTTCCAAAACTAGAGTAGAGATTCAGTGAGGTTTCCATCAGAATACCAATAGCACTCTTTATTGATCTAGAGAAAAAAATCCTAAAATTCATGTGGAACCAGAAGAGACCCCAAACAGGAAAAGGAATTTTGGACAATAAGTGCAAAGCAAGTGGCATAGCAATACCTGACCTCAAGCTATAGCACAAAGCAATTGTGATAAAAAGTGATACGGTACTGGAACAAGAACAGACACATAGACCCCTGGGACAGAAATGAGGAGGCAGAAACCTCCCCAGACATCTTCAAATATGTTATTTTTGACAAAGGGGCCAAAAGCGTATATTGGAGGAAAGATAGCCTATTCAGCCAGTGGTGTTGGGAAATCTGTTTATCTGTTTGTATTAATATATCCTTATCTCTCACCAGATACTAAAGTACAATCAAAGTGAATTAAAGATCTAAAGGATAAGATAGAAACATTAAATGTTCTGGAAGAAAAGATACATAAAACATTTGAAAACACAAGTGTAAGAGAGGATTTTCTAAACAGAACCTCAATCACACAAGACATCACAACAAAAATCAGTAAATTGGGGTATTTCAGACTAAAACCCTTCTGTCAAGCCAAAGAGTCAAGTCAAGAGACAACCTACAGAGAAAGAAAAAATTTCCCAGGTACTCTCCAGATGGAGGACTGTTATTTCGAACACACAAAGAACTCAAGAACATTAAACCAGCTAAAGTGAGTGACCCAGTAAAGAAACAGGCAAGAGGAATGAACAGATGTTTCACAGGTGAAGAAATACAAGTGGCCAACAAATTTATGAAAAAAATAGTCAACACCTCTGGCCCTGAGAGCTATGAAGTTGGGACAATAGTAAGTCTCCGTCTTACTCTGGAAAGCACGGCAGTCACTAGGAAATTAAACAACATCAAATGCTTCTGTGGCTGTGGCAAAAATAATGTCTTCTCGCATTGTTGGTGTGAATGCAAACTAGTATGACCCTTGTGGAAACCAGTACGGGGATTTCTCAAATGACTGAAGTTAGAAATTCCTGATAGGTATCTCCCTGCTAGTCCTCTTCCCCAAAGAGCTAAAGTCATCATACTGCAGTGATACTTGCATACCAACGTTTATAGCAGCACAATTTGTGATAGCTAAATCCTGGAAGCAGCCTGTATATCCATCTACACTGGTTGGATAAACAAAATAAGGTGATGATATACGATAGAATACTACTCAGCCATAAAGAATGACAAATTTGAGGCATTTGTATGAAAATGGATGCACCTGGAAAATATTACGTTAAGTGAAATAAATCAGAAACACAAGTTTAAATGCCATATGTTATCTCTCATGGTCCAATAGGGAAGTGGTCCAAGGGGACAAGGAGTGGGTGAGGAGGAAAGGATGGAGAAATGAGAGGAATACAGATGTATCATGCACAGGATTCTAATAAGTCCAATCAACGTAAACATTATATCCATAGCAAGAGCTAAGAGAAGTAATATCAACAAGCTAAGAGAAATAATATCAATAATATCATGATTTCATTGAGAAATAATATCAATAGGAAATAATATCAACAAATAATATCAGCAAAATGGTGATAGGGGAACCAGAGGAGGAGGAGGGAGAGGAGGGTAGGGGAGCAGGAAGAAGAAGAAGAAGAAGGAGGAGGAGGAGGAGGAGGAGGAGGAGAACTGCATAATACGTACATGTAGCCACTCCTCAAGATGACTATAAACTGCATGAATTGCAAACATGTACTAATAATATAAAATTTAAAAGGAATAATATCACATTAACTAATTGTTTCTCTACTTTAGTGGAGGATGTAATATTTCTTAGAGTAGGAACGTGAGATTTCTCCACACCGCTTGATGATTAGCGTGATGAAAGGACTAACATAAATAAATGTGTGCAAATTTCCTGAAAGAGATTATAGACAGTAGGCGTATTTGAAATTATTCCTCATATCTAGCAGAAGTATTTACAAAATTGGAGAAATGTAGAAATGACAAAACTGAAAGATTTATGCAAAGTTTTGCAAATTTTAAATAAAATAAATTACAAACACAATAGACCTAGAATGCAGAAGGTGCCATTCCATCTATTTATATTAAAGGGAATTTATTATTGATACTCTATTTTTTACCTTTCAAAATATTTATTGGCAGTAAAAGGTATATTTGGGGCTGGATCTGCACATTCCAAACCTTTATAATGAAAAGTTGGCAGTAAGTCTATTTACACTTGTTGATATAGAAATGTAAGTAAGATTTAACAACATAATTTTAAAAGCTTTAGCAAAATTTGCCTATGAACATTCTCTGGAATGTACATTTATATTTCTTAAGATATCCACATAAGAAACAACTATCCCTATTGTTTATCACATGCAAAATTCTATGATTTCATTCAACTGCCTCAGCTACCAACCTAGTCACTTGCCTAATGAATTTGTTAAAGAGCATTAAAGAACAAACATGAAAGTTTTGTGTATAAAATGGGTACACCTAAAATTTCATAGTGTAAGGATGCATATATTCAACTTTTCTCATATATTTATAAGTGACATCTTTGTTTATTTCAATTTTGTTGGAGGTGAAGTGTACTAGTAAGTTCTCTCAGTGCTGGAAAAAATACCTAAGTTAAAGGAAAACCTTAATAGGCTCATGGATTCGGAGGACTTAGTAAATAGTTGGCTGGTTCTAAGGCAGAAGCGTGATGGTGAAAAGATGTGGTAGAGCAAAGAAGCTCACTTCATGGTAACTAGGAAGCAGAGCACAGGGAAGAGCAAAATAGAAAAGATATACCCTCCAAACTCATGCTGTCATTGACCTACCTCTAAATGAGCTGTCTCTTAATAGCACACTCAGCTATGAACATCCATGGATTGTAGCACCCTCATTACCCGATGACTTATCCATGAGTGTCTTCCCCCAATCATGCTAACATTTAAACTCCAAATCAGTCTCCAAATGAACACAAGGCCTTAATTCTGCCTATTGTGGTATAATTATATACTGCAAGTAACCAAAAACACGCTAGTCCCTTCCTCAAAGATTTAACATTTCCAGAACTTTGCAAAAGTCCATGTCAAGGTCTACCTTAGATTCAAGGCAAACTCTTAGCCATGAACTTTTGTAAAATTCATAATCAAATTACTTCATTCCAAGGAACAATGGCAGAGGGTAAACATTCCCATTTCAAAAGGGAGGAATAAGGGATTAAAAAAATAGGAGCAAAGCCAGACTGAAACCCATCAGGATAAATATTAAGTCCTAAAGCTCCGGATCCAGCATTCAGCGTATATTACACCTGGGTGTGAATTTCAGAGGACTAGGATGGCCACATCTCCATGACCTTCACATTTTCAGGCCATGTGACTTTTGTCTTGATTCATTCCGCTTGCCTCCTGTGACTTTCTTCAGCGTGTCATTTATGTTCCTGATATCTCCAGTTTCCTGGGGTCTCTATGGCACATGCAGTTTCCTTTCCACATCTGCTTGCATCCTGCATCCTGCATCTGCCTGTCAAGGGCACTCTGCCTTACCTCGGAGGTTTTCCTGTAAAATATGTTGGAAACCTTTGTCACTCTACAACTCTCACATGCTGCAGGACTTGAGAAGCAGATCATGTTGGTAGCAGTGAGTCTCCCAGTCCTTCTCAAAGGAGAGCATTCCACGTTTGCACTCATGAGCTGTCGAACTGCTGAGTCTTGCCAGTTCCCAAGGTGTGCCTTAGAGGCCTGCTTCTTCTTCTTGAAGTTCAGAGTACTTGATGTCCTTTTAGTAGCACTAATTTCATTAACAGCCACACTTCTTTTGTTGCCAACTTTATATGATGTTCCTGTTTGACCAATATTTAAATTTTGCCAATGCCTCTGCTCTGTTTTAACTCCTAGTTCTCACAGTACCTCTGGCTGAAATCATTAAGCAGTACCCATTTTTACAGATTATGAGTTTTGACAAGTACCTAGTGTTAGGTACTTACCATTACAGCATGATGTTTATCATGTATTTATTGGATAATTTGGGTGCTTCCTGTTTGGGCACTTGTGAATAAACCTTTAGATTTCATCTGTAGGGTTCTTGGTGATATTAGCATCAATCGGTTCATGGAATTGGTCTAGGACCACTTGTCGAAAAAAGAAAAACTACGCTTTATCCATTGAATTGCCCTTGTTCATTTGCAAAAGATTGTTTATATTCATGGGCTTATATGTCTATTTCTGGGCATTTGTTCTATTTCACTAACCTATGTTAGTGACAATAACATGCTCTTGAGTACTAAAGCTTCAGAGCAAGGTGTAATGTTAAGCACTGCAAATTCTCCTCCTCTGTCCTCAAAGATGTTTTGGCCATTCTAGGCATTTTGCATTCCTACATACATTTTAGAAAGTATTTCTTTATATCCACAGAAAGCTTGCTGTCATTCTGATTGGGATTGTGTTGGATCTCTAGGTCAGTGTAGTCAGAATACAAATGGTGACCATTTTGAGACATCCAGTTCACAATCACAGATGACCTCCCCTTTATTTAAATATTTTTTATTTCTTTTATGAAAAATTTTCACACAAAAAATACTGCAAAAATATTTCAGATTTGTACCTATGTATTTTCCTTTTTTTGGAGTACCATTGTTAGATATGTAATTTAAAACCTCAAGTTTCAATTCTTCACTTCTGGCATATAGGAAAGCAATTGATCAAAATGTTAGCCTTTTGATCAGAGACCTTGCTAACTTGTTCATTAGCAGTCGGGTTGGTTTTGCCTCTCTTTTTCCCCCAAATATTTAGGATTTTCAGCACAGAGAGGGATTTTCAGTATGGACAATGAGAGCATGCCTTTCTTTACTGCTTCTGTTCGTATTTTTTCTTTTGTTGGCTTCTTGTGTCACTAGGTCTTCTAGAATGCTCTTCACCAGGAAAGATGAGACAGGACACCTTTACCTTGCTTTTTAGACTTGGAAGAAAACATTCAATTCCTCACCAGCAAGTATAATTTTAAGTGTAGTTTATATTTTCTAAAATTTTCTTATTACTGGGTACTGGATTTCAATTCAACCATTCAAATTTTGCTTGATGTGGTCAAGATTTTTCTTGTTTATCTCACTGATGATATAGATGATATTGATTAAATTTCATTTTTCCTTTGCTTTATTGGCTCATAATTGACGAATAACCATTACATGTAATGTGTGTGTTATGATGTTTTGATACAGTCATACATTGTGAAATGTTTACACAATAGTTAATATAAACAGTGACCTCTGATACTTACATTTTTATATGCATGTCTTGAGAATACTTAAAATCTACTCTTAATAAATTTCTCATTTACAGTGTTAACTCTACAGTAACTCCCTGACTTACTAATGAGTTTTGTTCTGGAAGATCATTTGTAAGTTGAACTGGTTCCTAAGTCTAACAAAATGAGTCTTAGAAACCTTTGACTCAAACATATAATGTAAAGCTTAAAAAAATTCTCATGTTCCATGATCTTGTCCTTGTTCTTTAGAACTGCACTAATGGTTGAATGATTCACATTAAAAGAACAAATAGTCTACCATCTTCTCACCCCTGTTCAAATTCTCAATTATTTTCACTTCTGTTTCCATGTTTATGGTTTTGCACTTCCCAGCATCCCCTCCACGTCACTGCTGCTTCTCCTCCTGCTGCCAGACATCCTGGGCTCTGACTGAGCACTGCACTACTGCTGTACACTATCGCACTGTGCAGTAAGCACACCGCAGCCCGACTGTGACAACGTCTGTCAGATACATGAGCTACTGGATGATCTGTTTGCATCTAGAGGTGTTTGTGATGTCCAGTCCCTTTGTATCTATGCAAGCTCACAACTTGAACTCTTGTAAATCAGGGAATCACTGTAGTCTCCAAGCTGCACACTGGATCTTCAGAACAAACTCATCCTTCAAACTGGAAGTTTGTTTCCTTGAACATCCCCCTGTTCCACCAACCCTGGGAGCCACCATTGTACTGTTTCTAGGAGCTCAGCTGTGTTAGAATCTACATACAAATGAAGTCATGCAGTACTTGTCTGTGTTGCTTGCTTCACTTATTTCACTTACCTTGAAGTCCTTCAGATATATATGGATATGTATGAATATGTGTGTGTATATATATATATATATATACTTTTATCTATTCATCTGTCAACAGATACTTACTTGCTTGATTTTACAATGTTTGATGATCTTTCAATGTTTGGTAGCATTTACATTGGAAATCATCAGGTTCTGATATTTTTTTGGAAAGTTATTAATTTTTTTTTTGTTGTTGTTTCTTTCCGGGACCAGGAACTGAACTCACAACCTTGCGCTTGCCAGGCAGGCACTGTGCCACTGAGCTAAATCCCCAGCCCAGAAAGCTATTAATTATTGAGTTAATTTCTTCAATAAACATGGGCATATTCAACCTATTGAATTTACTTTGAATTAGTTTGACAGTTTGTATCTTTCAAGGAATTGGTCTGATTTATGTAAATGATCAATATTTTGTAAGCACATTTTTATAACATTCTCTTATGAACTGTTTAACGTCCATGAGATTACTAATGGTGACATTTTTACATTTCCGATATTGTTAATCTACTATCCTTTCTTTTTGTCTTGATTAACCTGATCAGATATATACAATTTCATTGATCTTTACAAAGAATTTAATTTTTGATTACATTGATTTTTTTGTTTTGTTATTTAAACATCATTGCTCTAATGATGATGATTTTTGCTCTAATTTTATTTTCTTATACTGAGGTTTAAATTGCTCATGTTCTATTTTTCTAAGGGAGAGGTTTGATTATTGTAGGTTGTATCATTTTTGGTTTAATGAAACAGTTAATGCTGTATATTGCTCTAAGAATGACTTTCATAGCATCACAGAAAGTTTGGTAAATTGAATTTTAATCTGGCCCCCAAACCAGTTGACTGCTTTTAAAAAATAGCCATACATACAGATGATTTATTTCAATGAAGCTTTTTAAGCTGCATTGCTAATTTCTTGAAAACAAAACACACGGGTGACTTATGTGTTTTACATATGTTGTGGTAGCTGTAGATTGCTAAGATACAGCTGAGGAGATTTCCATTGCTGAAAAGGAACAAGAAAATAAAAAGATGGCTTGAGGGCATCACAAGAAGCAGCAAGTCTCCACCCTTTGCAGCCTCAAAACTGCAAAGGTGAAAGACCTTGCCTTGAGAAGAAAGTCACAGAGTGCCATGTTCCAGAATGGCGGCGGTGGCAGCGGCTGCACCAGGTTCCAGAATGGTGGTGGCATAGAGAATTTGTTCCTCAAAATTGGATTCAAAGTGCCCAGTGATCCAGGCACTTGACCCCTGTGGCCAAGAGAGAAGAAAGCTTGGCGACTGCTCCAGGTGGCGGCAGCAGACCTTGGCATCATCCACATGACACTGGTTTTAGGTGCATACAACATTCAAGAGTTCTGAGGTGAAAGAGGCTTCCACCCAGATTTCAGAAGAAGGCCTCGGAGGCCAGGCAGTGTGCCCCTGAGAGGGAAGTGTGTGAAGCTGTGAGTGCAAAGCAAAAGGTGCAGTGGAGACCTCAGAAGTTTAGAAAAGCCAGGACTGTGGATTGTCCAAGGAGAGCTGCAAGGAGGGAGCAAAGTGGGCCCAAGAGAGAAGCCGTGGGAGCTGTAACCACTAGAAGTGCCACGGGAGTGGACTCATGCAAGCCCTTTGGAGCTCACAATGTGCCACAGATTGCTTCACATGCTGGACATAGAACTACAGGACTTAATGTTTGGCCTGCTGGATTTTGGACTTGCTTTGGTCCCAATGCTCTGTATCCCCATTTGAACCTTTTGGAATGGTACTGTTTATTTTGCACCATTGAATGGTGGAAGTGTTTAACTTTTCATTTGTATAGGGGCTCACAGATAAGAGTTTGCCTTACTTGGAGGAGACTTGGGCCTTGGACTTTTCAGCAATGCTGAAACTGTTAGCACTTTGGCAACTCTTGCAGAGGGACTAAATGCCTTTTGCATAAAGGCATGTGCATGAGTCTTTGGGAGGTGAAATGTTATGGTTCTAATGTAATATAATGTCTTTATATCTGGAAACTGGTTTAAAGAAATGCATCTGATTGTCAAGTTGACAAGGGGTGGATTGCTATGATTGATACACTGTGTCAACTTGGGGAGTCTAGAGGTTTGGCTAAGTGACTCAGCAGTTCTGCATCTTGGGGTAGAAGGACACACCCTTATCCTTCTGGGATGTTGTTCATTGTGTCAGTTTGAGAAGTTTAGAAGGTTAACTATGTGAGTCAGCAGGGAGCCAGGGCACTTACTTTGTATACATTCTGAGCCTGTGCAAGATGAAGGCATGGAGATTATGTGAGTGCTACATGCCCCTTGGGTGAGGTAGCCTGTTTATAATGTAAGGGAGGGAAAGAGGCTGCTTACCGTCACTCCCCCTTTTGCTCTTGTTGTTTTTGCTGTGTTCTGCCTCCATAAACATTTGCCCTGTGCCATGTGCCACTCTGTCTTGGAGCCAGCCAAGTATAGACTAAAACCTCCACAAACTGTAAAGCAAATAAACCTTTCCTTCCTTAATTTTGGGTGTTAGGTTTTTTGTCTCAGCAATGAGAGAAAAGTAACCAAAACAGCATATAATTGCTATGGTCCACAAAATATATTTTCCCAATTTACCTTTCCTTAATTGTTTCTGAGGGTCTGTCGATGAGTTGAACTAGTGTGAGATTATAGAAAATTTATATGATGTGATCTGTGTGAAACAGGGAGCATGAAAGGAGAGAGAAGATCATTATTCAAAAATATCTATGCAAGATATGGGTAGATAACAAACAGAAGTGCTCCAGCAGGTCTCTGGCACCTTCCCGTAGATTATATGATGTAGTACAGTGAGCAGCTGGGATTGTCTAAGATGATGTATAAAGAGCTGGTCTCCTCAGTGTTATGGATTCAAAGAGTCAGTAGAAGTCACTCAAAGTTAAGATTTAAGTGGACTCAGGAGGAATTTTTGAAGGCCATCTGCTTTAATCCCGTGTTTTGAAAAGCCTGGTGAAACATTCTGTGTCTTTAATCTCCCAGCCCACTCAATTATTTTTTTGTAAAGATGTTCAAGTTTTGGGGCTGGGGGTTTAGCTCAGAGGCACAGCGCCTGCCTGGCAAGTGCAAGGTCGTGAGTTTGGTTCCCGGTACCAGAAAAAACCCAGAAAAACAACAAAAAACCCAAAGATGTTCAAGATTTTACATTTAATTCTTCATACTTAAATTAATAAAGTAAAATTAATAAATTAGCTTCATTTTTATAACTGAACTCTATTACATATTTCTCCCTAGCTGAGAGTAGATACACATGAAAGAATATAGATTGGTAGAGGAAAAGATGACCACATATTTTGGACAATTTAAGAAACATATCCAGGAGACTTCCTTAGGTGGTGGGATAGCCTACATCTTATCCTGGGAAAATAATGAGTTATGACAGAGTCAAAGAGGTAAACATACAAGTTCAAACTAAAAAAATCAGTAAAAATCTAAAAATCTCTTTTATTGGTATTTGAGAAATATTGTGTATTCTACCAGCTTTTTTATTCAGTACGTGAACAATTATGGAACTAATCTCTGGAAATATCTGGCAAGGTCTGA
>NW_004955448.1:16292787-16363404 GCF_000276665.1 Chinchilla lanigera | reverse complement strand
TTATATATGTATTTAAATAATGAACTGTAAACAGTTCAATTGTGAAAGTATAATTGACCAACACCAGGTTATTATTATCTGTTTAAACCATTACTTTTGATGTGGATTTGTGGGAATATGTCTTCATGCTAGGAAACACACATTAATGTGAGTTTTTAGTGGAGAGGGATTAATTTATATATTGGGAAATTTTGAGTTATTTCCTGGTGAATATTAAAACATGGTACAGTCTCTGTGGAGGGCCCAAATTTCCTAGCAATTCCTTTAACGGTTGGGGTAAATACCTCTATTTTGAAATCTTCCCCCACTCAGGTGAGACCCTTGTTAGTGCAATTCACTTCTACAGAAAAAGGCAGAAGAAAAAAGGAAATTAAGAGGGTTACCTTGATAGGGGACTGTTCTGGTGGGATCTGCTGAAATGCATCCACATTTCCAACTACCTGCAGCTGAAGGCTTTGCTGACCCATTCTTGTCAGAGCAAAGCAGTTATCCGGGGTGTGCACCCACACTGTCTCCAAGGTAATAGCTGAAGGCCGTGCGAGGGAAGCAATTTTCATGGACTTCTCTAAGGCGTTTGCTTTAGCTGGCTGTAAATTACCTCTACAAACCATCAGGGATTTGGGGCCATGTACCGGCTACATACAGTGGCTTGTATTAACTTGAGGAATTGCACAAGAAAGAGAAGATAGCATAGATTCAAGGGAATTACAAATGGGACGCCTGAGGGTGTATTTTATTTTCTCTGCCTGATGATGATCTTACAGGGTAATGTGTCTTTCTCCCCTGTGTACATGTATGCTGATGATACAGTGTGATTTCACAGAACAACTGCGATGCCCTGGGGTGGCCCAGCAGCCAGGTCCTGCTTACCCAGCTTTTCCCCTTCCTTTCTTTTTCTGAAGAAAGTTGACTCAGATGAAACCTGAGGCCAAAATCAGTCTTCTGTTTCACTTCAGTGCTTCATAAACTTAGCCTGTCCTTAATGACTCTCAGCGAGGTAATGTTTCAGAGGGGCGAGCATGCGTCGTCCTTGTGGTATGACCCAGCTGTGCTTCAGATTTTTAAAAAGCACACTCCTCAGTGCCTGTAAAAATGTGTCTTGGAAAGGGCTGTGCTACTGAACTGTGGTCACACTAGATTTTTTTATTTTTTTTTGGTCGTGGTGGAGGGTGTAGAGAAGGATTTGGCTCCATGCCAGCCTGGATATTTTGCGGGCAGTTGCTGCCGCAGTGCACCTGGTTTGACAGGTGTCTAAGTATCTCTTAGAGCCTCTTAGCAGCTTGCATTATCCTGCAGCTGTGAAAGCTGCGAAAGCCATTGTGAAGTGAAAATCTAGCGTCCTCGTAGGCTGAATGTGCCCTCACCTCCGTGGCTGGCAGGAGTGTGGTGCATCTACCAACCCGGAAGCGGAGGACTGAGAAATGTATCACACAATGGTGAGCACTTGCCAAGCTCATCTGTGGTCACTGCTTTAATTATCATAATGTATCAATGTGCAATCTGGCACTCAAAGAAGCCACTGAGCTCGTCAGTTTTATAGAAGAAAAGTAAAATAAGGGTATTCGCAATCATAGAACGATATATGGGATAATTCGCTCAAGCAGTAGTATTTTTTTTGCAAGTAAGAAACATAATTACTGAAGGTCATGGTGTTCTTTTATGAAAGTAATTTGGTATCAAAAAGACTAGAAATGTAAAATGGTGTGATTTTTGCTCTTTCATTTGATAATGATGTCTGTGAAGAGTAATATGTAAGAAGAATCCAAGATAAGGATAGAGAGAATTTAAACATTTTTGAAAAAATATTGCTTAGCCAATTTCCATTATTTTCTTTTCATATTTGAAAATATGAAACTAATCAGCATAAGGTTAGAAAGACTTTGTCACACTAACTTAAATGTAGCTCTGTAAATAAATGTGAAAATCTCTGGTCCTGCATTGAGACTTGTAACTAAGACTTATTTGTGAAGAATTTACTAAGCTATGCTCAACTGTTAAAGACTAATTAATGGTAATAGACATGAGGTATGATCAAAGACAGCGTGCATATTTATATTAAAAGTTATTAACTGGTTATGCTGGTGCACCCTTGTAATCCCAGCACTCAGGAGGCTGAGGCAGGAGGATTGCTGCAAGTTCGAGGCCAGTCTGGGCTACAAAGTGGGTTCAATGCCATCCTGAACTGCATAGCAAAGTCCTGTTTCAAGAAGACACACACACACAAAGTTATTATAATAAGGGATATCTTTCCACTGTTTCCCCTTAAAGCACTCCCCCACTTTTCAAACATTATTTCAGTTTTTGCTCCATTCTGAAGAAGTTCCAGAACTTCCTTAGTTATGCTCTCCTGGCTGCCTCCACGTTCTGAATTAATGTAAAACCTTTCATGGTCAGTTTGACTTTGGGGATGCGCCTGGATTCCACGGTTCCAGACACAGGAATTATACGGAGGAGGAAGCGCTGGTGAATAAGGTGGGTGGACATGAGCCACGGAGCTCCAACGTGCCTTTCCATGGAATGGAGCGAGCAGCAGCGCTAGCCATGTATATGCACACATCCTGGCTACACGCACACACACACACATTACACATACTGCACAGACACACACACCACACACATACACCACACACATACTGCATACACACACACTACACACATGCACACACACTCTACACACACTACACACACCCCCCACACATACACAATACACACACTACATATACACACACTGCACACATGCACACACACCCTACACACATTACACACACACACAAACACATACACATTACACACACTGCATACACATACACTACACACATGCACACACACTCTACACACACTACACACACACATACATACACCACACACATACACATTACATACACTACACACACACACTGCACACATGCATACACACTCTATACACACTACACACACACACCACACACGTACACATTACACATACACAATACACACACACTACACATATGTATAACACTCTACACACACTACACACACACACATACCACACACATAGACATTACACATACTGCATACACACACACTACACACATGCATACACACACTACACATACACATTACACACGCTACATACACACTACACACACAACACTCTATATCCATACATATACATATATACATATACACACTACATGCACACGCATGCATACTACATACATGAGTATGCACTATATACATGCATATGCACATATGAATACTACATGCACACATATCTGCATCATGCATACACACTACACACACGCATGCACACTCTATATACATACACATATACATGCTACACACATGCATCACACATACACACTACATACATGCATACATGCTCTATATACATGCATACACAGACTACACACATACACACACTACATACACACTCACATACATATACCACAAACATACACACTATACACATGCACACGTTACCCATATGCATACACACTCTATATACATGCATACACACATACACATACACACACTACATACTACAGACACACACTATATACATACATACACACAGATACACACATACATACACACATCACACATACATACCTACATAAATGCACTAAACATGCATGCACATATACACACTGCATATATACATACATACATGTGCCACACATATACATACACACATTATACACACATACACACATATACACATGCATACACTCACCACACACATATACACTACACAAATATACATACATACATATAGATATGCACACACTACACACATACATACACACATATACTACACACATGCACACAGTATGCACATATATACATATACACATGCACACACTAGACACAGACATTAACACATACATACACACATGCACAAACATTATACACACATGTGTACATAAATAGATGCACAATACACATACATGCACCCATACATACGTACACATGGTATGCACATACACATGCATACATGCACACATGCAGTACACACACATGCACTCACATATAATCACAACTCATAAGGACACTCACAAAGGACTTTCAGAATTGCTCCAGAAATTGCAGGAATGATGGGAAAGATGTGTTTGAAGCGTGAGGGAGTGTTTCAAGCGTGAGCGATGGAACGCATCTTTTACTGTAATAATGCTTCATCTATACATTCACCAAATATTTCAAATATGCCTCATATACCATATGTACACGCAAAAAATCTGCTGAAAAATCTTAAATTTGAATCTCAATGATTAGACAAACTTTCTTCCTTAAAGCTCAACTAGTAAGAATGTATTGTTAGTTCTATTTATTATTTAAGTCATCATTTCTTATTTAAAATCTAGAACAAATTTATATATTTTTAAAAAAATTGCTGGGGATATAGCTCAGTGGCACAAGCACCCACCTGGCAAATGCAAGGTCCTGAGTTCGATTCCTGGTACCAAAAAAAAAAAATCACCAGTGAACTCATTTTCACAAAGATGACCAATAATATTTAAAATATTGCTTTGTAATGGAGTATTTTCATGAGGGAAGAAAGAAATGGCATCTGTGGAAGTTTTATAAACCTGTTTCCAAGGAAGATTTCTTACTTTAAGGAACATCCTACGTAGCTGATGCAAAGATCATTTGATCTACCTGATACAGATCCTCTCTAAGAAGTTTTCTCTGTGTGTGTGTGTGTGTGTGTGTATGTGTGTGTAGATTCCGTTTCTAAAAAGCCAGTGGCTTTGGTAGTGCTTAACATCCTGCAACCAAGTTCACTTCTGCTCGAACCTAGGAGGCAGAATGCCAACTATTAGAGACACAGCAAGCGAGTTCAAGGAGATAGGCACTCATAAGAAAAGTGAGAAGTCCTTTGGTCAGTGTCCTTACGAGTTGTGAGTATTTGTGTATGTGTGTGTGTGTGTGTGTGTGCATGTGTGTATAGTGTGTATGTGTGTGTGTAGTGTGTGTATTAGTATATGTATGTTTGTGTGTATGTGTGTGCATGTGTGTATATGTATGTGTGCAGTGTGTATAGCATATGTATAGTGTGTATATGTATGTAGTGTGCAGTATGTATGCAGGTATATATGTGTGCATAGTGTGTATGTATGTGTATGTAGTGTGTGTATGCATGTGTCTAGTGCGTGTATGTATGTGTGTGTAGTGTGTGTGGGTATGTGTGTATAGTGTGTATATGTATGTGTGTGTGCACACATGTATGTGTGTGTAGCCTGTGTGGGTATGTGTGTGTATGTATGTGTGTATATTGTGTGTATGTGTGTGCATGTATATATGTGTGGTGTGTGTATGTATGTGTGTGTAGTGCGTGTAGTGTGTATATTCATGTGTGTATGTGCATGTATGTGTGTAGGCTGTGTGTATGTGTGTGTAGTGTGTATATTGTGTATATGTATGTGTGCATGCATGTATGTATGTATGTGTGCATGTATATGCATGTGTGTATATTGTGTGTAGTGTGTATGTATGTGTATGCATGTGTGTATGTGTTCATGTATATATGTGTGTGTGTGGTGTGTGTATGTGTGTGCAGTGTGTGTATGTATGTGTGTATATTGTGTGTATGTGTGTGCATGTGTGTGTGTGTGTGTAGTGTGTGTGTGTGTGCGTGTGGTGCTTTATTGGGCCAGCTGACGGGCAGCCTCCAAGGAGGAGCCAGAGAAGATGTCCGTGCCGATCTGGGTGTCGCCTTCGGTTTAAGGGCACTTTCAGTTTTCCGCAGTAACCGTCACCTCATTTCTTTGACTCTTGCACGGATGTCTTCTGGACAGCTGGATTCCAGATGACCACTGGAGTTTAACGGTCAGCCCACTTCCCAGTCTGTCCCGTTTGTACAGTTCCCATTTTATGGTTCTGCTCTACGTGGGTGGATAACTAACCAAGGCGAGGGGGAGGAGAGTGGGGTCAACCGCAGCTTCAGTGAATTTAAGTGACTGCTCTTAACAGGGAGCTAAAAAAGAGAGTGAGTCTGTCTTGCCCTATCATTGGACTGAAGGATCCTCGTGGATGACACATATTCCCAGCTCCAGCCACCTGTAAGTCTTTTCCTTTCTGTCTCCTTTTGCTGTGCTGTGATTCAGGTCCTCTTGCTGCTTAAACCTCATCGCTTGCTAGTACAGCTGCAGTTCTGTCTTCATCTCAAACGCTCTTATAATTTGTTCTTGTTATGAATTGGCTAAAAAGATTCTGATTGTTTGGAGTTGCCATCTATTCACGGGGTCCTATGAAAATTTTGCCCGTACTGTGAGACTGCACACTTTCTACTTGAAGACTTCCTCAATCACACTGCCCAGAAAAGTGCTCATTTTGTATCACTCCGTTACTGATTTGCACAATGATGTATAATTACGTTATCTGGTAACACACTTCTTTTGTCTTCTTGCCTCTGTCAGATCGTGATTTTGCTGAAGAACGGTCCCTGGCTGAATATTTTAATTCATGAAGACTTCTCCGCTGTGCTTTACTCATAGTAGCTACTCAAGCCTCCTATGGGAAAAATTGACTGAGTTTGTCAGCAAACTTAACAATCTGAAGACAGCACCATTTTCTGACCTTATAAATAAATGAAACTTTATAGAAGAGTCAACTAAGCCTTTATATTACCACACTACTTCGGATACTATACATTTCTTCTCTAATGATGTTTGTAAAATATAAGCATGCACCATCTCTAAAAACAGCAAACAAATCAACTTAACATTGTCAGAATATGATTTAATGGATGATATCTGCAACTATAACTGCTGCTTCGTATTATGAATGTCAATTTGAAGTAAACTGCTGTTAATGTCAGCTAAAATATATGATAATATGTAGAAAATCATAATGTTGGGCAATTAAGCCTTTAGAAGAGTCTAACTTTATTATCATAGCTTCCATTTATATCTTTGTTGTTAAGCTCAGAAGCAATGCAAAGATTATATTTATCCTTGAAGTGGATGAAAATTCTGGAAGATTTTGACAGCTCCAATTTGTCTTGTGAAATTTTCATGACAGGTAAGTGTTTTGATCTGGATGGTTGACATGATCCTGTAACGTTCTTTGAAATGTATCCAAGATTTTTTTAGAGGTCCTGGTGTTTGTTGAAACTTTATAGGTTTGCTACCTGAATGTGTGTATTTAGTTCTTCCCAGGCATTCTATTGATTAGCTAAATAGCTCACGTGCTTGGATCGTGTTTGTTTCTCTAAGAATCTACATGGTCCAGTGAAGAGGCAGGGATTGAATTTGTGCAAATTCAGTAAAGCAACACTTAGTCATCCCCCTGAGAACCAAGCTACTGCCTTGCATACATTCACAGGTTGCTCTTCTCAACAATGCATGCATGTGCTCTAGGGTGTAGCATACACATGTGAGTCATTAGTTAAAACTGACAGCATGATAGAAAATGGAAAAAATTATCAGACATTTCCATTCAATACGAGTGGACACAAAATACTTATACATATTATACATATTTGGGGGTATGATGTGAAGTTCTGATGCATGTATAGGTTGTATAAAGATCAAACAGGGTAAGGAGCATATCCATCACCTCACACATTTATCCTTTCTTTATGACAAGTATACAAAAACCACTTCGTGATATTTTGAAATATACAACACGTTATTGTTAGCTTTAATCACTGCATAGTGGGTATTACTGCGCAGCTCCAGTGTCATAAAGAACTGGGAGACATTGAGGCTGTTACTTAGAATGTGTTAGATGCGCTTGGTTTTGGGTTTTGGAGGTGGGGCGGGTGAGTGTGGGGTGCAGTTTAGTATGTGAATGGAGACAGATGCCTGGAGAAGAGAAGAGAGTTGCGGCTCTTTCCGTTAAGTGTCAATGCCCTTAGTAGAAATCCCTGACTTTAAGGAACCACCTCTGTAACTGATTCGACCCAGCTTGATCTGCCTGAGAGATTCCCCCGCGACATCATACTTTATCCCCTAAGTTTCTCACAAACGCTCGTCTGTTATACTCAGTTCAGTATCTTATCACCATTATTTTATTCAGCTGATAATTTTGAATATTGTTCAACTCCATATTTTCATAATAATTTTTTTCTGACGTGAAAACTGCACAAGTTTTGGACGCTATGAAAATATATGAAGAAAAGATGACATTTTATAATATGGTTTACCTATTTTATGGGTAGAATTGTGTCCCCTACCCACCTCAAAATTCATACGTTGAAATCCTAAACCCCTATAAATTTGGGAATAAGGTTGTTGGAAAGGTGTGTTAAAAAAAGCCCACATTAGAATGCCATTCAAACAAAAGGCAGGAATCTTCAGTACGAGAAGGGACGTGCTGAGCCTAAGTGCTGGTGTTTTTCCAAATTTCAGCTTGTTTGGAGCAGTCAGTTGTGAGCTACACTTGAGAGAAATGTGTCTTAAAGTGCGCAATAAATCGTGGATCACATGTGATGCTTTTTATTTGAATTGTGTGCTTTTGTTGCTTCAGAGTCCAGCTTTTCAAGAAATATTGTCATGAAAGATGAAACTTGACTCTGTGCTTACGGTCCGCAGATCAAGGTTCAGAGTTCTCAGTGGAAATTGCGGAGTTTTCCTTCTGTAAAAAAATGTGTCAGTAAGTATCCAGTATCAAGGTGATGTTGAATTTGACCTAATTGTGTGACCTGAAATTAGACCTAGGGACACTTAGAGTGAGTATTACAAGGGCTCTTTGGAGTGTCTGAGAAATATGTGTCAAAACAGCCTGGGAAATGGCAAGAGGTCTCATGTTCCATCACAGCAATCGTGTCACGCTTTGCCTCTGGTGCAGCAATTTCAGTCACATGGAAGCGCCGTGACTCATCCTCTGTTCTTCCGTTAGGCATCATGTGATTTCTGCCTTCCCTAAAGGCAAAGTTATCAGGAGGTTGAACTTCTAAATCCTCTCAGAGCATACAGGTCATTCTGCAAACCCAACGGAAGACATGAGAAGACTTCAAGTACAGCTTCAGAAGGGTAAGAATGCCGAGAGAAGTGTGTGCAAATCGAGGTTATTTTGAAAGGACTTAATGACAATGTGTCTTCCACTGTAAGAAGTTTAATTGTCTTTTTACATTTAAATATTCCCTGTGGTTTTGTGATAATCAGGGTAAAATGAAGTCCAGAAGAGATCTTAACCTCTTGTCTGTATCCTTACAAAGCAGGAATTTGAAGACAGACATGCACACAGGGGAAATATGAAGGCAGTGATATCCTTTTTAAAGAAGAAAAGCCTGAAACAGACTCTTTCCTTCACCGCTCAGAAAAAAAGCCAGTCTTGATTTTGTACTTCCAACATCCAGAACTGAGAGACAATACCTTTCTGCCGTTTAAGCTTCTCAGTTTATGGGTTTCTACAACGAATGTCATCCTGGTTTTATGTTTTGGGGAGCTTCCCTTGTGTCTGTGTACATACATGTCCTCTGTGTAGACAAGGGTACCTCATTTTATGTCCAGCTAGTATTGTCAATATTATATACCACACTTTTCTTTGTCATTGAAATAACCTTCCATATTATGATTTTCATCCAAAACATGGAAAGGTCTGTGGTGGGGTCTATGGAAGAATCACATATTGTAAGGCATTCCATTTCCAGGCAGGCTTTGGAGTTCCCCTAGGCGTCATTTGTAGACTTGATGACAAGGATTTAGGGAGAAGAGCTTTGCTTGTCATCCCCTTTTCTTAACCAGGAACTCTTTCTCAAAAACCCTGCCGCAGATGTCTTAGTTTCCACTCCCAAGAGCGAGGTTGGTGCCCATGACTCAGCTATTCACCATTAAGGTAGAGGACAGCACCGCTGCTGTCAAAGATCAATTACTTGCCTGGAGTGTAGGAGTCCTCCAGGTGGACTAAGAGCTTAGCTACTGGGTAATAGAAGAGAATCTGGGTTTGTTAGAGTGAATTCAGAATGGTTGTGAATTAGACATTAAACAATGTCTGCTCCTCTGGTAATTATATATACTTAACACTTACAAATCTATCTATCTATCTGTCTGTCGATCTATCTATTATCTCTCTATGGCTCTACCATCAAACCAGAAGGTTGTTTCCCCATTAAAATGACTAAACTATTTTGGCGTTGGTATGGAAGATTGGAGCATACAGTGTTGTGATCATGTAGTGAATAAACAGCTGGCAGTGTGTGGGATGTCCCTACTTATTTCTGGATATGATTCCTGTCCTGAGGCACTACTAAAGCACTGGGTAATGGTTGCTGAATGACTATTCATCCAAAGGAACAAATAATATGTGAATCTGCCTGGGGACACAACTAGCTAAAATTGGTTGGAGTCATGTAATATGCATTCAGCCTGGTCAAGAGAGGAAGCTGGTCATAAGCTCAAGCAGGGTGTAATTGGCTCAGCACAAAAGAATGGATGAGGCCAGTCACGGTAGAGGATCTGGATAATGTACCCAAATCTGTTGATGTGTTTCTCATTCTTAGCCAGTATGCACTATCTTACAGTGTTTCCTCTGCTGTCACAAGGTAGCAGTTCTACTGGTGCTATAACAAGATGATTCTGTAATAAAAATAACCCAGGAAGAAAAAAATAAAAAGGAATGGTGATAGCAAAGGAAAGCATCAGATGCCAAGAATTTCATTTTCTCAGCATGCATTTTAATGCAAGCACTGGGGCGCATTATGACCCCCTAGTGGCAGAGAGCTGGGATGTCTGCGCTAGTTGACAAAATGTAAGAATGTAAGACACCCTAATTAAAATCAGAAGCAAACCGTACAGTCAGAAATTTATAACAATTGGGGTGGGAAAAAAGTCTCTTATTTCTCTTCTTCTAGTTTTTAAAACCACAGGGTAGAAATGGAAAGTATTAGTAAAAAGAAAAATATCTAATTGCCATACATTTATGACCATGTGAAAATGAATAAATTTCTGTAGTAGGTGATGCATGCTTTATAGGAAAATATTCCTATTCAGTAGTCAGTGAAATAGGTTGAAATATTAGGTCTGTGAGTGAGGTGTTCAGAAAATGTCTCTTATCTTTTGTAAGTAACACTAATAGAGAACCCTCCTCAGGTGGTGGTGGAAGGAAGCAGCTTAGAGGACAATTTTACTTCCTGAATTGCTTCTGACGGTTGTGCTATGTTGTTGAATCAACTTTTTAATTGGGCAAGTATCATTAAAAGTCCTTGAAATGGAAGATGTGTGTGACAGAGAACCATGTTTAAATTTTGATTCAAATTTTCTCAAAAAGTTTGAGAGGAGAATGTAGCGTAGCAAGAGATTAGAAAGTAGTTTGAAGCTAGTATTTTCTAGGGTCCTCACTGAGACTTAACAATAAATAAAAAAATAAATATAAAATATAAAACAACCACTGTCTACAATTATGATTCTCTGAAGAATAATATGCCTATGATATTGATATTACTAAGTGTCATCACTACATAATTTATTTATTTATTTATTTATTTATTTATTTTTTAATTTATTTTCAGTATTTTTTTCTATGATATTCTTTTCCTTGGTTATCATCTTTAAGAGTACAATGACAGCATCTTTTCTATGTATTCATTGATATTTTGGTATAGTATACTCTGCTTTAGAAAGGACTTAAATACGCTAATATAATAAATTCATATATTCCAAAGAATATTACTCTGCTCTTATGACATTGGCTTGTGATTTTTAAAAGCACATAAATTATGTCATTTCACTAGTGCTGTGGTTTGTGTCTGGATGTCCCCCGAGAGCCTCATGCAGTCATAGGTGTGGGCTTCTGGAGTTTGTGATTGATCCATGGTCCAGTGCTGGGATTATGGGTGTGAGTGCTACACGTGCCCTGGGGCGGGCAGCCTGCATACAGTGTAAGTGAGGGAAACAGTCTTGCTCTTGCTGCTCCTCCCTTTTGCTCTTGTTGCTTTTGCTGATTTCCACCACCATGAACTGCTGCCCTGTGCCATGTGCCACTCTGCCTCAGAACCAGCTCAGTGTGGACCAAAACCTCCATGACCTGTGAACTAAATCAACCTTTCCTTCCTTAATTCTGGGCATCAGGTATTGAGTCTCAGCAACAAGAGAAAAGTAACCAAGACAACTAGTTAGGAGTCTTCTATCCTCTTTTTCATTTTTTTTACAGATTGTATATTTCCTAATTTTTAAGCTTGGACTCTTACTGAAGCAACCAATGGTGTCTAATGTCTCCAGTGGAATGGTCAAAATTCAAGAGAGTCACAGGTCGCAGCTGCTTGCACTATTTCAAGGAAGCATCTTTTTTACAACCAGGAAAAGGTAGATTAAAAGTTTTCAAACACAAAACTTTGCACATTTTACGTGTTAGGAAAGCCAACAGGAACTGTGATGGTAGCAATTCCCTGAACATATCCTACGGATGCTTTTACCACACCATATTGGGATTGCTCAAATGCACAGGTGTCTGTTTCATTTGTCTCTTAGCCGCAGTAGAACCCACATCAATTTCACATTCCAGAAGCCCAAATTATAGAAACACAGTGCCTGTCCCAGACTGGTTGCATAATAAATATGGATGAAATGAATAAAAAATAGAGAAGAGATAATTTGTCGACTTTCTTCCCCAGGGGAAAGTATTTTGGTAAAAAGGGCCATTTCCTTCAATACAGACCCATGGCCTGAAGCCGTATGCTGCAGTGTTGGACAGCACTTTAGCTTCAAGTTTTCCCTACTACTGTGGAGCTAAGCTGGTAGGGAGGTTGGACCCTTATCCTACTCAGTAGCCAGGACACCTGGTTCGTTACCCACTGACCTGTGGCTCAAAGATAATGCTCTGCGGGCAGTGAAACTGAGACCAGGTCCGACTTTATCCACTTGTCACCCAGAACGAGCATGTTGTCACAGCTGCCACTGACAGCAGCTCTTTGGTGGAGCTCTTTGCTCTGAATGCTCTGATAGCGTTTATATTACTACTCCAAGGTACAGTCTCGCACCCTGTCCTCATAACAGAAAATCCTTCAGGTAAAAGGACTGATTAAATATACATGGGCTTTCCCTTTGCCAAAGGACAGCCAAATATCACTTCCTTCACATTTGCTTAAGGACAAGAGTATGATGGTTTCAAAGAGGAATGCATTTTGTTCTAAAATATAATATGGCACCTATGAAATCATGTAAGATGTAATTTAAAGAAAACCAGGGCAGTATTATAACAGGATTTTCTTATCAAGCTCTCTCCAGATGCTGCAGCTGTCACTTAGGCCGTGCCAATGTCTGGTGTCATGCCAGTTTGATGCAAGTTGGTTCCACTTGTCACCCTTTCAATTTCCCAGATGGCCTCAATTTTAAAGGGCATATTAGCATTATCATAGCAATCTTAAAGATGTGTCTTGGCGTGACTGTAAGCTCATTTTGTTTCTAAGTCACAAAGTATAATGAAATACCACTGAGATAAAAAGAATTTTATTGTCTGTATATGACATCAAATGCTCTAATCTCTGACCAAAGAAATGGAAGATTTTAAAAAAAGGTTGTTCTGTGAGATGCACTGCGGTGTAGCATCAGAGAGAAAGAGAGGTGCTTTGTAACAGGGGCTTGATCGCAGGTAGAGAGTGCTTTTCCTTGCACATTTTGAAAAGCCCCGGCCAGTGGTGCTCCCAGAAATAGTCTTAACGCAACTTTAAAGGAGTGTAAAACTGTGTGGCAAGATAGAAAAAACTGAACACATAAATTCACTCTAAGTTAAATTATAAAACAGTAAAGTTGCTTGTTATGTCAATTATTAATAGCAACCTCAAGCTTTTTAAAACATAGGTGTTTACCTCAGCGTATTTAGATACATTCTACTCGGTGTTCTGTTGCTGCTTCAATATTACATTTTAGATTTTATGCTAAGGATGCTATTTATGATGAAGGCAGGGCTCACAGAGACTATTATTTGCTATTATTATCAGTTGACACTTCTGGTTATCAGTAAGGAATGTGTGGTGAATTGAATACAAAGACCATCAACAATCTTTCATTCTTTGCCTTGAGGCTCTTCTGTGTGCCCTTTGTTGTCTTAAAAACTCAGTATTTTCATCCACCAAAATGGGGATGATACCTCCTTCACGGTAGGTAAAGCCTTAGCAGTGTTCTCAGAATGTGGTAAGTAACAAACAGAAGCACACACACACTCACACACACAACCACACACACACACTCACTCAGACACACACGCGCACACACACACACATTTTGAATATCAAGATTAGGAGCACTTACCACCAACTGGTTGCATGGGTCTGGGTAATTTTGAGAGGCAATCTAGGTTCATTCAAGAATCATGACTGTGAATTGGCACTGTGTAGGAGCAGCGAACTTCTGCCCTAGTGTAGGAAAGAGAAGGGCTGTGGACTGTGTGTCTTCCTCATAACAGAATCAAAGGGAAGATTCAGGGCAGGAAGATTCTAAACACAACATCAGAGTCAAAATGTGTTCTCAGTGCACCAGGTTTGTAATTGCTGACCACCCGCATTGGAGGCTGGAGCAAGGATCAGCACCAATCCTCAAAGGGCGGGGGCAACTGGGAGACTGGGTCAGCGACAAAATCATTGTTTAAATAATGAGAGCTGGTTATGGCGGAGCCCTGAGATTTCTTGTGCACAGCGGAGTTGTGCATGCAGGTCTCTGTTTCAGAAAGATGATTCTGCAGCTGAACCGTAACACGCTGAAGTGAAGGGAGACTAACGCTGGAGAAGAAAACGCAGTACAAAGCAACTCGCAGAGCATTTTGTTATTGTGTGTTTACCGTATTTTCTATATAAAGAGTAGCAGAGGGGATGGTTGAAAGTTTTGTTCAGAACCTTGGTTTGAATTCTGATTCTGACATTACTCACTGCAGTGACCTTGGGCAAGTTACCTAAGTTCTCTGTAATTGTGAGTCAGTTTCTTCTAAATATATACACACACACTTATTTAAAGTATGCCTGGCCTATTGCAAATATTGTAGATTGAGTAAAGGTAGGCACTAGAAACTCCAGGAACTGACAGTACATTGATTGTTTTGTTAGGTGGGTAGTTTGCATTTTAATTGGTGTGACAAATGTCAATTGCTTGAAATGCTAACATTGTACCTATCTTTTCTGTTTGTTCGCAGTTTGAGATTTATGCTTAAATCTTATAAGATTCTACAGATTAATAAACCTTTGTATTTTAAACTGTGGCAACAAATGCCTACATTCACTAGAGAACCACCTGAGGACTCACTTAACTCTTCCAAGTCTTTATTGGCTGGTGCTAATCTCATGGAATTATCAAGAGGATTATTTGATATTTCATATTCAAGTTCCTAACAAATAAATATTTTTGTGGAATTTTATTTCATTTTCATTTTAAAGAAATTAAAGAAAAACTGCCTCAATTGATACTTTATATCAGATATGGGATGAGTGCACTTTTCAAATATAACAAAGATTAGGAATGCTTTCAACCACTGCTTTAAGGGGATGGAGTTCTACTTGGTAATGGTCAGGGCTGATGTGCCATTTTCTCTGGTTAGATATGATTTCTGCAACACCAGCAGCTTAAAGTTGGATCACAGCTTCATTAATTCTGATTCTACCTCTGACCAGCAGTGAGACCTTGGGCAGGTGTTCTCAGCTTTTTCCTTAAGAAGCTGTAGATAATGCGTTCCTTATAACATTTCTAAGACTATCATGGGACAACGAAAACAACAGCAGAACACTGTGTAAACTCTGCAAAAAAGCACAGCATCTTACCACGCTCCTCTGTGAAAGGGTCCTCGTCCTTCACACGAGAAGATCTACTACTTTCTCAGGGTGAATTAGGACCTTGGTTCCAAATCTCAGTTGAACTTTCTGATCCTCTGCTTTTGCAGTTTTGTGACCTGATCACCTGCACCATCTGAAAAATGAGGATAGTAACTGTTAACTTATCAGGAGGATATGGTGAATTCCTCTCATTCCATTGCCTGAAAGTAGTGATTTCGTAGATTGATATCTGTGCCGCACCTGATTTCAGAGGCTGTTTTGTAAAGACAGGCTTTCTGCCGTCACTAATGATGGTGGTTCCAACAAATAACTGCTTGAGACACTGATGACAGATTAGGTGTGTTCATCAGATTAGAATGTGTGCCCTGCGAATTAGATATATGGACACTGATGTCCTCAAATATAAATAAATTGAATGTGCTGGATATATATAGTTACGTTGATAAGCGTGGCCTTTTTCATATATCCAGGCTGGATTTTGAAGGTAGCTCACCTTAGGTAGCTTGAAGCTTCTCTAATATGAAAGGATTCATACACTCGTTTGTATACATTTATTTATTTATTTATTTATTTTCCCGTACCGGGAATCAAACTCATGACCTTGAGCTTGCCAGGCAGGTGCTGTGCTGCTGAGCTAAATCCCCAGCCCCAGATATTTTTTTTTTATTTGCATACCTTTAAATGTTAACATTTTTAGAGTTCTAATATGAAAACGTTGGTTGACATAATTAAAACTGATGCTCATTCTTTGCCCAGTATTCACAATTATTTTCAAATCTTTTAGTATTATTTTGTTATTGACCTTATCATTCTTTTTTGACATTATCATTCTTACTTTGTGTTGTTGTTGTTGTTTCTGGTACCAGGAATCAAACTCACAATCTCGCGCTTGCCGGGTAGGCCCTGTGCCACTGAGCTAAATCCCCAGCCTCTACATTATCATTCTTAAAAATAATTATTTCTTAATTTTTCATTAGATATTTTCCATCTTATTCCTAGTATTTAAGAATTCAAATCTGGAATTAGAATTCAGATTTTGGCCTCTTTTGTCATTTGTCACATTCAAATATATCCAGATAGATAGATATACAAATGATAGATAGATAGGTAGATAGGTATCTTTTCTCTTTGAAATATTGCTGTAACTTACTCTTGCTTAATTCTATGTTGACAGATTTTCATCACCAAAGAGACATAACTCCTTTTTGGTTACGTATTATGTTTCTTTTCATGAAGAACACAGAGAAGTGGTCTCTGCATGTATTTTGCTAAGATGAGGGCTCCATCGTCACAGTTTAATAAATATTTGCTGGGGACCAATTGTATATAAATCTATGATGACAATGATATGGAAAAGTTGTTCCCGTCTAAGATGCTTAAAGCCTAATGAGGCTGACCGAGAGTAGGTAATAACCATGACTCAGAACAGAAGGTTACGATCCAGAGGAGAGGAGACAGCCAACTACCAGGCTGCATAGAGGAGGGATAGGTTAGCTCTGACTGCAGAGCTTCGGAAAACCTCCAAAGAGGCGATAGATTCTGTGGTGAATGATAGTGTTATAATTCTCAAGGATAAGGGACCCAGGATATATGACACTTTATGTATATTCAGCTTTACAGCCTGCAAAATTCTCACAGGTGTCTTATGATTATGGTTTGTGTCCATTTTGCAAATGAGGAACGTGAAATGTTAAAAACCTAAATAACTTTCAGAGTTATAATTGCTACAAGTGGTTAGAGATGGTGCAGTTGAAAAATACTTCCAAGATGCAATCTGATGATGATTTTGAGTACGATCCACTTTCGTGATGCGATGGTGGGCGGAGACCTAGAAATGTCACTCTCACCAAATGCGAGTTTTGGGTGCAGGAACAGTGTTTCTTCGGTTCTAAATTACCCCTGTGATGACTGCACAAATTACTTATCACCGTAAATATAGATGACCTGTAAGAGTGTTTTTGAGTCTTTCATATATCATCAGGATGCCCCAGAAGGATGTTTTAAGAACACACATTCTAGCCCTCATTAGCATAAGTATCCTTATCTGTTTATCTGGCAATGTGGAACTCGTGCTAATAGAAGATGAAACTGGAATTACCTGCTATAAATGGAATATACTGTTAAAGAGTAAAATGAAAAATATAGTAATTTCCTCAAATCATGCTCCTTCTTAATAAGGCATTTTGTAAGCATCACTTCTGTATATAAGTAATGTGATTTTTTGTTGACACATGGGACGTTGATGGAAAATAGATGAAAATGCCATATAAATAAAAATTGGGAATACCTGATTTCCCAATCTCTTTATTAAAATAAACTATTTTAGTACTGAAAAGAGAAATACTGCCCTTTTTCTTCCAGTGGATTTTTTTGTATGTATGATAAAGGTAACTAAGCACAATTAGAAATATTACTGTCACAAAATTTAGTGATCAAGTGAAAACATCATTCTGGCATATTTTATTACATGATCACTTATAGTCCAAATTCTACTACAAATTATTTTGATAAGATATGTTTTGTTCTTCAATTTGAATTAATTTTTCAGATAATTCTAGTTAAAAATTTTAAAACTTAAATACAAACATCAATTAAATTACTCATTACAAAATTGGTAGATATAAATATATGAATATGTATATAAATAAATATCTATCTATCTATATATATTCTGCTTTCTAGATGCAATTTTGTAGGTGAATGGACAGCCAGGTAGGAAAAATGCTGCATATCATATTTCAAAAGGCAGCCAGATGTAATTCACCTGGTTATTTAGGTTGACTATGCTTTCAGAATTTGATCATTATCATTTAATATCACATTGCGATATTTTCAAATCTGCTGTGCCAGGCACAGTTTGTTCTGTTTGAATGTGATACATGTCAAAAGGACTTTGTAGTTAAATATAGAATTGGGATTTCATGCCTAAAGTAGAAAAAATAAAAGTTTGCAGAGACTAATCATTTCCTTTTAGAGTTGGAAGCACCGGTCTATTACCAGTGTGAACTTCTCTCACTCACTTTTCCCCTTTAATTTTATAACACATTATCTATTTAGCTTTTGCACTGCATACATTGCAATCACATTAGGGAACTTGGGAAATTAATTGACTCAATAGCTCAGAAATTTGCAATTTAAATGGGTAGTGAAACTCACTACAGGAAAGATGAAACTGAGATTATTGAGCGAGTATTATGGTGGTCTTGGTAAAGTTTATCCCAACTTTCGGGATGATTCCTTATAACATCCTGTCACTGAAAGATGCAACTGCCAGAGAATAGTGTGATTTGTTATGAACTAGGGAAGATGAGTAAAAATACTTCAGCGTTCAGAAAAATCGTGTGTTGAAGTAATTTAAATTCTAATTAAGAAAGCTTTAAAATTAGAGGAGGAGATCAGTGGGAGTATGTTTCCGTGTACACGTAGGAAAGGAAGCTGAGGGCCATTCCGACCACATCCTTGACTCAGATTGATGAACAGTATTCTCAGGTGGGAAACTCTCCGAGGTAACTGCAAGAGTGTAAATTTGATGTGAAGCATACATGGTTCCTATCCTTGCTCTGATATTTGTAAGCTATCCAAACATGAACAAACTACTCCACTACCATAAGGCCTAGCTTTGTCATCTCTTGAATAGGTTTTATACTCTTACTTCCCTTCTTCTGAGGATTTTTAAATAAGACATTTATAAACAAGATACAAAGAAATTTTTGTGGAATGTAGTACCAATATAATACCAGGTGTTTGCAAAATTTTAGCTATTCCAGTATTTTAATCTGCACAGCATGCAGTTATATAAGTTACTTAGATGGTATTGCTATGGCTATGTATTTTGTTATCTTTAAAACAAAAAATGCTTTGGAAGAAATAGATAGATCTGTGGTTTACCCTGGCATACCTGAATGTGGGTGACTGTTAACTATGGTAGTGGTTTCCAAAGTCCTCAGGATGTTCGAGGGCACCTGAGTGCAAGGTGTGATCAGAATATGTGGTGAACATTTAAGTTTTCAGAAACTAAATGAAAAAGTCTTATTAGCATTAATCCCCCTCAAAATATTCCCTCTTGCTCCAAACATGTTGATCCCACCCTTCTTGCTACTTTCTGAAGCAGTTCTGGAAGTCCTCTTTCATGAGTGTCTTTCTGAGGTGTGATTCAAAAAATATGGTGGCTGTTGCTGCCAAGCATTCTCTAATGAAAAGCTTCAAAAGCACTAAATTGTGTCCTTATCTGCCTTGTTCAGAGACTGGCCCTGTACGGCTGGGCTGCTTCCCCACCAGCAAAATGACCACAAAAGTAAACATTTTGAATCAGTTCAGGACATTGAGGCAGCCCTGACAGAGCAACTGAAGAAATTTACAGAAGTGGCCTTTCAAAACCCCTTCAGAAGGTGGCAAGAGGGGCTGGGGATTTAGCTCAGCGGCAAAAGCACCTGCCTGGCATGCGCAAGGTCATGAGTTCAGTTCCCGGTACCGGAGAAAAACCAAAAAAAAAAAAAAAAAAAAAAAAAGAAAGTGGCAAGAATGATGGGGTAAGGAGTGTTTGAAATGGGAAGGGACAGTACGTTACAGGGAGTAATGATAACTCACTGTTTGCAGTAACGATTTTTAAGGAATTCATGTTCATCTTACACATGTGGGTATAAAACCCACCATGACTTCAGTAGCCCCACTGTCTTCCTCCATATGTCCACTAGTTCCAATTTACCTCCATATTCAGCTATGTAAATAAAGAGATATTTTACTTTCATTTGATTCTATGTAGATTTTATTTTAAGTTCCAAGTTTTCATGGATTATTAAAGGATCATTTCAAATTCAATCAATCTTTGAAATTTTACATAAAGAATTTTGAAGCTGTATTATCAAAAATATGTTTTATTAAACACACATAAATAAAATCAGAATATTTACTGATAATCCTTATCTCTGCTGTAATTAGCATAACAACTCATGTGTCTCTTGTGATCCTTTTCAAGAGAACTGTGGTATATATTTTTAAATACGTTTGTTAAAGTCATCGGTGCATTCATATTGGTATTTCTTCTCCTTTCTCTGGTGGTTGATTTTGTTGGAAATTTTTTAAGGTGGAAAATATGTTGTCAAAAGAGCAGATCTGTATGAAAGAGTGTGAACAACGCTCTAATACATCAGTGATATCTGCTCCATGCCTTAAACAGTCTAAACCTGCCACAGCGGACCCTCACCGCCTTGGCCGGTTCTTCACCCCCTCCGCACCCGCTCCAAGCCAGTGTGTAAAGGGCATGCTTGGCTCGAAGCGCTGACATTCCAAGTATTTTCTGCAAAATGCAATTTAGAAACAGTCACTTTCTGGGAACTTTTCTGAATATTTGAATTCTCTACTTCTGTACAATCTGTGAATTTGACAAATTTTGGCCAACTTGGCCTAAAAAAGACAAACAAGAAGAAACAAATTTCTGTCAAAACTAGTTGACTCTGTTGATTCCAGAAGTCCTAGGATATGTGAGGGCACCTGTGTACAAGGTGTGATCAAAATACATGGTAAGTGTCTAAATTTTTAAATAATAAAGTAAAAGGCATGCTGTCATTAATCTCACTCAGAATGTTCCCTCTTGCTGCAAACACGTTTATCCCACCATGCTGGCCGCTCTCCGAAGCAGCTCTCCCAGCACTTTTGAGTGTGATCAAAGGACTCTCAAATAAGATGCCCATAAGATTTAAAGAACTGTCTAACACCCTTCACTTTCTTTATATTTCCACAATTACCAATATTTCACCTGTCTGTATATCAATACAAAAAATAGACAAGAGTTTTCAGCACCCAAAAATACGTCATTCTGGGAACAAGTACTTGTAAGTGATTTTGTAAGTAAAACATTCTAAATTATTTTATATTATCTTTTACTTTCATATTAATGTTCATTGTAGATTTTTTGCTAGATTGAGATGTCAATAAAAAGTTGTCATAAAGTAATAACATCAGGAGAAGTTTTCAGAGAGCATTGTGTACTTTTAACCTCCGTTTATACCTTTTACATTGGTTACATGTACTTATGTTTTGAATACATATGGAAAATTTCACTAGGTAGCATAGAACCACTGAAGCTAAAGACTCTTCACTATGTTTACAACAATTATTATGTTTATACACTGTATACACCTTAGTTCAGATTACAGAATGAGACTGACATGGATTTAATTTTAAAATACCCACCGGAGACAAGATTTCATATTTCAATGTTTAGTTCTGACATGTAAGCATAACTCATTTGCAGTAAAATAGAAAATTGAATCTTGAAAAGACTTCACATGCACTTTTGTCCAAAAATTTGTAGATCAAGAAACCTTTATAGAGAAGTTAATTGGTTTTCTTATTCTGTGAAAGAGTTGAGATTAGCTTAGATCATATGTATCCCCAAGATATTAAGCACAAAGATCCATACTTACAAATATGCTCCTCTGCTTACAATGGATTAGTTATACCTTGATAAACCCATCACCAGTCAAAGACATACCTAAAGTGAAAGCTCATTTTGTGCAGCTAACCTGCTAAATGTCACAGCTGAGCACAGAGCAGCCCGGGGTATGAGCTGGTTGTTCTCCCGAGCACGTGGGTGACTGAGAGTAGCAGTTCCCTGCCTCTGCTCGGTTTAGCAAGAGAGTAAATTTATACTGGGAGGAGTAAAGATTCAAACCTCAACATAAGGTTTCTACTGGGTATGTATAGTTTTCACATCAGTGTAAAGCTGAAAGATCCTAAGCTGAAGCATTGTGATTGGGGAAAGTCATCTGTATTTCATCTTGATTCATACAGCATCTCTCTCTCTCTCTCTCTCTCAACAGCTTCATTATGTAGTCAAGGCTGGCCTCAAGCTCATGCTAATCTGCCTGCCTCAGCCTCCTAAGTGCTGGAATCATGGAGGTTTGCCACCCCACCTGGTCCTGCAATATTCTTGAGACAGTGGCATTTTATTCCTGTTTCATAGGCAAGGGAGAATTCAGGAAATGAGGTGGCCACCTGTATGCTGGTTAGTTAACGACTGGTTAAACAAGCTGCAGTCTAATTATCATTCTGGGTAATTAAGTCAATAAATTTGTGTTGTGTTAAGAACGAGAAATGGTTGGATTTATAGGACTGATTTCAATGTATCATTGTCCAACACCACACCAATCTGCTACAATATATAATTATGTTTTTATTTATCCCATTTGTAAAAGCTTAATTGACTTACATAACATTAGCTTAGCACTTCCATTAAGACTAATACAATTACAATAGCACATGTCTTTGCTGATAATTCTTTATTAGTAAATATATATGTGCAAGTTCCAGGGTCATCAGAAATGATACCTTGACTTAATTAACTTTGATATATGATCTATCCAGGAAATGACTATTCACTCGAGAAATGCAAATTAAAACAACCCTGAGATTCCACCTTACCCCAGTAAGAATGGCTAGCATTAAGAAATCAACCAATAAGAAATGCTGGCAAGGCTGTGGAGAAATAGGAACCCTTCTCCACTGCTGGTGGGAATGCAGACTGGTGAAACCACTGTGGAAATCAGTTTGGAGATTCCTCCGAAACCTAGGTCTAGAGGTCCCATTCAACCCAGCTATCCCCCTGCTGGGTATTTTCCCAGAAGATCTAAAAACATCATATCACAGCGATATATGTGCACCTATGTTCATAGCAGCACAATTTGTAATTGCTAAAATGTGGAAGTAACTCAAATGTCCATCCACTGAGGATTGGATAAGAAAATTGTGGTACTTTTATAGAATGGAATATTACTCAGCTGTAAAGAAAGATAAACTCGAGGCTTTTATAGGTAAATGGTCACAACTATAGACCATAGTCAGAAGTGAAATAAATCAGACCTGCATGTGCAAGCACCACATTGTCTCACTAGTGTAAAACCTGAAAGAGTTAATTTAAACTAGGAGGTATGATGGACATTGTGAAATGATAGGAAAACACTCAAGGGTAAAGGGCAACTGGGATGTGGGAAAAGAGAAGGGAAAGAAGGAGAAATTTTGTGTGTATGTATATTCAGGATAGTTAACATGGTTGTTCTACTGTCTTCTATTTCTTTGCTGAAAGAAACTGTCAATGAGTCCTTGACTGATCAATATTGCATGTCTCTCTCTGTTTTCATGAGAAACCACTTTGAAGACATCAATATGTAATACAACAAGCATTGTTAATTCCCTATCACTTTGTTTGTAACTCCGTATTGTCTGTACTGTTCTTTTGCTATTTTGTAAAATATTGCCTGTCTGTTAATGTTTTCCTCCTTTTATTTTGAAAATAAAAAAAAAATGGAAATGACTATTAGTGGATAGATGTTTAAGTTGTTATAACATCCACATTATCCTGACATGGAAATATGTGTATATTTAATTACACATGCAGCTATTCTTCTGTTTTAAATATGCAAATATAAATATACAATTCAAAAATTCTGAATAATTCTCAATCTAAAGTACTGGTAGAAAATACAATCAAATCTATGTCTGGTTCTTTCCTTTTTTTCTTTCCTTTCCTGTTAGTGCTTGTGCTCGGTGCACGATGACGGCACACATTGCGGAGAGTTGGTGGATGTGTGTAACACGTCTCATTTCTCTTTTTTCACCCACTTTCTACCTCTTCACTCAGTCTGCTAAATGAATGGTCAGAGATAATGATTTTTGAATATAATATAAATTGTAGGTTTTTAAATTTTTTTTATGTTTTTTGGTTTTTTTCCGGTACTGGGAATCGAACTCGTGACCTTGTGCTTGCCAGGCAGGCGCTGTACCACTGAACTAAATCCCCAGCCCCCAATTGTAGGGTTTTTAAATCAAAGTTTTTAACTGTTTAATTATGTTGAGAATATTACCAGTTCTGCATGTTAATTAAATCTGTACATATGGGAATTCAGCTCATTGATGTACATGTGGTAATCAGAATCTGTACTAGTTCCTTTTCACTCATTTATAAAGTAGGCTTTGAAACCTACTATATCTTCCTGGAAGGCAATATTTCAAGTAGAATATGTGTTAGCAACATGCAAAGGATATTTTACTGTATACAGAAAGAGAGTAAATATCTCAAATGACATTTTATGGCACTTAGATAAGGATCACATAGCTCAGTGCTGTTTGTTTGCAGAATAGTCATTGGTTTTACTTTTCATAATATAGTCACAATTTTGTTATAATACTGTTAAGGACACCAATTTGTGCTTTGTATTTTTCATATTAAATTTTACAGCATGTAATCCAGGAAAGAGTATCTTATACAGACTTGATTCTGTAACAATAAGTAATAATGCATTTATAGAAACAATAACTCAGAAAGATGAAAAATTGTACAATAGTAATCTAGGTTTTAATGTTAGCATTACTGTTTACTAGCTACAAAAACTTGAGCGTTTTTTTCTATTTCTTTGGACCTCAATTTTTTATCTATAAAATACAGGCATACAGGTAGTGGTTACATCACACAATCGTAAGAAGCAAATAATAATATTTAGTATTGGCTGTATGGTTAAGAAACATTTTCATACATATAAACTCTAATACTTTTATCCTCAAACAACAACATACAATAAAAACTTAAACCACATCATTTCAAGATGAAAATAACTTTCTCATAATTACATACTTCAGAGCTATTGATAAGGAAGAAAAATCCCTTTGTTTCAAATTCAGTGCTACTTGATTTCCAAGTCCGTGCTCTTGTAGGATACCAAACTGTGAACACCGAAGGATGCAACTCTGTGGGTACCAAGGGTCCGGCGGGAGCGAATGCAGGCACTTCTAACACCCAAGGCCGAGGAAACTCTCTGCATTCTCTTCCTCACTCCCATTCAGAAGTGAAACCAGGGGCTACCTCTTTTTTGCATGTGTATGTGTTTGTGCAAGTACTTTTAGTTTGTGCCCTAAACTAGATTCAGTTGAAACCACTGAACATTTTCTTTGACGTGTCTCCTAAAAGCCTAACATCAGTTTGATTCTCAAGTAACAAACCAACAGGGGGCACGAGAGCGCTGCTGCTGTCCTCCGTGCTTGTCTGCTTTACCAACCATTTTCACCTAAAGTTCCTACGACGTGCAAAATATCATTACAGCTGGCCGTGTTTGCAAGTGCTTTCCTAGAACTAGATGCTGAAGTTTAGTGTAATAATAAAGTGCTATACTTCTTTGTAATGTTAATGAATAAAGCGTACTGATTAACAAGGCATGTGTAGGAGAAAAAGTTAAGATGGCATATTCAAATGATAATAATTAAAATGAACACAGAGCTGGAAATGAACACGTGACACATAAATGGCTCTATTATCAAAGATAACAGAATGCTGTTAAGGCATTTGTCCTAAAACAGAGTGAAGAATTAGTTCATTGTCTGTCTCTTTGCTCTAACATTTTCCGTGAGCAAGACTTCTCTGCTGCTTAGATGAGAAAGTCTGCCAAGGAGATTTCAAAAGTTTGAGGCCTGGGTCCTTACACTGCATCACCAGTAGATATTTAATAATTGTACATGTTTGTCTTTATTTGTATAATATCATAGAAGCTCTTAACTGTCTTGTAATTTTTTATTTTAAAGATAATTAAAAATGATACAGAATTTCAAAAAAAGATGATAGGAAATGAATAATGCTCATTATACTGCAGATCGTTATCTTCAAAGTAGTTGCTCAGATTGCCAGGTGTAGGCATGTTAAGACTGATCAAAAAATGTACACACTAACTGTTCCTTTCAATGAACTAAGAGAAAGTAGTATTACAATTATCTTAGCTATTTTGTATATAGGTATATTCCTTCCTTCTTTTCTCCTTCCCCACATCCCAATTGTTCTTTCCCTTTAAGCAGTTTCTTTCCCTTTAGCAACACTATTGCACCTTTCGGATCTTATTTGCTCTTCAGTCCCTTACACTAGGGAGGCAATGTGCACCAAATATTACCGGCCAATGCATGCGTAAGGAGGAAATCAAGGTGTATTTGGTTTGTTCCCTCTCTGCCTAAAGATATTCACGAATTCTCGGAAACTGAGGGTAATTTGTGTAGGCTCATGACTAGAATTCCTGTAGTTTTCCCAAAGCTTTGCAGATAGGCTTTGCTCTGCTCAACCCTAGGACAAGGCTGGGAAGTGTTTTCTTTTGGGTGAGGCAAGATTGGGAGTACAGATCAGCCAGACTTGTGAGTTAAAAGGAGAAAGGGTGAATTGCTAACTGAGTTTTTGGTTCTTAAAGAATCCATTCCTCATTACAGAGGTGACTTGTTTAGTGGTCAAAATATATACTTCGTTATCACCGGGATATTTTGCCAAAGATTTCTCAGCAGCATCTCTCTCTCTCTTTCCTTGAGAACGTTACAGAACTCAGTCCCCGGCACGATACTGGATGATATGATGGTCGTGGTGAATCATCTATATTTTGATTACTGTAAAAGTAAACAATATGAGACATGTCTGGTATCTTAAAATTACCATTATAGAGAGAAATATTTCTGCTTTGGATAAGACAGCTATGTGGATATGTATGGTATATTCCATAATTGATTTAAGCCAGGATTTTTTAGGACTTCACAGTGTCTTGATTTAAAATAGATCACAACTTTGCTAGACACTAGGCCTGTTGCAGACTGTTCCCATGACCGGCTTATCTTACTGCTGATTTTCTTACTTGTGCAGCCGTTAGAATTAGTTCTTCTTCCCCTCTCTCTCATCGTACATTTTGACTTACCTCAACAGAAATCCACGTTGTCAGCCACATTAGAATTTAGAGGTTTGATAACTTGGTTAAGGAGTAGCTATAATAAGTTTATAAATCAGTTCCTCTGATTTGGTAAAGGAGCTTAAGTGTTTAGAAAGTCTTAATTTTTGCCTAAATGTTTACTTCTTAGAATTTTCTAATTATTTTCTCAGTTTTAAGTAACTGAAGTTCACACCGTGACCCTGATCTTCATGGCAGTGTTTTGAGTTTGTTTTGATCACGACGCGAATGGATTTTCTCTCACCCGCCGTCTCTTGTCTACTTCCTCTTGTGACCAGTGCAGCTCACTGGTCCATTCCCAGGGAACTGAGCGAGGCCAGCTGGTCCATATGGCAATTGAACTTGCAATCTGAACGTCGTTAATACCGTGCTTCGACCAGCTGAGCTAACAAGCCAAGAAAATCACATTAGACACTATTCAGAGTTTCTTGTTAATTGGATTTTCCTCTTTGGGCTCTTCATTAGAGCCACTTTTGCCTATTACCAGTTTCTAAAGGGTGCGGCTTGAATCTGTGGGGCTCATGTTCTTTTTGCCCCTTAGGTTGAAATACCAGAATGGAGTGTACTATTAAGTTCAGGCAGCAGAGACACGAGCATATATCAGCAGAACTACAGTACCTAATGTTCTTTGTCAGAGGCTGAAGCAGCACATTTACGACATCCCAAGAGGAAAACCACGGCTTTCGTGGGAAAGTGGAGCTAGGAACGGCTTTGGCAGCTCTCGGATTCGCTTCTGGGGAAGCTATCCTCCAGTCTCTGACTTACCTTTGTCCTCAGTCGCTAAGTATGCTAGACTCTGTCCTTACGCGTTCGTGGGCTCAGAGGGTCGCAGATGAACCCTGACTTATGCCAAGCTTAGCGACTTGGTACCCTCGCATTGCACCTGAAGCTCCAAAGCTACTGTGCCCAGAAATCTGAATTGTAAGGAGCACGTCCCAACAACCATCCGTCTGTGATTCTCGATAATTAATGTGGTGTTCTGCTTCTTAGGCTACAGTGTGAGCAGGACCTAGTCCTTTCTTTGCCTAAATTGCCAGGCATGGATAATAATAGCTTTGCTAAATGTAATTCATTTTAATTAATTAACATTTTGACACATGTTCCCCAAGCATTTCCTAGATTAATGTTTTATGATGAACCACATCACACCAACAAATATTGCTGCCGACATGTTTAAGGAGGCCGCTTATTCGGGTGCATAGCATTGGCATCACTTTACAACGTAAGAAGGCAGTGCCAGGAGGGCTTCTAGGAAGCTGTCCCTGCTGGCATCTGGATATTGGACCCAGCAGCTTCCAGAACTGGGAAAACTCCCTTTCTCTCCAGTCCCGATCTGTGGTATGTTGTTGTGGCAGCCTTAGCTAATGTCCCACGGGTCTGCTAGTGTTTTTCCGACACGCTGTACACAGCTTCCACGGTTAACACAGCGCGTTCTCCGCTTGACACATACCACACAGCGAGTGTCGCAAGAGCTGGCCTGCTGTTAGTACAGAAATTAGTCCTAGAGTCTAATAGTGGTGCTGGTGGGCCGTTTGGGTGGTTTGGGGTTTCTCCGCTGTCCTCACAGCTGTTCACAGACATGGCCCAGAGAGGCTACTAAACTGCTTTGGGACTGTCTTTTCTTCAGCGGTGCTCCCAGAGAAGGAAGCAACTCAGATGTCCATCCACCGAGGACTGGATAAAAAGATTGTGGTACTTTCATAGAATGGATTATTACTCAGCTATAAAGAAAGATTAAACTCGAGGCTTTTATAGGTAAATGGTCACAACTAGAGACCATACTCATAAGTGAAATAAATCAGACCTGCTTATGTAAGCATCGTATTGTTTCACTAGTGTAAGAACCTGAAAGAGTGAATAAAAATTAGGAGGTATGACAGACGTTGTAAAATAAAAGGAAAATGCTCAAGGGTAAAGGGCAACTGGGATGAGGGAAAAGAGAAGGGAAAGAAGGGCAAAGCATGTATGTACATACAGGATAGCTAACATAGTTGTACTACTGTATTCTATTGTTCTGTAGAGAGGAACAGTTAATGATTACTTGTTTGATCAATCTTGAATGCCTCTATTTGTTTTCCTGAGAAACCACTTTGAAGATATCAATGTGATACAGCAACCATGGTTAATTTCCTACCACTTTGTCTGCAACTCGTTTGTACTGTACTTAATGGATGCCTGTTTGTTAATATGTTTGCCTTTTTTTATTTCTTGAAATAAAAAAAAAACAAAACACTGCATCTCAGGGTCTGCCGCGCGCTGTGTCTGAGGGATGCAAAGCGACGCCCTGCTCCGAGCTCCTCCTCTCCTCTCCCGGCTCACGCTGACGGCACCAGGCTTCCACGAGCAGCTCTTTTTTTTTTTTTAAATGGACAGGGATGTGAATCAAGTGCTCCTTTGAAATTGTTTCTTTTTACTTATTTAGTTCATATCTGTCATACACATTGTCACACTCACCGTGGGGAGCTTTTACCTGTACGTGACACAGTTTAGAGCTTCTCCCCCACCCCGTCCTCTGCGCTCAAGCCGTCTTCCCCTCTCTGTTGGCAGACACTTTGTTTCTGTTTTCGCTTCCGTTCTCTTTTTCTTAATCCCTTCCACACTCCCTCCCGGCTCTCCTGTTCTCCTTCCCACTTGAACACGTTTTCCATACTTCTGTGCAAAAATTTCATCAAGATTTTGATCAGTTGCCAATAAGTCCCGGAGGCCAAGCTTACAGTATAATATAAAAGTAGTGCTGTTTTACTACGAGAGTATTACAGATAAATGAAATTATTTTGTTTCAGAAAAATAGGAGTATATATACTATATTGCTCTTCGTGGATTGGGAATACCACTTAAAGTATAATATATGTATATGTATATATATATATATATATATATATATATATTTTATGGTGCTGGTGTTGAACTCAGATCCTGTGTGTGCTAGACAAATATACTGCCCCTGAGTTGTATTGTCAGAGTACAGAAGCAGTTTAAATGATGAAGGTAGCAGTATTTATTGTCCTACTTATCACATTTGATTTACATAATTCCCTTTATTTTACTACTTGGATAAAGTAATTACATCATTTTGACACCTTATTTAGAAAAAAGGTGTCAAAAGCTATAGTAAACTCAGAGGTCTAAATCTTGAATTCTATATTCATCCTCTCCATAGGCTTGGTTTTGGTGCAGAGCAATAGATATGGCTGTGGTATAGAACCCCTAACCCAAGTTGAATCCATTCAAACTACACTAGGGAAGTTATGAAATTGTGATTAATTTTATTTGATGTTGTCCAGAGGCTTGAGTCTCAGAACACTCTAGTTACACTTATCTGTTGGTTTTTAAAAGACAGTAAGCCTATTCCTACGCTTGTTCTATGGACTTTATCTCTTCCTGAAGTATTGTTGCATTCAGACTTGATAGGTTGGTCTCATCTCTCAGGCTTTAGCTCAAATGGTGACTCTGCGTAAGGCTTTTCTTCATCACAACTGTGCCTAAAGAACCTTTCCTTAAGCACTAACTGAATAACTAATCTACCTGTTTTAAAGTACTTACTGCTATAAATATTTGTTCTGATTATACATTTAGAGTAACTTCTGTCATAAAATTGTGCTAAAAGTAACTAGAAAAACTAGTTATTCTTGTTCAAGCAGTAAATAAATTTTATATTAATTGAACAGTTATTTGGCCAAATATAGGATAACTTACAGACGGTGTGTTTTATATTAGCTTTCATTTTGTACTATGCACATTCATTTTCATTATCCTGACAGAATTATCAGTCAACACCTGTAAAAGTTCATCTTTACTTTCGCTGTGGATACCTTTTAATATTTTTTCCAGAAAATGTGAGCTCAAGTTGTGTATTTCCTTTTCAGATGATTTTATAATTTATTTATTTTTACTACTGAGGATTTGTGAGACCATAATAAACAGTACTGAAATGAGTATCTTGGTGCTTTACATTTTATATAGTTTCATTATTGCATATTAACTGTACAGAACATTGGGCTTCCTTCTGCATTTGTGTACATAAGAATAATGCGCTTTGGTTGTGTTCATTACCCCGCTTCCCTCCCACGCATCTCCGCTGCTCAATCCCTTGTGTTTGTCTAACGTTCTCCCTTCTACTTTCATCATGTTTTTCTTTATCTAGATGCTGCACAGGAGGAAAAACATATGAAACATTTCTTTGCATCTGATTTATTTCTCTTAACACTCTGGTCACCAGTTACTCCATTTTCTTGTGGGTGACATGGTTTTGTTTCTCTGAATGACGCTCCATTGTATATGTACCACACACATTTCCTTTGTCCAGAGTGATGGGCGCCGGAGGTGACTCCATGTCTTGCCTCTTGTGAAATGTGCTGCAGTAAACATAGCTGTACAGTTTTTCCCATCCTCTGCTGCCTTGAATTCCTTTGGGAGCATAAAACTGGATCAAATAGTAGTTTTATTTTTAGATTTTTATTTTTATTTTTATTTTATTTTATTTTATTTTTTTTTGGTTTTTGGTTTTTCTCCGGTACCGGGAACCGAACTCACGACCTTGCGCTTGCCAGGCAGGTGCTTTTGCCGCTGAGCTAAACCCCCAGCCCCCTATTTTTAGATTTTTAAAGGAAACTCCATGCTGATTTTCAAAATGGCTGTACTGATTTACATTCCTACAAAGTGTATATTCCTTTACCCCCTGAATCCTTGCTAGCATTTATATATTTTGGATTCTGTATTCTTGATGTTGGCCATCCTGACTGGGATGAGATGGAATCTCAGTGTAGCTTTGATGTGGATTTTCCCTGATAGCCAAAAATTCTGAACAGTTCCCATACAACTATTGGGCATTTATACTACTTTTAAGAAGTATCTGTTTAGTTCCTTTGTCCATTTTACCATTGGATTAATTGTCCTTTTGTGTTAAGTATTTTTTGAGATCTTTATTTGTTCTGGAGATTAACATTCTATTAGAAGAGTAGCTGGCAAAGATATGTCTCTTTTAAAGGTTGTCTCTACACTTTTTGGACTGCTTCTAGTGCTCTGCAAAACCTTTCAATTTGATGTGATCCCATTTACTGTGGGTTGCTATTTTTGAGCTATTTAACTTGTTTTCAAGAAGTTACCTTGCTTATATGTTCAAGTACTTCTATGTCTTTCCTGAGTCTCAAAGTTTCAGGCTTTCCATGCAGGACTTTCATCCACTGTGAGTCGTTTTTGTATATAGTGAGAGATAGGGGTCTAGCTTCAGTCTTCTACATATGGATATCCAGTTTTCCCAATACAATTTGTTTAAGAGTCTATCTCTTCTCCAACAAGTTGCTGGCACTTTTGTGAGGAATGAGATGGCTGTAACTGTGTGGGTTTATTTCTTTTCCTGTATTTTATTCCATTGTTCAGTGTGTCTGTTTTTATGCCAGGACCCACTGCTTTTGTTACTTTGGTTCTACAGGATATTTTGAAATTGAATTTTTTAATCATTCTAGGATTGCTCCTGTTGCTCAGGATTGGTGTAGCTACTCTGACCTTTTGTGCTTCTGTATGAATGTTAGGATTATTTTTTTCAGTCAGTAAGAATGTCACTGGAATTTTGACAGAGAGTACATTAAATCTGTAGATTACTTTCAGTTATATGGCCATTTCATCAATATTCATTTTGCTGGTACAAGAACATGGGGCAAATTTCCATTTTTGGTGGTTTTTTTCAACTTCTTTTAAAATATTTTATAATTTTTCTTACAGAAATCTTTCTCCACTTTGATCAGGTTTATTTCTAGGTTTTCATTGCCTTCCTTCCTTCCTTCCTTCCTTCCTTCCTTCCTTCCTTCCTTCCTTCCTTCCTTTCCTCCATTGTCATCCTTACTCCTTCTCTTTCTCTGTCTCTCCTTTTTTTTCCTCTGTCTCTATCTCTCTGTGTCTCTAGTTGAAGCTATTATGAATGAAACTATTTTCCTAATTTTTGTCACAACCACTTTATTACTGGTATATAGGAAAGCTACTGTCTTTGTATATGTATTCTGTATCCTGCTGATTGTAAAAATGTGTTTATTAGCTCTAAAATTATTTTGGTGTTTTTAGGTCTTTTAAGTATGCAATCATATCATCTGCAAACAGTGATAAGTTGACTAATTTCTTTTCTATTTGTGTCTATTTTATTTCTTTTATCTTGCTTGATTGCTCCAACTAAAACTTCAAATATTATGTTGAACAAAAAGTTTAAGATTCAACTGACTTATTTGTGATTTTAGGGAAAATATTTTCAGCTTCTTCCAAATTGATTTGATGTTGATCGTGGGTTTTTTGTATATAGGCTTAATTGTGTTAGGATAAGATCATTTTATACTTAGTTTCATCAAAATTTTTTTGAACATGAAATGATGTTGAAATGTGCCAGATCTTCTCTCTGTGTCTATTGACATCATCATGTGATTTGATCCTTGATTCTATTTATGTGTATTAAATTGCATTTACTGAATTGTATATATTGAATTTTATTTATTGAATTACTCTTGCAACCCTGAAACCTGACTTCATCATAATGATCTACTTATAATGTTATGAATTTGTTTTGTAAATATTTCATTGAGTATTTTTGCATTTGTGAGAATCAAGAATGTAGTTCCTTTCCATTTCCTTCCTTTCTCTTCCTTTCCTTTCCTTTCCTTTCCTTTCCTTTCCTTTCCTTTCCTTTTGTTTCCTTTCATTTCCTTTCATTTTCTTTCATTTCCTTTCATTTCCTTTCCTTTCCCTTCCCTTCCCTTCCCTTCCCTTCCCTTCCCTTCCCTTTCCTTCCCTTCCCTCCCCTTCCCTTCCCCTTTCTGTTTTTCTGTTTTCTTTTCTTGTCTTTTCTTCCTTTCTTTCCTCCCTCCCTCCCTCCCTCCCTCTCTCCCTTCCTTCCTACCTTCCTTCCTTCCTTCCTTTCTTCCTTCCTTTCTTCCTTCCTTTCTTCCTTCCTCCTTTCCTTGTCCAATTTGTTATCAGGGTGACACTGGCTATAAGAAATAAGTTTGGACAGCTTCCTATACTTTCTAGTTAATGGAATGGTTTGAGCAACATTCTTTCATTTCTTCATGTTTAAAGATTTGGTAAAATTCATAACTGGATCTGTTTACTTCTGAGCTTTTTGTTTGGGAGCATTTTAGCAGGCCTCCAATCTCAATGCTGGCTATGGATATTTTTATCCTTTTGGTTCAATTTTAGGAGGGTATATGTATCTAGAAACTTACCAATTTCTTCTAGATTTTCCAAGTCATATGTAATGATTTTCCTGACTTTAGCAGTATGTATTATTATGTCCCCCTTTTTGTCTATCATTTACTAAATTAAGTCATTCTTTCTTTAGGGAGTTTGGCCGATGCATTATCAATATTGTTTTTCTTTTTATTTATTTATTTATTATTTTAAAGAGTAAAAGAAGGATAACATAGTAATAGGAGGGCGTACCAAATTACAGACAAAGTGGTAGGAAATTATTAATGGTTGTTGTTTTACATATTGTTATCTATAAGATAGTTTCTCAGGAAAACAAATAGACAAATAATAGTGAGTTACAGACAAAAGTGGTAGGAGATTATCAATGGTTGTTGTACTATACGTTGGTATCTTCAAAGTGGTTTCTAAAGAAAATAAATAGAGCTATACATGAGTGACCAGTTGAATGATCATTGACTATTCTCAATTGTTGTTGTAGGAAACACATAGTACTAAACATACATCCACTCACAAAATAGAATAGGAACAATACAAACATTACAGAGTTATGGAAAGATTAGTAAGAAAATATTAATGGCTGCTGTAATACATGGTGGTATCTTCAAAGTGGTTTCTCAGGAAGACAGATATGAAAGAAAGATCTAACAAGTAGTTACAGTGTATGGGTTGTGGAAAATAGCCTATTACCTCCTCAGAAGTGACTCCTTTCACTGAGGTATGATGGCTGGAAGGAAGGCCAGGATTGAAAGGAAGGACTGAGAGACTTGCACCTGTGTTTGGCTGTTTTCTTTTTCCTCTATAGTCATGATTACCTGGGGCTCCTCCATGGAGATGACAGTCTGGCCAGAGGGAGAAGGCAGAGTATGCCCCAGGCCCCTCATTCCTGTTGGACTAACTGGTAGGATGGGGTCTGAGTTCTGGGGCCTCCGCTTCAGAGGGCAGACCTATCTCCAGTGGTCACCTTTGTATTCAGGGCATGGCCCAGGGGCCTTCTTAGGGCAGTTCCTCTTGAGGTGGCCCAGCTTTTAACAGTGGTAGCAGATGAATGTAGTTGTCAAGTTCTTCTTGGGGCCCTGAGAATCAGACTTAGGGTCTGTTTCTCTTAGTACTGCAGCAAAAGCAGCTGCTTTTTCTCGGTCTCTTTGTTTTCTCTCCTTGGCCGCCTCCTCATCATGGCTATAGAATATTGAGGTGGTAATTCTTACTAACATCTCATGTGAGCCACCTGGAGCAAAAGCCATTTTTTTGTAGCTTTTTCTCTCCAGCCTCCCAGTGCACTGGGACCCTACAACCACTTAGTGTCCTCTTCCCAACCGTCAGCACAGGCTACAGGAATATCAGTGCAGACCTCTCTGGAGCTCCACTCGCTCCTCCACCACAGCCTGTACTGTCAAGGGAAGAATGACTTCCAGGGGGTCTCCCCAAGTATTGCACAGGGTCTTCCTGGTTTCCAGCTTCTGAACAGCTCTTGTGACCCTGGTCAATTAGACCTCTGAGTCTTCGGGCGTAGCTTGTATTCTCCTGTTCTCAGAGTCCTTGTTCAGCTGCTGCTCCTCTGCTGACTCTGGACCTTCTGGCTCTCAATGGCAGGGTAAAGAGGAACCTTTATGTGGCATGTATTCCCAGGGGTTTCTTTGTGTCAGGATGATTCACTCACATCCGTGGGTGGGTCTCTGTGGCTGGCGCGTGGTGGGCCAATTGTGTCATTGCTTCTCTGTGTCATGATAATTCTTGGCAGAGCAGTTGGCCTGAGGGCCGGGATGTGCCGCTGTGTGGCTTCCCAGGTGCCTGCACAGCTAGGGGCTGGCCCAAAGGCCAGTGCACTCTGTCACATGGCTTCCCAGGCACCTGCAGCCCGTCTCTGGGGGGCTTGTGTGGCTAGGGACTGGCCCAAAGGCCCGTGCATCTCTGACATACTCTGAACATGCTCTGCATTCTCTTCAGCTGCTCTCTGGAGGACGGAGTGTTGGGAGGAGCAGAGAATCAATTCAGGAGGCTGCTGTAGGCCAGGTGAGCAGTGATGTTGCTTGGGCTGGGGCTGTGGCAGTGGATAGGAGAAGAGGTAGATTCAGTGTATTTTGAAGGTTGATAGTGGATTTGCTGATGAATTCAACGTAAGAAATGAAGGATTCTGGAAGCACTGGTGGAGACTTCTGTCCTTACCTCTTCCTGCTTCCACTGGCATTCCTTGGCTTGTGGCTGTGCCGCCCAGCCTCTGTCTCTGTGGCCACATTGCCTTCTCTTCTGTCGGCATCCTGCAGTGTGACCTGGATGGATTTTGTCCCTGGTTCTCCCTCTTTTCTCTGCTTCCTGGCACCATGGTCCGAGCAGCTTTTCTCCATCAGGCCCTTCCTGCATGTCATTTCTCTTTTGAAGCCAACCTTGCTCCTTTCTCCAGAGCATTGCACAAGGGGGTACTCAACTTGCCGAGTGGATCAGGGACTCTGTTTTCCTTTTTAAAGAACCAATTCTTTGTTGCGTAGATCATGTGCATTTTCATTTTAGGTTCTACTTCTCTTACTTTGCTTTTGCTCTTTGTTGTTCATTTCCCTCTCCTGTTTTGTGGACTGACAGATTCCGTGTTCTAAGATATTGAGACGAGCCACTTAATTAAGCTCTCTCTAACTTTTACGGCAGAGACCAATAGGTATATACTTTTCTCTTCTAACTATCTGTTATTTCCACACATACTTGTATGTTGTGTGTCCATTTTCTTCACAAGTGTTTTAAATCCCCTTCAGTCTTACCAGTGTCTCACTGGTTTTTCTAGTCCTGCTTGCTTGGGGTGCTCAGTGTCTCCTTGAACATTCATGACTCTTTCCAGATTTAGGAATTTTCGTGCTATTGTTCCACATACTTTTTCTATGGCTATAGCCTGTAGTCTGGAGCATTTTTATATGAAAATTCACTAGTTTGGTATTCTAATTGTGTCCCAGGTTTATTAGTATTTTTTTTGTTTTTTTCCTTTTTGTTTTTTTCTTTTTTGTTTCCTTTTTCCTTTTTGTTTTTTTCAATTTGAGAATGAATGTTTTGAATTTTGTGTAGTATTTCATCCATTTTTCTGCCTGTGTACTCAGCTACTGAGGAGTTATGGACATTTGCAGATGCCGCATGGCCTGCTTTTCATACTTCTTGTATTCCTGTGCTGAGGTCTGTATATCAGTAGAGATGAATATCTTCTCTACTTTTGTGTGAGGTTCTTGGCAAGCAGCTTGTTTTGAGGGTTTGACCCCATAGGACAACGTGGAGAAAAATGAACCACAGTAATCACAAGAACAAAATGGATACTGAATATAATACAAACTGAAAGAAACAACTACACCAACAAACATCACAGCAATGAAAGGGGGCAATAACAGTATAAAGTGAAAGGTGAAATATTAATAAAGATTAAAACTAGTAAAAAAACTAATAGTAATAGTAACATAGTAGTGATAAAATAAGGGAAAATGGAAAAAAAACAAAAAATTAGAAAAGATGAGAAAGAGGAGAGCGAAGTGAGATAAAAATCAACTCAAACACGAAATTACAGAACAGAAAAAAGAAAACAAAAATGAGAAGAAAAATAGAAAAGAAAACAAACAAGAAAAAAGATTAAAAACAGAAAGGAAAACAAAACCAAGTCTAAGAAATTCCTGAGATGAGATTCTTGGCTTGCTGAAGCTTCTTTCCGGGGTGTGTAATAGCGGGATCCAGGTCTGAGCGCGCGTGCGCGCGAGTCTGTAGTTCACGCAGGCGCCCTGCTGTCGTCTCAGTCCTGCACGCTGTGTAAAGGTAGAGCTTTACGCTGCCTTTCCTGCTATGCAGACCCAGTTAATAGTTTGTTCTCTGACTTAAGATATACTCATGCAGAGGTGCTTTTTGTGTTGTTTTGTGTATCTGGAGCTAGTGCCAGTCCCTATTACATTTATGACGTATGATTTAGGTGGAAGCCTCACTCCAAAGCCCTCTGCCCATGCGTCCTGGTGTGTGCCAAATGTCCAATTAAAAGTACATTTCCAAAAGTATCAGAGAATATGGGGAGCGCACACGCCAGTGCCTTCTTTAGTGAAGGTGCTAGCTGTGGGAACCATGCAGTCCGCTGGCCTGGACGCGCACGCATTCACACTTACCTCAGAAAAGCACTCGCAGGTCCCACTCCTCACAGCAGAGTGCGGCTGCTGACCGCTGTGCTTTCTACTGCCTGCGCTCCCTGCTGTGTGAACGTTTCAGTGCGTGTGAGAAATGCTCCTGGCATACTAAATGGCTGGCCCTCAGGGCTTCCTCCCATTTAGTCAGTGTACCTGGGTGTCCCCTAGGGACCCTGAAGTATGGGTGTTTCATAAATTCTGATACTCAGAATAGCCGAGTCCCAAACAGTAAGCCCTTTTTCAAAATAGTACCTTGGTATAGCACTTTGACAAATGGTGAAAAATGCAGTGTATTTTTTCTCCAAAGCTTGTCTGCCGCGCAGAAGGAATCATTTTTAGGCTAAGTTCGCATGCTGAATTTACCATTTGCAATAATCGTGGGTTTCTTTGTGGACAGGATCGCCAGTCCACTATTTATCGTCAAGGCTGCCAACACTCCCTGGGCTAACCGACTTCCTGTCCTGCGGGATTCTGCTCCCCAGAGAGCTGAGGCCGAATGAAGGTTCCCTTGTGACGTTCCCTGTGCTGCATGTCTGCCCTTCTACGTTTTCCAGCTTTCCTGTCACCTTTTCCTTTAGTTCTAGAAAATTTCTCCTTTCTTTCTCTTCTCAGAGCACAGATTCTGCTCTGTAAGTAGACTTTCTTCCTCACAGAGTGCTTCAGAGGGTAAGATATTCTGCTGTCCTACTTGGAATACATGGTTTCTTGAATGTTTTTGCTTAAAGTAGGGAAGGGTGTCACCTCTGATTGTATAATTCCTTCCAATTTGTCTTAAGTCAGTGGCATTCTTGAAACATACCACGTGTGATTACATACTGAGATATTTGCGAATAAGTTGATATTTTCATTTTTTTTGCACCTGAAATACAAGAAATACATTCCATCTCTAATTTTGAGGGCTTCCTGTGGGTTTTGCCTGTGGTTTTATTCACCTAGTTTATACATTAACCACATATTTTCTGAATGCCTATTATGTGCCTGATGCTTAGCCAGGAAACTGGAAGAGTTTTGTAAAAGAAAATATTCTTGGTCTGAAGGAAATTTCAGTAGTGGAGGAGATATAAATTATAGGTAGGAAAAAATGAATGGGCAACCGTAAAGTTGTCTCATATCACCAAGAAATGAACTAAAGATTCCAAGTGATGAAGAATAAGATAGAAGAATTTAAGGACATCGGACAGTGGTCCCTGCTGCAGTAAACTTTAATTCAAAGTTAGAAGAATAAAAAGAAATTGATGGAAGTATGTGCAGTAATACTGTGGTATGAAACAAATACCATGTTTTTCCAGGCCCTTATTTGCAGTATAAATAATATTGGGAGAACTGTCTTTGAAACCAACCAATGGAGTTGTAACGGTCTTGCTAGGATGTACATGTTTCTGTCTAAGGACTTTTCTTCAGAGTCCACACCACGTGACAGGGATATTGGTTTTTCAGCCATCAGTCAGATAAGTTGCACACTAGAAACCCAAATCAATTATAAACCTGACCACATACAGGGATGCTCAGGTAACTTACACTGTCTGTGAGAAGCACAGAGGAGTTCTGAATAGTGTAAACCCTTGTCTCTGAGGGCACCTGTGATTTTTGCTAATTTCCTCTGAAGAAGTATATGCAAAGGGAAAAGAAAACATACGACTTCCAGTAGTTTAAAAAAAGTAAACTACTCTTTTAAACTTGTTTTTTTAGTCATCAATTTTCAAAGATGAGCTGTACATTTTTGAGTAAAAAGGATCCTTGAAATGTTTTATTCTGTTTTTTCCCTTATAAATCTGTATAGTCTTTCACATATGTCTATAATGTAAAGATTATTTGGAGGCTTAGTGATCCCTCTTTGTTTAATATGCTAGAAGATTTTAAAGGCTAGTCTTTTATGTTAGAGGGTCTTGCTGTTTGGATAGGATTCTTTGATATTTTTCATATTCATCAGTGGTATTTTCAAGTCACTACTGACATGTCCCGCAGTGTTCTACTAATGTAGAAACAAAAATTCTCACCTTAGGCAATAATGTGAAAAGCACACCTGTATATGTGTATTTTATATATCTCTATATAAATGTGTGTAGTATAAATCCTGTAGTTTTCAAAAAACATTTAAGACAAATAATTTTCAATGTCTATATCATTTTAGTGAATCAATTTACATCACTTCTAGGAATACATATTCCTGAAAATATTTAAACAAAGAAAAAGTTATACTCACTAAAATATTTAATACTTTCTATAATATCAACAACTTGGAAGCTGTCCAAATTTCCAACAATTAGAATTGCCTATATATTTTATTAAATTTCCTACTTGTATGTACATTTTATTGATTTATACCGTGCAATATTTTGTCAGTCTTGGACAATAATTGAGTTACAATGTTGAGGGATAGAGAGTAAGAGATAATGAAATAGTTTTTATTTCCTCATAAATCACTGTTCAGTAGGTGTCCTACAGAAGTCTGAAATACAACACATACAGAAATTCTTACCTCAGAAATGCTCTCCTTTCTGAATTCCTTACCTACTGAACTTTATCACTGTAAACACCAAACAGAATGTAGAAGCTTGGTACTGTCCCTGGTGTTTTCCCCACAAGAAATCTGCCTTTTTTGTTGTCACTTAGCATGGCCCAGGCCCCTACCGACCCGCTCTTGGCCATGTATGATGCATCCCCTGAAACAACCATGGCTGTGTCCCATTGTATTACTGCTAGTTTCTCCTTTCTCTTGCAAATATTTTCCACTGAAACACAGAGAAGTTCACGTCAGTGCTCTGCTTAGAAATATTGATGGTTCTCCAACATATCTGGGATAAAACTTCAACTCCTTTTCATTAGATAAATTTCAAAAAATAGGAACTTGTAAATTTTCCTCATAGATGTATAATGAATATGTTAATAAAGTTTGAGATTTTGTTAAAAGGAACAAAGTTTTTATGACATCAGTGTCTGATGTAATGTTAAAGATTTGAGTTAAAATTACCCATGTAGGAATCTTTGGCAACGTAGTATGTATAACCAATTTTTGAAAAAGAAAACTACAGGATCTTGTATGTGTCTTATTATGTCTGGATAAATATGCTGTAAGGAAGCACTGCTTTTGAAATCTATGTATCTATTTATTTTGTTGTTGGCGATAGTAAACATGCAATGATTTGTTATAATAGTACTCTGTTTAACATTAAATATTTCAAAGAAGTGGAGCCTAGATTTCAAGAAAAATACAATAACACTAGTGATAATTTTAATGTCTCTCATTAGGTGTGTGAAAAGAAAAATTTAAACTACATTCTAGGTTGCACATTTCTATCTTCTGGGACAGGAAAGAATATTCTGCTTAGCCAAATAGAAAATGTGTATTTTGCTGGAGTATAACTTAAATTATAGTTATTTTTTTCTAGTATTAAGTAGGTATCTAACAGAATAGGGAATTTAATAATTTTACAGATATGATTGTTTTGAGTTCTTCTGTGACACAGGCTAAAGGACCAAACGATTTTGTTTGGCAGAATTTCCTTATCCTTAGCACAAGAGAAAACGTTTTTGAGAGATTTGCCTTCTCAGCATTAGGCATAGGGAGCTGGATGTAAAGACAATGAGTTGAGACAAAAAGGATAGTCACTGTAACCTCACCCTCTTACAAAGTGACAGAAAGAGTAAAGATGCTCAGATTGCTCTGAAATCACATAGTCAAATGTCTTGGTTACTTTTTTTCTCGCTGCTGGGACAAAATACCTGACGCCCAAAATTAAGGAAGGAAAGGTTTATTTCGCTTACAGTTAGTGGAAGTTTCAGTCCTTACTTGGCAGATTATAAGGCAGAGTGGCACATGGCAAAGATCTACAGCTCAGGGCAGCAGAACACAGCTATGCTGCAAGCACACACCAGGGCAGAATGGGGGAGGAATGGCCTCAAGCACTCTTTTCCTCTCCCTTACATATGCAAACTATCCACCCCAGGGCGGGTGTAGCTCTCACACCCACCAAACTCTAAAAGCCTGCCCCTCAAGCCTGGCCACTTGAGGCTTTGGGGGGACACACATATTCAAACCATAACAGCAAATCTCAAACATCAGCTCCTAGGGATGCTACAAGGAAGAATTGATTAGGTGCACAGTTATTTGAATCAGCGTAAGGATTAAAACATTTAATCAATAGGTATTGAATGAGTAATTCGTAGATGTTCTTCTAAGGGAGAAACATGTTGCTGGCATATTCTTTTAGAAAGGTTAATTATTGTCTTTCTCAATCACTTTTAAGAACAATTAAAATTTTAATCAACAGAATCTTACTTTATTTGGCAAGATTTTAAGCATTCATTTAGAAAAACTGCTTCCTTTACCACTTATTGCTGGTCTTATTTGGCAAGTACCATGGAGAAAAGAAGCAGAAAATAAAATTACTTTTACTTAGGAGTAACATTCAACTATTCTTGATGTCTTCATGGTGTTTTTGCTTCAATACATTGTGTTCTTTTCATGGTTTAAAATCTATACCTCTGGTTTTGAACATAAAATGCATAATTAATATGAAATAAATTTTCATTATAATTTGCAGCCCATGGTTAATTTAATTCTGACCTTTGATCCATTGCCTTACATTTTATCATCCTTACTGTTAACCCCTTGATGTATTTGAACAAAATAACATGAATGAACTGGAAGATGAGAGCGTAAGTGGAGAAGAAGAACTAGAGAAGGGGAAGAGGAATACTCAGTGAGAGATCACTGTCAGTACAAAGGGTCTCTCTTCTAAACTATCTCAGCTGACGTTCACATCAATCATATGTACATATTTCGCATTTCTCCTCTGTGCTGTATTATTTCAATCAGTTGAGATTTAACAAGCTCCTGCTCCTGAAGGAAAGTTTTCTTCTAGTCAACACTCTCGAGTACAGCAGGTAATTCCCTTGTGTCCCATAATATTATCCATGTACTTTACCATCCCTCTCTCATAATGAGCACGGTGTCCACTTGCATGCTCTTTATCTTATAAAGATGAATCCACAATTGTAAAAATAGCAGGCATGAAGTGTTTACAGAGAGACAAGTACTTAGATATTCTTTGTTCACTCCATATTTACTTCTTTCATTACTCTTTCAACCATTTTCATTTCTAGTACCATTTTCTTGTATTTAATAAATAATTTTTCCAGTGGTGTGTCTTTAGTTATACACAACTAATAGTGTACCTTTCTCAGTTTATGTTGCATTGAGAGTTCTTCAATTTGCTTATAATTTTAAAGAAGATTCTTGTTAGATATATAATACTGTATATAGCTGGCAGGTTTGCTTTCTCCGCAGCATATTATAATCATCAATTGATTATCTTTTGGTGCTCAGATTTTTCTGTTGCAAAATCACACTTTAGTCGTGTTGCTGCCTTACTAAAATATGCTTACTTTTCTCACTGGTTTTAGTATTTTCAAAGATTATCCCTTGCCATTGCTCTCTTTGGTCAGTTATGTTATGATGTAGCTCAGTGAACTTACTTTGTACTGCTTAGATGTCTTGAGCTACTTGTATCAGTAGATTGGTGTCTAATAACAGTTATGGAACTTGGAGACCATTTTCTCTTTAAAAATTGCTTTTGTTCTATTTGCTTTTCCTCTTCTGTGATTAAACTACATTTGTGATACTATATTTTTGTGTACAGTTTATGTTATTTTCTCTTATGCTTACGTCTGCTTAAATCCTGTGACCTTTTGTAGTGTAGTACACGTCAAAAATAGTTTTTTCAGCTTCGTTGAACTTAGATCTCAAGGTCAATTACTGTATTTTTATAGTTCAAAACTTTCCATTTTATTGTTCTATTAATTGTATCTCTTCGGTGAAAATTTATTTCTTATAACATTTTTCTAAACTGTCCAAAATATGGTTATTTTTATGTTTCTCAACTTATTTTCAAATTTTTGTCATCTATGCTTTTTCCTACTGTATATTGTCTTTCTCATATTCTTAGTTTTTAGTCCTCTTTGGGTTGCTATAACAAAATACCTGAGGATAAATAACATTAAGAAGGTTATTTGCATCATGATTAATTTCTCAAAACGTCTGAAGTGCATGGTGGTGGTGTCCTGGTGAGGGACGCCTAGTTGCACAGCAATATAGTCAATATAGTGCAGAAATGGAAGAATTTAGACCAGCCGTATACAGAGTGGAGCACATGAGCTATCCTTCCTTTATAACAGTTTGAACTCACCAGGACTAATTAAGTGCCACATGACCTGCATGATTCTCAGGAAATGTCGTTAATCCATTTATGAGAATGAACCCTTCAGGACCTTGTGACATTCCACTCGGCCCAGCCTGTTCAGGATTTTACTATCTCAGTGGTACTAACCCAGTGACCAAGTTCACAGGCACATGTGCTTTTGGAGACAAGCCACTTCCAAATCATACCACTAAGTATTTCTGCCAAGTTTTGCTTTATGTCCAGGTATTTTGTGTGAAAATGTGGCAACACTCTTGGTAGTGATGTTTGTCAGAATAGAGAATCGTTCTGTTTTCTGCCAGGAGGCAAGGGAACCCTGCACCCTCATCCTCATGGATTTGGGGAGGATCACAGGTATTGTACGGACTGTTCTCCACTTAATTTTGCACTCCTTGTGCGGAGTCCCACAGAGTTTCAAACTGAGAGTCTGAGCATTTCCTAAGGGACCCACTCATCGCTGCCACCATGATATATCGTTCAAGACCCAAGCAAAATAGTGTGGCAGTCACGCTCTGGTTTTCAGTTAAATTTTCCTCATTTTTCTCATCTTCTTGCCTTGTGCAGCTTATTCCAAAAATGCCTGGTGTGGAAAATCACTGCCCCGTGCTGGGCTTGCTTCTGTGAACCTATATTTTGTCTGATATTTTTTGGCTTCAAATTCAGGCTACTTTAGCACCACCAACACTAATTATCTGCTTCCCAGCTTGATGAGTCGTCTACTTTATATCTTAGTGGAAATTGTAGTACAAAGGACTCCATAACAGCCAGAGAAGGAGTCACTATTCTAAATTGCTACTAATGCAGCATGTTATTATTTCTGTACTGTGAGTGTGACCGGTCTTGCTTGTTTAAGAAACTGATAGACTGTGTTCGTCTTTGGTGGCCAGGCTCTTGTTCACTGATCTGCAAGACTGAGCTGTCGACCTTGGGGAGTTCTGTCTGACTGCCTGGCTTCTGCAGCAGCTCGTCATGTTTGGCGTAGCTACAAGGACTTCAGCTGGTGGCTCTTTGCATTTTGTATTTGAAATGTTTTATTTGTCATCTGTGAATATCTAATTTAATAATGTTATTCCAGTTTTAGTTTCTTTTTATTGTAATGTTTGTAATATATATGTGTATATATATGTATATACAAACATATAAAAAATCCATTGTTTAATTTTCCTTTTGTGCAGCTTATCCACACACTGGGCATTTATTTGGCACATAGGGAGAGATGTAAAATGATTTTCTAGGACTGCAACTTGCCTTTAGTCATTTCACTATCACTAATTTAATGTTTTCCCTACTTACGACTCATGATGCCACTTTTAATGTTATTATTATATATTAAAACTATATTTTGGTGATATTTTATCTCATTACTCTTTCTTTTCTTCATTGATATAGTGTTATGTGTGCATATAGTGTACACATTTGGAAGAAATCATTATCTCATTTTTTGGAGTTTATTTTATATTGCTAGAAGTATAATTTTATTGTATTTTAAAATAACTACCCCAAGTTCTTTGTATGCTATGTTTTTACAGCATAATATGTTACTATGTTATGTCATTATGTTTTTAAAATAAAATCTTTTTGTGATTCTTCATTAGAACAATCTTGAGTAAAATTTTGTATTTTAAATATTTAGTGACAAACACTACTTTTTGAGACTATTAATCTAATAAATATGAAGATAGTTTGGTATTTTATTTTCTATTGGTTAAATGTATACATTTTTTCCTAGATATTTCATATAGTTTTGCTATTAATGAAATTTCTTTGGCATGACATTTAAAAAGTTGAATAAAATATTCATCTAAATGGTTCCAGTATACTCAGATTTTATGTGGCTACTGAAGATTTATTTTCTTTTTAATTCTCATGATTTAACAAAATCAGCCTCGAGTTTTTAATTTAAGGTGTAGAATCATGACATATATGAGTAATAGTACTTTAAATGTGTTCACACAGACTATGAGGAACTAATTTTACCTCTTTCTAACTAACAATTTTATTGTATATTTCTTTTTTTTGTTGTTTGTTTTTGTTTTTTTTCCAGTATCAGGAATCGAACTCAGGACGTTGCACTTGCCAGGCAGGAGCTGTGTCCCTGAGCTAAATTCCCAGCCCTTATTGGATATTTCTGTTTTGCAACTTATTTTACAAGCTAAAATGCCTCTAAATGAATTTAATTATTAGATGCAATGTTAGACTTATTTATAATAATTTTATATAATAACAAATGTATCTTTTAAATTCTAATGAAAATATCATTTTCTCAGGAATAAACCCCGAAATAAGCTAATTTATCCTGTAATCTCTTTCTATGGGTGGCATTATGATGGTAGTTATGAATACCTTGTAAGCAGGGTGATATAAGTTATTAAATTTTCTAACATTTTCCCTATGTTTTTATCATCATAGACAAAGTGTACGGTAACGCTGAGCTTGAAGTGTATCTTTCAGTGTTACGTTTCTTGTTGCGCAGCAGGTATGTAGATGTTGCTTATTTTATGTACTTGTTGACTTCTAATTTTGGTTTGAATTCCATGTATTGTGCCTAAAATTGTCTTACAGATAAATTGTTTTTTATGTTAAAATTATATGGTCTTTGAATCGACTATGTTGGTTATATATGGAAAGAATTGGGTAGATTTTAAGGTACTCCTATGTCCTTGAAAATCTTCTAAAATACCTTGAACTTCTTAGAGAATGTTTACAGGCAAAACTCTCTGAAAAAGGAACAAATTTTATAAAATAATTTCTTGATAATTTCCTCAATTTTTCCCTTGTTATTGGGTTTTATTAAAATGTTCCACTTTTTTTGCTCAAACATATTTAGTTACTGACAGTTTCAAAGAAACTCTCCATTTCAATGGAACTTGTACCTTTTTGGTAAATGGCTCAGCATTTTACACAATTTTCATTTAAAATAAGTCTGTGTAAACTTAGGTATCACTGTGTCCAGAATTCAGACATTCCCAACTATCCATTCACTTTCCAAATGAGACTTGCAAATGGCCATTGGGCATATGAAATTATGCTTTATGTCACTGATGATTTTTTTAAAAGAGTAGAAGATAGTACATTATTTTTAAAATTAAATTCTCAAATGATAACATGACTACATGTAGAAGAATAATTAATCAAACTTAAAATAAGTACATAATGTTAATAGAAATGAATAGTATAATTATTTCAGGTATCTTGTATGTACACATATATATTTTTTTCCCTTCATTCTTTTCTCCTTCCCCCCACCCCAGTTGTCCTTTCCTCTTGAGCAGCTTATTTCCCTTTCACAATATCTACTGTGCCTTTTGGACTGTATTTACAAGATTTACATGCATGGAAAGTAGAGTATGTTATAAAGTGCTAGCTGGGGTTTTTCCTGGTTAATTGTGCCTTTTTCTTTCTTATCACCTGTAGTTTTCAATATATTGAGTATAAATTATGTGTAACAAAACTGAAAATGTGTTTTAAGTAGATAAGTAATAACAAAAGGAAAATTAACAATAAAAATGTGATAGTAAATTTTTAGAAAGTACAAGATCCAGGTTTTTGATGCTCGTGGCGCTAACCTGAAGTTCTTGTGCCGCTCCTGCCGGCCAGGCTGTCCTCTCCCCGTGAAGTCCTTTGCAGTCCATGCTTTCCTGATCTAGCACTTACCAGCACTTTCTCTTTATCACACCTAACTGCGAAGAGGAATATTTATCTTCCACGTCTTCCAGTACCTGGATAAGCGCTTAGTGTATACGATTTGTTTTAATGCAGGGACGAGGGAGTCATTTTTTCACGAACTGATTCAATAGAGAAAAGCAAAGAGCTTTGCAGAACAAGACACAATGAGTGGAGATTAATGCCCACTATTCAAGTTGCAGGAAGAAGTGCTTCTTGTAAGAAATTTTGTGTTGAAAAATCGTTAGAAAAATTGTTGAATAATGACACCTGGGTTAGACTAAAATTCTAGAAAAGTTTGAACATATCTGAAAACCCCTCCCTTTTTGCTAAATATGAGAAAAATATGAGCAGCGTCATTTTAAAACATTCAGTAGGAAGTAAATACTTATCTCACAAACTTTAATCCTTTTAGTTCATTTTGTTAAATTATAGGATTTATAATATTTTTATATCTACCAGTATCTGTAATGTTTATTGCATATTACAAGCAAATAATATCCATATATACACTGCACATATAAATGCATAAGCCCCTTTTATGTGGCAGAAGGCAATTTCATTTAATGATGGCAGTGATGGATAGTTATACATTCTCAATCGATTGCTTCAATACCTGCTCATAATCCTACAATATTAAAAAGAATCCCTTAACATTTGCTCTTGATGCTCTTTAGAAAGCAAATATATTTCTGTTCCTGAATAAAACACTGAGTATTAAAGATTTAGATAAATGACACTGACTGCTGCCAGCAGTGTCCCCTGCAGTGAATTAAAAAATACACTTAGCATGAAAACAAGAACCAGATGTTATTTTTACAGTCATTGTTCAAATGGCTCCAGTGAGCTGTGTTTTCCCTGATGCTCCTTTGACTTCTCATAAAGAATATGACTTACGGACTTTTTATGTCTATGAAAGGATAGAAAGAGTGGCAGTGGTGGTGATATCTAACACATAATCATTTTATAAACGGATTTGCAGAAGTCAAGTAACAATTCACCAAAATACAAACCGTCATTTCAGACCTGAGACTCCTTGCTTAGCAAATGTCTTCCCCTCACACGGTGGCACAGAGCCATGAGAATTCACAGCCGTCTTCACAAAGGGAAAATCAAGAGGCACACAAACCTCATCACAGCCCCACTCAAAATAAGAAATGAGTCCAAGAAACCCTGCAGAAACACACTCTGTGTTTGCAGGAACGGATGCAGGGTTTATCTGGGAGGTGTTAGCAATCAGCAGAGTGGATAGAGTGTCTTTCAGTAGAACAGACTTGAAAATATAAAGCTAGCACAGGGTAATACAGACAAATGGTCTTGTAACCCTGTCATCCATTTTCACGGTGTTATCTAAACAGCGACACAGTTAGTGGACATCCATCCAAGTCAGTTTCAAGAAGTGTCAACTAACAAGAAAAGCACTTCTTAACAGTTGAATGCTCCGTAGGTAGATTATATGTGGACATGATTAATAGTATTTGTTCGGTGAATAGAATTTCTTCCCTAAATATTAGATACAAAGTAGAGTTTTAAATACAAAATAAAAATATGAAGTTGAATGAACAGTAAAATAAAAATAATATTCTTCAGATATCTTCATGCTAGAATCTGAGTTATGATCCTGTCATCTCTTCGCTTGTTCGTTCCCAAAGCTTCCAAGATTTAACCTCTGTATAAAACTGGAGTAAAAGTAGACTCGATTTCAGGGCTGATAAGAATATGGAAGTAGCGGCATCCAAATGGCATGTACCTGAATGAGTCTGTTTGCTTCCCGCTGTGCGCTGATCTCCGGCCTTTCAAAGCAGAACTTGCAGGTGAGCGCTTCCACCCACCCTCAGGCTTCCCCTTCCCTCTAGCGTCCGTTTCCTGCCTTGCACCTTCAGTTCTCGTTTTCCCCGTGTAACCACTCTCCGTTGCTCTGGGAAGAAAACGCGCACTTTTTCAAAGCTGACACCGTCGCTTCAGGAACATTCTGGACAGTGCAGTGTTGAGGACCCAGAGCTGCTCGCTGCCCGTCTTTATCCACAGAGCACTCCGCCATCCCTCCCGCACAGCCGATGAGGCCGGTGTGTTGCACCGTAACTCATGACCAGCCAGTAAGTGACGACTGAGTAAACCAAGTGTTACTCTACAGTACTGGCTTTTCAAAGTGCCTTCATATGTATTATTTTAAGGTAGAATGGAACCTATTTTAACTTAAAATAATAAAAACCGATACTAGATTTTTACCACCTAATATGTCACAAGGACGAGAATGCCTGCTTAGAGCAATTTGATAACGATTCCAGTGCCACATAAGTAATATGCACCTATAGACAGGTCATTCCTTAGCACTAGAATACACATTTTGCATTTTTATCTGTAGTGAAAAGTCCAAAATATTTCATAATTCATGGTTAGCATCCAAGTTTCCTAAGGGGTGGGGAGGGAACAAGCAAGACATTCATGGAGATTTGCACTTTAAATCTAACCGTGACAAATAACACAAGGCCAAGCAATAAACAAAGTGAGTGCCTTTCTGTAAGAACACACTCCCAGAGCTCTGTATCCCTGCCTATGAATCTGGGTCAAGGCAAACCTTGCTTTGTCTTGTTCCCACTCTGGAAAGTTAACTTCTTTGACATAAAAATAAGGATGTAGACACGGAACCTTCAAGTCTGCCTTCATCACTTACGACTTAGCTGGAGCACGTGATGCTTGGAAGCCTTTCTAGGGCACGATTAATTTTGCATTTACTCTGAGGTGCTACAGCAGGCCAGGGAAGTACATTCATTCCTTTACGCAAGGATGCGTGAGAGGAACTAATGATGTCTTGGTTTGATTATAGCAACAGACTCCAAAAATGGTTTCCTGACAGAAATCTTGACATGTTGCAATTATTTTCCTACAGGAAAATCAGAGTCTATTTTTATTAAACAGTTAAATTACTTGAAATTCTCCAGTGGCTTCTTGTTGAAATTACAGTCCCACCTAGCATCCTTTCACGCTGTGCTTGGGTTTCTCAACCCCTTTGCTGCATTACTAGCTTGGGAGGCTTAAATTCTACCCAGGGCCAAATTCTCTTCCACAGCGGGAACTTCCCTGTACTGCTCTCTTCGTGTCTAGCACGTCTGCACCCTTTTGCGGAGTCTTCATCCTGCAGATCTCGGCTTAAACAGCAGTTCTGCAAGCACTTTCCCAAATTCTCTCTCTGAATGCGGATTCACCCATGTTATTCTCATTTAGGATGTGAGATTAACTTTCTGGCATTTATAAGAATTCATTATTTTATTTATTACTTTCTTACTTAATGCTCCTTTTTCCCATTCAACTGAAACTCTAAGAACAACACCCAATACTAAATATTTGTAAGATCAATTAGTAATGCAGTAAAGAAACATCCTGGGTTTTGGAAATATTTTGCTATTAAAACCACATCTTCTAACTTTTTGTAGAACTAACAAATCACCCAGATCCAGGGTTAATTGGCATCGATATTCATCTTCTCATCTCCTTTCTAACTAATTACCCAGTGTCACAGCACCAGGGCTAACGGATATGTGAAGATTTTTAAAGAGGAAGGTGATTAAGGCCACATTAAGACTGCAACTTATCTCATCAACAAAATGATGTCCCAATAGACATTTAGCAGTTTTAAAACCAATTAAATATAATGGTAACTCCCTAGGAAAAGCACCAGGAGTTTATCAAAGGGAGAAAAGAACCATATTAAAAAGGAATGAAACAGAATATATCAGGATTGAGCATGATGTTGTCAGATTTCACTTTATTAACTCATTCTTCATAAAACTGCAAAACAAGCTTTCATTTTGGTTCTTTTTTCGGTGCATCTCATAGTTTCAGCACTATTACTACAGTGATTGTGATTACTTCATGATACTGAACATATTCATTGTGTATTAAGCATCTATTATGCTATTTAGCATGGTGAACATTCAAGCTATAAAGTATTTTCTCATGAGGAAACAAGGCCTCAGAGAACTGATAATCCTGAAGTTACTGAATAACAAATCCATTTTTTAAACTTGATTGATATATCCTCATACTCTAAAGTTTAATAGTTTAAGAACTTTAATTACTGTCATGTTCAAATATAGACTTTATCAATAAGTGAGAATTGATATTTTAAATGTAATTAAGTAATCACGTGTTCCTCATTTATGACTGTGATAAATTTGAGCTCTAATATCAAAATGTTATGAAATTGAAATTGCTTACACTAATTTTGACCAAAAATGTAACAAGTGAATTTTAAGTTGGATGCTTTCATTTAGCATAGTTTACCAAAAAATAGTATTTCTTTTATTCATATTATTTTGTCTTGAGACTCTGTATCACTTTGAATGTTCTTGCTTTGATTTATTCATGTTTGTGATACTGGTATGCTGCTACTGCTCTATTTTTTTGTTTGCTTCTCATTTACTACTCTCTTTAAAATTAGAAGAAAACTCAGTTGAAAATATGATTTGCACTAATTAATTTAAAAGAAAACGAACACAAAATTACCCTGCTATGTCTCTCCATTTAGTAAAATGGTGAAGACTATGGACTGTTTCGTATCCAGAGTACTTCCTCACAGTCAGGTTAGTTTCCCCTGCCGTAGTCCTGTTTCTCTTTTTCTGAGGCACAGTAGCCGATGCCTGAAACTTCAGGAGTCACACTCTGCAGAGGCTTCAGAGTGGGTAGGCTTCCACACAGGACAGCACTGGAGGGGAGCGTGGCCAACGCGAGCTGTGCGTGGCGTGGAGGAGGGAAGTGGGGATAGAGACAGGACAGTCAACAGGAGAAGAGAAACGCTTCTAGGCTTCACCCCTGGCACCTCACCTCTGCTGTGCAGACCCGAGCTCCTACATAACAGCAGTCGGTAGATGTTCCCATGACCTAATCCCCTTCCAAAGGTCCTGCCTGCCGATGATCCCACCAGGATTAAGGGGGAAGTTGTAATAATAACACTTCCCATCTGACTGTCCATAACTACAATTCTCTTCTGTGGATTTCTTTAACCTGTGTAAAGAATAACTATACTTTTGTAAATTTCCACTAAAATTAAAACATAAATAAAATTTCAGAACTGCTAGTTCCTAAAGTGCATACTGCAAACGGAGGCAGCATGATACTGTGATGGGTAGTGAATACTACTACATCCTTCGGTGAGTGTCGTGATACCTAGATGAAGTTATGGCAAAAATAATCCATACATATTTATCACTTTCCCTTTGGAATGGGTGTGTTTGATTTTTTCTTTTTGCCTACAATGTTCTTTTATAAGTTATAAAATCAATGCATGTTTACCAGCCTATATTGAAAAATATATCTTCAAAGATCTCTCAGTTCTTAATCCCATCCTCTTTTTTTTTTTTTTTGGTTTTTCTCCGGTACTGGGAACCGAACTCATGACCTTGCGCTTGCCAGGCAGACGCTTTGCCGCTGAGCTAAATCCCCAGCCCCAATCCCATCCTCTTGATGAAACCATCATGAACAGTTTGATTTAGTCTATATATCTTTAAATATGCAAATATATGCACACGTGCACACACACATTCTGCTGGACTAACCCTTCCTTCAGTGGCCAACCACAAATAGTAGGTTTCCAGGAAGCTCATAGCCTCTGTCTGAGTTCGATGCAGCTCTCACGATTGCCCTCTAGGTTACTTTGCTCTTGTAGTTTAAAGAACTTCCAACCACAGCTTCCTCACTGTGGCAGACTTATTATAGACGATATTTTCAGTTAGCAAATGCATGACCAGATGAAGAGATACATATGGCAAGGTGTACAAAGAGTACCCAGCTTTCATGCTTTCCCTGAGGTCACCTTCCATTTATTCGGTAAGTTAGATAGAAGCTCTCCAAGCCAGGTCCTTTTGGTTTTTGTAGAAACTTCATTAGTTAGGCATGCTCAATGAAATCACTGACCATTGAAGATCAACTCAATCTCTAGCCATTCCTTCCCAGGGCTCAGCCCAACTAGGCTGAAAATCCAACTCTCCAATCACATGGTTGGTTGTCTTGGTAAGTAGAAATGTGGGTGTGATAGATTTTTGGGTACAGTATGAGTTACAGAAAGCAGATAATTCATAAATTTTTCAAAAGTACGTGATTAAGAATAATAAATAATTATCTTGATGACAGGGATTTCCTGCTTTTGGAGAAGGCTGCTGAACTCAGGTTGCACCAGGTGAAAAAACGTACAGAGATGCATGTGAAGAGCTGGGTAAACTGAAGAGACCAGCCTTAAGAATTATGAATTTGTAGGAAAATGGGGAAAAAAGGTGGCAGACAGATAGGTATCAATTATAGAGTAATCTAAACAGTGGGAGAGGAAAACAAATGTCTGTCACATTTGAACTAAAAGTTGATTCTGTGAATTTCAGGAAGTCAGGTCAGATCAGGATAAGTGCTCAATTTAAGAAAATGTATGCCTAGGAATGATGTACTGATGTTATATTATTAAAATCTTGTTTCATTTTGACATCAACACGTGCTAAAATGTTGTGCCCTTCCCTTCCTCTTCCGAGGCAGTAATGAGACAGCTTTCCTTGAGCTGGAGGTGTTCCTCAGTGCTGGGGCACTGCAGGGCATGAGGGAGGTCCTAGGATGATCCCCAAAGCCACACACACATACAAAAGTATTGAGAAAGCTGAATGTGATGACTAAAGCACTTAACACAGTCTTTGGCGTGTGGTAGCATGCAGTATTTTCCTTAGCCCACCTCTGTCTTGGGGTCTTAATGATAACTCAGATGCTAAACTTAATTCTCTTTAGGAACTCAAAGTATATTATTGTGTGATTTTAATATAAAATTGAAGAAGATATAAATGACCTAGTAGGAATTTTCTATTCTAGAAACAGGAGAGCTGCCTGCTACATCTGTTTGTTTCGGATTTATGAGCGCTGTAACCGGCCGCGATTCCTCACCACCTGTTCCCTGTTCCTAAACTCCAGCCCTCTCCGAGTTACTAAGAAAATACATCGCCTTTAAAATCGTCTTTTCCTGTTTATTTTTGACTATTACTTCATCTACTTTTGATCCGGTACTATTGTTGTTTTATATTTGTGTGCCAAGTAAGAAATATGTTTGCATATATTTATAACAAATTAAAATGTCTTCTTACAATGCAAAATTAGTAGCTGTCTATATTGAGTTTAATACTGTGTGGTTCTAAGTTAACACATATTAACTCTTGCTTTTAACTATCCCTTTTCCCCGCATATTATCAACAAGCATGTTGAACAAGATCAGCAATGGTCATGGTATATTATTATAAAGTTAATGTGTTTGAAGATCATCTTGGTTAGTGCAGTACATCATCCCAGGCAGAACTGTCAGCCTCGTGCTCGCAGCTGCCCTCAATCTGTCATCATAAATGATAAATGAGCATCAGAGTCTTATTGTCTATTGTACATTATCATCTCTACAAGAATGAAAACTAGCATATCTTGCCTTGCTCACAAGACCCTTATAAAGATAAGGACTGTCCTAGAAGAGAGAGAAAATCTTGCATTTCTAACTGAATAAGCAAATATTGTACGTCTGCAAAAGCTTAGGCCTCATTGAAACAAATAAAAAATCTACTTTTCTATGTAAATCTCAACTATTTTAATAATTTTTAATTTCATAAATTTTGCTCCTTGATGTTGAATTCTTACACCATTTCAAGGAGATATTTTTAAACACTAGTCAGCAAATATAAAATGTTGAATGAATTTCTTCATACATGTTTCATATTTCTACATGTCTTATGAACAAGGCAGTGACTTCTGCTTGTTTTAGATGCTTTTTCAAACAGGATCTCATTGTGTAGTTCAGGCTGGCCTTGAACTCACTTATGTAGCTTAGTCTGGGCTCAAACTCAGAGAGATCCTCCTGCCTCAACCTCCTTAGTGCTGGGATTACAGGTGTGCACAACCATGCCTGCCTCCAGAATGATTTTAAGACTAAAGCATCAGAATAAGGAGATGCCTCAGAATCAATAACATGTAACATTTAATTCCAATTTGACAATGAACGTTCAGTTATGATGTTGAAATTCCATTTTAACTATCATTTAACCACAATTAATGAGGACACACTGGGCACATAATGCTAATATAAATCCATTGTTTCACATAAGATATTCAGTATTGTCTCAAATTTGCAATTATAAATCCAGAAACAGATTCTCACTTTGCAGTGATTTTTCAATTGAGTTCTATGTCTTCCTTGGACACTGGTAAGTATGGCTAGTACTGTGAGGGCAAGTGGTGGTATAAGAAAAATTCCTTCCTTTGCCTGTGGCTTTGCCAAAAATATACAGGTTTTCAGTTATTTATTTTAAATATTGGGGTCAAGTAGCATTCTTCATAAGCAGGTACTTTGCACTGTGTAAATATAAGAATTCCAACACGATTATAATTTGGCAGAAGATAACTGGGATGATGAAGAAGCAATGAATTTTAACACTGTGCACATCTGAAAAGGATCAATATATGATAAGATTGGCAAGGGCATCAAAGATGACCTCACTATGACCTCACTAGTTATAGTTCTGTCCAGAACTAGGTCAGGTTTTAATGACTTTCTGTCACTTTTAGACCCTTTACTCCTTCCAGGACACACACCAACACACACGTTCACGTGCCGATGAGAACTCGCTCACGATTTATTTATGACGCGTTACTCTTGATTACTGCATTTTTAGCCATGTACTGGTGCACAGAGCATCGTGCCCACACAGTGGTTCTTGAAGCTGAGAACTCCAGTGTGTCAGCCTGGAACCAATAACCCACATTCTTTATTCACTTCTGTTCTCAGTCGCGTCACAGCAAAAATGATGGGGCCTCGGGCTCCCCACCCAGCAAATGTATTAGACACTGTGTTTCTGAATATCAGAGCAAGTATTCACAGGGAAGGAGAGAACTGCCTTCCGGGACTCCTTTCTGAGGAAGGGAAACCTCAGCTCAAGTCCCCTCCTGACTTACTTTCCTCCTGTCTGAAGCACAACACTTTACACATAGAACTTAAAGGAGTAGAGCTTTATTTTGGCTCATGGTTGCAGCAGCTTTAGCTCACGGCTGACAGGCTGCAAGGCAGGAACGGCAGGGCTGAAGGGTCAGGGTAGATGAGAGCTGCTCACGTCATGACCTCCTAAGAGCACATTCAGCTATTGATTGCCTTGTGAGCGGGTGAATCTAGTGACGCATACAGCAGCCCATGCTTCGACCCCTTTCCAGACACATGAACCCCAGATCTAACTCAGACTATTCTGCCTCTGGCCACCAAAAGTGTCATATCTACCTCCTTATGAAAGATATATTTAGTCTATGTCTAAAGGCTGACAAAATTTTAACAGTTCAAGCATTGCTGAAATGTCTAAGCCCAAGGTCTCTTCTGAGACTGAGGGCAAAGAGCTGTGAACCCCTGTGATCTAAAAAAGAAAAACACAGCCAGCACGTAATGGCACAAGGTAAGCATCCACATTTTTGAAAGGTGGAAATAGGGGAACGGAAAGGACAGGGGCCAAAGCCTAACAGGACAAGTTTTAGATTAGATAGCCCTATGTTTAGCACCTGGAGCAAGTTGCTGCAGGGTGTGCACTTGGAAGTTCTTAGCAGACTCGTCTATCTGGGTCTCCATGTTGCAACTTGGTGGCTTCTCCTGGGGCGGCTTTGCCCACCGCCTGTAGCTTTCCTTAGCAGATGTTTTACTTTCTTGGATTCTGTAATTTCCTGAGTTCTCCACTGTACTTTTGGCTCAGTCTCACAGCATCATGTACTGCTCTTTCAGGAGCACACTGCCTGGCTCCCAGGCCTTCTTCTGAAATCTGAGGGGAAACATTTCCGACCCCACAGCTCTTGAATTCTACATGCCTGTACAACTAGTACTGCACAGGTGATGGCAGACTCCATCAGCAGTTTGAGCAGTAGCTAGGCCCTCATGCTTCCTGGCTCCTGAGGGCTTTCGGGGCCGAGATGGCTGGACACTGTGAATTAAGTCCTCAGAAAGGCACTCCCTAGGTGACCCCTCTCAGCGGTGCCAGGGGCCTTCTTCCAGAAGCAAAGCCTTGGAAAGGAGTTCACCGCTACCTTTATACTCCCTTAATCCATTGAAGTGTGTGGCATTGCTCATTCCTGAGAGGCCCTCGATGAGAAACTCTTGGTTGTAACGCAAGTCTTTCTGGGGACTACGATTTGTTTTGTCCCCAGTGCAGTTGCTTGCTTTCTCTTGAAACTACAAGCTTTTCATGTGGGCTTTTTGCTCACGATTGTCACTATAGAAGCAACAAGAACTGCCTCTGCGGCAGCCTGAACATTAGAGAGCATGCAAATTTTGTCCAACAGATGAATTAGCAGCACTCTCAGTCTCTCGTGCCCATAAAGTTTTAAAACTCATTCTTTTTCTTTCTTTCTTTCTTTCTTTCTTTCTTTCTTTCTTTCTTTCTTTCTCTCTCTCTTTCTCTCTTTCTCTCTTTCTCTCTTTCTCTCTTTCTCTCTCTCTCTCTCTCTCTCTCTTTCTCTCTTTCTCTCTTTCTCTCTTTCTGTCTCTCTTTCTTTCAGTGGGGAATCACCTCACGACCTTGCTCCTGCCAGGCGAGCGCTGTGCGCCGAGCTGTATCTCTGGCCTACCGTCTGCATTTTTATCCCTTTCTTGTCTTATGAGCTCTGACCGGAGCTGGCCATCAAGCTTGGCTTAGGGCCCTTCGGGGTGTCTCGACTCAGGATCTCTTACACTTTCCAAACTCCTTCCACGAACCGGCTTTAAAAGCTTCTAAACCCCATGGTCAGGTTACAGTCGCAGGAAGGACCCCATTTCTCCTGAACTCACCTACTGCCTTGGATGCTTTCTCACTGCCGGGGCAAAGTATGTGACCCCACAGCTTAGAGAAGGAGGGGTTTATTTTGTCTCTCAGTTTTAGTGGTTTCAGTCCTCGCAGCTGCAGCTGGGTCAAACACAAAAAAGGCGCGATGGAAGGGCATGAGTGGGCAACCGCTGCCCCTGCCATGGTGGCCAGAGAGAGTGCAGTGACGCTGCAGAGGAAATAACCCCTTTCAGCTCACACCCCACTGGCCGATCTTTCCCAGGCAGACCCTGCCTCCTAAGAGCACCTACAGCTACCAGCTCCCCCGTGGAGTAGGGTCCCGTGATCCAGTCTCCCACAAAACGCATAGTCTACCGCCTAGGTTGAAACCATAACTGTGCTACTCAGAAAACATACAATCTTCCCTTCCTTCTTTATTTGTGAAAACTGAATTCCAGTGAAGAAAATTAGCTACATAATTATTACCCTTGGAAGCACTCTGACACTGAGCTCGTGCTGCAGATGTGTGTGTAAGCTTATATACCTAACATAAATATATCTAAAAATTTCTACATGCATCAATATTTTTCTCTTTTCTTCACATATTCAAAATCCTATTCCATGCTGCCTTATATTTAGACTGTGGCTACCATAGTTGTGAAAGTTTTTTCCTCAAAATTTTAGTTAACTTTATTTTTTGTGAACAAAGGAACACATGGACTCTGTACCATTTTATTAGGATAATTCAGTTTCTTATATATTTTTATTAAATAGTCAACTTTTAGACCAGCTGTGGAACAATGCCCTGAAGAATTATTGAGTTTTAAAATTTTGTCTTATGAAGTTAATTAGCCTGTTTCTTGGATCTAACAGTTTCCCTGGGGCTTATGCTTTGTTTTTCCAAAGTATATACACGAGGGATATTTTCCACAAAGACACATGGAAGGAAAACTTTCTGAACAGCAATATCATTAGAAATTCTTCCTTTTTCTCATTTGAATCTAACAAAACATGAAATTCTGGAGAAAAAATTTCCCCTTCTCAGAGAAGTTTTAATATTTTACATCACATACACACTTTGTGGGTGGTAATATTTATTTTCTCTGAATAGTTTTAGGATTTTTTAATTATTTTTGATCGCTGTGCATCTTCTTCTTGCTTTTTGCATGTTTTCAGCAGTAAGATTATTCTTTTCTCTCAACTTTGAAAAATTTTCTGCAAATATTGTTGATTTTTTTGTGTACATTTTGTCTTTTTCCACAAGGCACTTTTGATTTTGAAAGTATCCTTTTAAAACATTAATACAAGCTTAGGCAGTGGCATTAGTATTGTCCCAGAAAGTCCTCTGGTGTTCCTTTGCAGTAAACACACATCTCCTCAGGAATGATAACTGCTGTTCTTTGCTTTAGTAAAGCTCCTGTGGAAACCTAAATAAAAGGAATCATACTATATAAGCCCCTTGTTTCTGGATTTTTTCACTCAAAATAATGTATCAGTATATTTTTCCTTTTAATTTCTGAATTCTACTTTCATTTTAAGAAAAGCTCCTGTGTTATTAATCCATTTAGTGTTGATAATCATTTTAGTTAAATTTTTATTATTGTAAATATGTTTGTTCTAAATATCCATATAAAAATCACTGTGGCAGTGTGGGCATAATTGTGCATGCTTATAATCCCAGCACTTGGGAAGGAGGCTGAGGTAGGAGGATCACTTTGAGTTCAAGGCCAGCCTGGGCTACAAAGTGAGATCAAAATCAGCTTGAACTGCATAGTGAAACTCTGTCTCAAAATGACAAAAATAATCACTATGTGTTTTCATTCATCTTAAGTGAAAGTTTAGAATAGGAATTTCTGAGAGTCTTATTGGTATGTTTGACTTCATAAAACAATTTTAATTGTATTAGGAGTTTTTGTTGTTACACATTTTCAACACAGTATTCAATAATATTTTTAAATTTTTAGCTTGGTGGGGGGTTTGACTAAATCTTACTGTGAATTTAATTTACAAATATTTTATGATTAAAATGTAGTGCATATTTTTATGTACATATCAGCCAATTTTTTTTAAGTGATTTATTTTTGTTTTTTTTGAAACAGGGTCTCACTATGCAGTTCAAGCTGGTCTTGATTTCATTTTTTAGCTCAGGCTGGCCTTGAACTCTCAACGATCCTCCTGCCTCAGTCTCCTGAGTGCTGGGTTTACAGGCATACGCCACCACACCTGGCTTTTTAAATCATCATTCTAACATGTCTATTAATAATTTTGCCTAGTTACTTATTTAAATCTTTGTCATGTTATTGTTAATATAATGTAGATATAAATTCTATGTTTGACTGACATTGTAGGTTATTGATTTCTGCATATAGATTACTATTTCACTTATTTAAATGTATGGTTTAAAACATACTTAGACTTTATTATTTTTTAAAAATTTTAACAGTACATCTTTTCAGAAAATAATGATCAATTTGCTACTGAAATTTGGTGCACATACATAACGCATTTTAATTCTTTCTTACGTCTCCTTCTCCTCCCCTCTCTCCAAAGCCAAGTTTTCCAAAATTTTCTCCCAAAATTGGATTTTTTTAGTTCTATAAAACAAATTCTTACACTTCATTAGAAAAATTAATTCTCTCATGATTTCTATATAATTTATAGTGCTTGTATATACAGTGATGACTGTAATCCATATTAAATTAATTATTCCCAGTGTCACAAGTTAAGGGTTTAGTTAATAAATTTCCCTGACAAGGGTCACAATCGGTTTCCGGACAGTTATTGAAAAGACTGTGTTAGTCACTCAGTTACCTTGCAAGATGTCAGAAACAACTGACCACAGTATCAGGGTGTTTGTTATTTCTGTACCCTTTTTCCTTGAGCAATTTACCTGTCCTGGTGTCCCTGCTACACCGATGCGATCACTGTGGATTCACGGAGAACCCTGAGGTTCTATACAGTGCTCTTCCCTTTAAAGACTGTTGTGACTGTTCGGAGATGTCTAATTTAAGCTTTTAAAGTTCGACCAGTTTTAGATTTACAAAAACAGTGCAGAGAGACCCTGACAGTTTCATTGAGCCCATCCCCCAATTTCCCACTTGTTAACATTTTATTTCAGCATGGTACGTTTGTGCAGAACTAATGGACCAATAGTGGTGCATTTTTAATTGAAGTTCATGTTTTGTCTAAATTTTCTTAGTTGCCATAATATATTTTTTATGTTTCAAGGTAATATTCATGATGTCACTCCATTTTTAATTGTCTATCCTTAGTCTGTCATGGACTGTGATGATTTTTTTCCATTTGGGGTGATTTGCAGTTATTGGACTATTGGTCAGGTGTTTTGTAGGCTAGCACTCGGTCATGTGTTTGTTTCTTATAACTTGACTAAGGTTATAGTTTGTATGTGTGCACGTGTGTGTACACATGTGGGGGACAGATGTGCTGTTCTCGTCGCGTTGTGGCGAAGGTTTGTGCCTTCAGCATGACTCGTTACCACTGAGGCTACCTTTGCTGACCCGGGTGAGACAGCGGCAGTCAAGCTTCTCGGCGACGGATCTGCCCTCTTTCCACGCAGACTCTTTGGGAAGAGTTCACAGCATACAACCCACACCACGTAAGGACTCAGGGTTTCTGTCTACCTTGTTCAGAAGGACATTCTAGGGTCATTATTTTCATGGAAATCTTAGGGCAGGGCCAAAAATGACTACAAAGAATTGAATCAGGAGAAGAAATTCAAGCATTTGTGCTTTCAGCTGTGATGACATTGAACTGCAGATGAATATGGAGAAATTACACATTAATTTTCCACCTTATGAATATCATATTTTTCCATTTATTGTGAGCTTTCAAAAATTTTTAATTCATATTTGAAATTTTAATAAAAATAATTCGCATATTTTATTTCAATTTCTATTAAATACCCTTTGGAATGCTTTTCTCATAAATTTTCATACCATGTACATTTTTTTAGGATGTGTAATACAATATTGGAGTGGCTTGTTGACAGTAAGAATCATTACTTTGCACCTGATTTGCACTTATTCAGAATAACAAGATTTAATGTATTTTTGATAGTGTTATGGTTGATACATTGTGTCAACTTGGGGAGTCTAGAGGTTTGGCTAAGTGACTCAGCAGTTCTGCATGGTGGGGTATAAAGGACATGCCCTCATCCTTCTGGGATGTTGTTTACTGCGTGAATTTAAGAAGTTTAGAAGGTTAACTATGGAACTCAGCAGGGAGCCAGGGTGCTTACTTTGTATTCATCCTGAGCCCTTGCAAGAGGAAGGCATGCAGAGGGTGTGCGTGTAGAGTACCAGCCCCCCCTCCCCATGACAGGTAGACTGCATTAACAAAAGGGAATAGAGAAAGGACTGACTGCTGGCTCTTCCGAGGAGCTCGTCTTTGCCTTCAACTTGGTTATCTCCTGGCTTCTGGTGCAGACTGTTCGGCTTCCTCCTGGGACTCTTCAGCCTTCTGGTGTTGGCTCTCCGGCCTTCATTGTAGATTCTTCAGCGTTCTGTTGCAGACCCATCAGCCTTTTGATACGGACCTGCGCAGACACTGCAACGAGCTCCAGGCCCGGGGCTGGGCTCTTCAATCTCCAGCGTGCGGACACCCTGTGCGCGCTTCCTCATCCAACTCTGTAGCTGACTGTTGCAAGCCAAACTTGTAATTTCTTGTACATTTGTATATCTTGTGTTATATCTGTTTCTCTAGTAAACCCTGACCAATACAAATAGGTATATGCTCTTCAGTAAGTTGAAGTTTTTTACTACTTACAAAAATTTTATTTTCTTCTTGAATGAACGCAGAATTTTGACCAATGACTTTTCATATCTGTTCAAATTACCATGTGATAATTCTTATTTTTTTAATGTCTGAATAACGTTGGTTTTTAAATATTGAATATTGTACCAAGCTTTCATTTCTGGAGTAAAATCTCCTGGTGCTTAATGTTTTAGTATTTCTTATTTTATTTTATTTTATTTTTTTGGTTTTTGTTTTTTTTCCGGTACTGAGAATCGAACTCACGACCCCCTGCTTGCCAGGCAGGCGCTGTGCTGCTGAGCTAAATCCCCAGTCCCAGTATTTCTTATTTTAAATACATTGTTGAATTTAATTTGCCAATATTTTTTGCATCTATGGTGCAAATTTTATGAGTTTGTGATCATAATGTACAGTATTTTTAGGTTTTGGTATGTGAAGCACAACAGTTTCAAAAGTCATCAGTGGGATGGTTTTCCTTTCTCATATTTCTGAAATAATTTGTGTAACATGGGTACCATTTCTTTGTTATCTGATATTTTCACTGAGGCAAGATGAATGACAAATTTTCATGGCAATGATGATTTAATTTCTAAATTCAGTTTCATTTACAGGTATATTTTAATTTACATTTTCATGTTTTTCTTCTGCTGGTTTTGGTATGTTGTATCTACGAGGTTTTGCAGCAGGACGCAGTAAATCTCCCTGTAATCACAGAGGCTCAGAAGTCTGAGTCAGGACAATTAAAAGTTGAAACATGTTTAAAAAAAAAAAAAGAAAGTACAATTCAGTCCCCAGAGCGCCTGCTTAGGCTGCAGAAAGCCCTGAGTTTAATCTAAAGTACCAAAAAAATTCTATTTCATCAAAGTCATCACAATTTTGTCATAAAGCTATGTAATACACTGTATTTTTATCATTTTGATATACGTTGCAGTCAGTGTTGTGTCTTTTGTTTCCAGCATTGGCAATTTTTGATTTGCCACTTCTTTTATTTCCTGATCAATTATCCTCATTTTACAAGTGATTCATATTTTCAAAACTGTTATTTAACCTTAATTAATTTTCTCTATCATGTTTCTGTTTCCTATTATGGATTTCCTTTACAATTATTATTATTTAGTAATAATATTAAATTTTTTTTGTGTAGTTTTCTTTTAATTTTCTGTATTTTCCTTGCTTTATAATGAAAAATTAGCATGCTGCTGAGACACCAAGATCTTCCACTGCTGCTTCCCGGCCTCGCCGCCTCTGCTGTTGCCTACACATATGCTCCAGTGTTTCAAACTTGCCATATAAAATACCACACAGTTTGGGAACGTTAATAACTGTCATTGTATTACTCTGAACACTGACACTCTCTAGGCGTTATTTCACTATTCATGCTAAAAGCACTTTAAATTGATTCACTAAATCATTTTAGTTACCTATTTTGTAAAACATGTATTCAAAAAAAGCAATTCCTTAAAGTGGTTGTTAATGTATAGATTACGATTTTCTAAACCTTGAAGTTTACTTTTATTTCCATTTTAATTAGAATGTCAATTAAAGATTTAGTTGGAAAATAGAGCCCATTTTGGGTAATGGACTTTGCCACTGTAGTTATTTATGTTCATATTATTAATCAAGGTTTTCTAATTGATATTTTGACATTGAGATAAATATGATATGTACTTTTGATGCATATTTATATATATATGTGTAGTCTAAAAGGCAATTAAAAACAGATCATAGTCATTTATTACAAAAGGTCTTGATTTATGAATAGATTAAATAAAGGAGTATTTAAATTAGGTGTTGGGATGCTTGTGATGAATAGTAGGCATAAACTGATGAAGAAAAGAAAATGTCAAACCTTTTTTAAGTGCTATTTTGCACTGTGAAATTTAGCATATGATGGAGATCATGTAGGCTCAATCTAAATACTTCTCTTCTTCAATGCTAAAAGTTTTTATCATCAAATAAACTGAAAATAATCCTTAAGAGTCAGCAGCAGCAGTCCAAGAATACCTCCTGATTAGGTGAAATGAAATGGGATACAGTGAGTTCTGGCCTGGGAATGTCTCTTTTCTCTTCATGCCCCCAAATCAGATGGAGTTAATGTGCACTGACCGATGCTGTCTTAGACATCAAGGTATTTATTTATTTATTTTACACCAGGATTAGAGCCAAAGGTTTCCTCTTTAGGCAGCTCTGATTTTATGTCAAATTACCATCCTTCTTTTCAAACAGTGCTAAGGTATCAGTTTTATTTTTGCATTTATCTTGATGCCTGCTACCCCTTCCACTTCCTTCTACAATGGCAGTTTATACACCTTTTATTGTTTCTGCAATATTTGGACCTTGTGATTTTTATTTTAGGAACTAAGAGGTGGTAATGTGGACACATTTTTGGGAGACTATCCTCTGCATGCTCTCACTATGAAGGACTGAATAACTTTATCCTGGCTTCATTCGGCGAGGCTATCCCTACCTCACTCCAATTAATGCAGACACTCTGGAATGGAACACCACTTTCAATTTTTAGAAATATATTATGAAGTACGACACTTCTTATCTAGAAATACTGATGATAAAAGAAAGTTTCAAGTCATATTTGGCTTATAATCAAATATTAACTAATATCTTTTTCAATATAGCTGACTAGATGACCCGACTGATCTTCCTTTTGACAAGAAGAACATTCTGGGTAAAATATTAACAGAGCTACCATGGCGTGAGAGATCTGCAGAGACCTACTGGGTGGGAAAATAGTAAATGACACAGAAAAAGTAAGCTTCTATCCTGCAGCCTTATTCCATTTTTTTAGACCAACTTCATATTTCTGTACTCTGGAATCTACATCACTCTTGATATCCACCTGAACGGCCGCACCAGCCACAGGTCATAAAACCTAGAATTATACCCAAAGGAAGTACTGCAAAAAGTCCCTGAGTTCAGCTATGGCTCTCATGATTCGCATATTTGTTATAAGGCATACATTATGGTTTAGACCCAAACGGCCCCCAGAGCCTCCTGTTTGGAGAAAGGGGCTGGATTCTGGGTGCATGTAGCTGGCTTGTTGCAAGTCGGGGTCTGGTGGGAAGAGGATGGTGGCCCTTCCGAACCCCCTCTCGCCCCTCTGCTTCCCAGCCACAGTGAGGTGCGCGGCTTCTCCGCTGTTCACCTCCTCAGGCCACCCAGCCTTGGACTCAGCTCGCTGCGGACTGAAGCACGAGACAAAATAAACCTCATGTTTTTGCCGCAGGCATCAGGTATTTTGTCCCAGTGATGAGAGACGTGACTAAGACGTCATAAAGTACTAAGCAGGTGTTATACACCAACCAAAATAATTTAGAGGGGCTGGGGATTTAGCTCAGCGGCAAAAGCGCCTGCCTGGCAAGCGCAAGGTCGTGAGTTCGGTTCCTGGTACCAGAGAAAAACCAAAAAACAAACAAACAAACAAACAAACCAAAAAAACCAAAATAATTTAGAACCAGAACCTGGTCCATCTAGAGATTTTTGTTCTCAAATCACACTACCTACATGGTTTTAAAATCACACTGTAAAAATTCTAAATAAATTATCTTTATCTCTAGAATAAAAAGGGGTTGTAAATACTAGCTGGCAATCTGTAAAACCAATTAAATTATTTTCTGGAGGGTGTAGCTTGAATGCAAATCTCTTTATGGTTTCTAGAGTTAAAAATTCTACGGAGAAAACTAAAAATTCCATCATAAACCTAGGGAAAAGTTAAAAATCATAAGAAAAGTAGAAAATAGAATTGGACTTTTTAATTATTAAAGGCAGGATATAGAATGTTGGAGGAGAGAACAGAGGTTAAATTTAAAGAATTACAAGCAAGAAACAAAAAGCATAAATGAAGATAAAGCAGATTTAAGAAAAAATGCATAAAAATTCTTGAGTAAAATCAAAATGATCAAACTTAGAGACAAAATAGAGAGTGTAAGTAATAGATTGCAAGTACATATGCCCAAAGATCTGGAAGATACATATTGTTTTTCTCAAAAAATGTATGTAGAAATCAGGGGCTGGGGATTTAGCTCAGCGGCAAAGCGCCTGCCTGGCAAGTGCAAGGTCATGAGTTCAGTTCCCGGTACTGGAGAAAAAACAAAAAAACCAAAACAACGAAATAGAAAAAAAATGTAAAAAGATGTTAAGGGACTTAGAAAAAATCTACTAATTTTTCTAATGGAAAATAAAAAGACTTGGAAGGATTCAGATTCTGAAGATAAAATAACTATTGATTTCCTACAATTGGTAAAAGTCAATCTTCAGACCTTGGGAACTGAATGGCTACAAACAGTGTAAAGAAACACACTCCACACATAATAGATACAAGGCACTAGAACCACAGCGTGAAAAGGAAAAATTTAAAAGAACTGAGGAAAAAGAAGGGAGGGAGGGAGGATGGCGGTAGGGAGAAAGGGGGAGAGGGAGGGAAAGAAGGAAGAAAGAAAGGAAGTAAGGAAGGAGAATGGAAGGAAGGAAGGAAGGAGAAGGGAAGGAAGGAAGGAAGGAGAAGGGAAGGAAGGAAGGAAGGAGAAGGGAAGAAAAGAGGGAGGGAAGAAGGAAGGAAGAAGGGAAGGAAAGAACGAAGGCAGGAACTAAGGGAGGAGCAGAGAGAGAGGGAAGGAGGAGAGGACAGAAAGGAAGAAACAGGAGGATGAAAAGAGGAAGAGTAGAGAACTCCAAAGAAAAACAGGTAGGTTGGCATCTGACTCATTAACAGTAAAATCAGAGGCTCCAGTACCTTAGGATAATAATCCTCAGGTTATCAGAAAATACAAACCGTAGACCTATCTATTGAAACACGGCATAACAGGAAGAAATATAAAATAGACATCTTCTAATGTACAAAACCAGAAAGCTTCTCTCTAATTTATCCTGTCTAAGGAGAGTCTTAAGGAAAATGATTGAACTGGAAGATAAGAAAGAAAAGAGTTGTGAAGACATTTGTGGAAAACTATTGCCTGTAAAATGAATAACGTTCAATAAAACTCAATTTATATTCTAATACTTCCATGCCAATAAGCCAGGCGGTTGTTAGTGCTTTATTAGTACTAGGAAAATCGAACCACCCCATCAATTGCTTGAGGAATGTACTAGTAAAACCTGCGCTACAGTAAGTAATGGAGAAGTAGAGGGGTCAAAGAGTGACACAATGTCCCACAGCAACTAAGCAGTAGATCAAGTTGTGAACACAGTCCGGCTCTAGCATCTGCACTCTTGGCCACTGTATTTACTGCTCTGCTAACCCGGGGAGGCACAAATATTTTGTAATGGATGCTTTACAATTACAGCTACAGCTGACATAGTATCCTCTTATCAATATCCACATAATACTATTGTTATGCTTTAAAGCAATGAATAGGTTACTGGTTACCTACATGACATTTGTAAATTTAAAAAAACCCACTGTATTTATAACATGACTCGTAACTTCTCATCAAGTACAACCTGGGGTTGCTCTAAGGTCTCATAAGGTGAAGGATGATGGACCTGATGATTTAAAATAAAAGAATCATTTTATTTTCTTCCATTTAAAATCAAGTCAGACATCCGAAGGAATGGCTCGATTGATGACACGTTGATTTCCTGTGGAGCAGGTTCACTGGGCACTGGTTAGTCAGCATGAGATTTCACATCCAGGCACCAAAGCTGAGCAAAGGGGTGTCATTTCCCACAGCTAGGCGGCAAGTGGTAAAAGAAGCTGCAGATTCACTGCAAGGTGATGGCCAGTGCTCAGGATACTTGCCTTGTGTGGGTTAAAAACCATCTCTGTATCCTCACGGAGATTAAACATTTCTGTGTACCCAGGAAGAAGCCTGCTCTGTGTGCCATAGCTCAGGGACGAAAGGACAGGCAGGACTCAAGCGCTGAAGGACATCGTGCTAGGGCTGAGGACTGGATCAGGAAGAGCCTGGGATGTCGTGGCCCGTTTCTCCCAATCTCAGGATGAAACATTCCAGCACTAGATGCTGCTGTTGCAGAGAACTCTAGGTGGGGAAGTGGGTGCAGATGGGCAGCCTGAGCTCACCTAGAAAGCGTCCGCTACTTCCAAAGTTATTCACTGAGCTTTCGGTGCATCTGGATAGCATTGTAAATCCACGCAAGTCACAAAAGTGTCTTCCCTTTCATAGGCAAAAAACACACGCTTGTCTACGGTAGGGGAAAGACTGGACCTTAGAAACCAGGATCAAGTAGCTCTGAGTGTTTGCATTTATGTCATGAGAGTGAGAGATATCTGGGTTGGTATTTAGCTTTCTTCCCAAAGAAAATAGAGGACAGAAGATATGGTGCCTGGAGAGTTATTTTGTTATTCATCAAAAATTTGAAATTGCTTGTTTATTATTCAGATAAGAAGATAGAAATAAAATAGCTAATAGGAACAAAGCCTGTTTTCACTTTCTATGAGTAAATTTGTTAATAAAAAATTTTTAGTTTAAGATAGTTTGATACCTTTAACTTTTT
>NW_004955448.1:16275397-16292687 GCF_000276665.1 Chinchilla lanigera | reverse complement strand
GAACTCATGACCTTGCGCTTGCCAGGCAGGCACTTTGCCACTGAGCTAAATCCCCAGCCCCCAAATTAAAGTGATTTATTGGGATATGCTTATATTTTGAACACGCAAATAGCCAGTTTGTGTGACACAAACCATTTTCTCTGCCTTCCTTCACCAAGTCTCACTTACCACTATTTAAACTATTAAAAAACTGCTGTACTTTATCAATCAGCTAATTCTCTACTTTCTATTTCTACAGAAGAGGAGAACTCTAATCTGGTTTTCCCTAGCTTCCTTTGGTTTAATGTGCTTTCACCTATTTTTTTTCCAAATCAAGTAGTTTGGTAATGACCTGCAAAACCAAAGACCTTCATGTATTAGGAGTCTTCTGCATCTATTCTGATTGCTTTCCACTTTCTTTGTTGATTGTCCTGAGCATTATGTATAACCACCTGTCTTGAACAATTTGGAAAGAAGATCTGCTTCAGAAAAAGAAAATTGAAGATGAAATCAAGAAATGGGCTAGAGCACAGGAAGGTTAAGTGATGGTATGTCATAGTTGAGACTATGAAAGGCAGCCCAGTGCTAGGTTTCAGAGACTGTGCGACCATCACATAGGAAAGAGGATGCAACCCTGCTACGCTTGGGGAAGGAAGCCTTCAAGGAAGAGTGACAGATTCAAAACTTATGTTGCAAAACTCCAGATAAAGTGGTTTGAGCACTGTTATATAAAGATCTGTGATACAGTCTTTGAACCATAGTGTACTGAGCTCTGCTCTAGAATGCCTTGGCATTCAGGACGTTTCTCTCCTCTTCATGGTGATACTCCAGGAAGGAAAGTTTCTAAGTGCTAATGACAAATAGCTGCAAAATATGAAGCTCAAGTTGGTGACATTTCCTTGAACACTGAAAGTATTCTTGCACAGATCGGAGAAAATGTATGAAAATGTACCAAGCCACAAAAATGAAGTGTAACATTGCAGAAACAGTAACACATTATTCCATTAAGAAAATTGTGAATTTGTGGCTCTACTATTTTTTTGTCATTAACTTCACCAGATTTAACCAATTTACCAGGCACAGTTAGGAATTTTCTTAGACTCAGACTGACTATTGAGATAACCACATCTGGATAGAAACAATCCTATAGATTAAAATCTATTTACACTATATGACAAAATGTTAATACAGCGCTGTAAAGATTTGAAAAATTAGAACAGAGTGTGAAATGATCTTGTTGGGAGCAGCTGAAGCTGGAAAGTAATTACTTGTGCAGGGCGAAGCCAGCCCGAGATCACAGGAGCTCCTCAAAGCACGTGAACAAGCTGTTGTATTTCGTTAACTGATTGCTGAGCGGCGAGGCTGAAATGAATCAACCTCTGGAGGGTATAAATAAACGCTCCGCTGTTCTTGGGCGGTTCCCCTTCTCCTCTCAGAAGAGAGAGGACCTCTGCCTGACCCCAGCTTTTTGTCTCTTGTCTATTTTTTCCTCCTTCTCACCGCCGTTCCTTCCCAGGCTATGGCAAGAATCCCAGGGATCCATACATGATCTAGCATTTATCAGCATCTTCCTTAAAAAAAAAAAAAAAACTGTTGTTAGAGACTAAGGACACACTGCTTTTGCAGTTTTTTTGGATTCCAATTTTATCATTACATCAAGTTGGAACATTACAAAGCAGAGTAAATGGAGTGTCTTATCACCGCCCCTCACGGGTTTGCCTTCCTGAATTACGGTTTAACGAGATGCCCTCAGCTTGGGTAACCTGGCTGAAGCCGCCTGAGCCTGATTAGACTGTGCTCCCCCCAGGCACAAAAATTGCAGGTAGAGTATGAAATTTGTTCTCCTCAGAGGTAAATCTTAAAACTAGGTGCTGTGGTTTTTTTTTTCTCCATAATCTGAAATGTGACAGAAATCTCATCTGGATTCTGTAACAAACATTTTAAATGTTAGTGCACATGTCTGTACCGTGTATGTGCACACGTTTTAAAATATGTGTTAAAATCTTTTACTTCACTGTGTATTATTTGCCATTGAAAGAAGTGATATCACAATGATAATGAAATATTTTGATGAATGTGTCTTCGTGTTTATTTATTTTTAAAGTACAGCCTGTAACCATAATAACAGTGGAGACTTGTGTCTTTGCAATAAAAAGTCCATTTTAGACTAAGTCAGTGGCTAAATAAGAAAATAATTTTACTACCTCTGGTGTAGAACCCTGCTGCCAGTGCTTTCAATGGTGTATTCAGGTAATTCCGCTGTGGATATCTCAGTGGTTTGAGAAATGATGGGATTAGTGCTATAATCATCATAAAAGTACTTGCAGTTTAATCTTTCCAGTTAAAGAAGAGACAAATACTCATTTAAGTGTAAATACATTGAAAACACCTTTTAGGCTTGTTTCTAAGGAAGCATAATACAGTGGTTCGGGGAACGAGTCTGCCAATTAAAAGACAGAAGGTCCGGTTTCTAGCATGTTCTGGCTGCGTGCCTCTGAGAGCATTGTGTCCACACACTGAACTCCGGCTTCCACTTTGTGAAATACATCACTGCTGTTCGAAGCATTGTATCTTGAGAATGAAAGGAAAAGGAAACTTAGAAACACTGAGCATAGACTTTGACACATTTAAATATTATTGCCTTCTTTTTCTTCACCCTAACTATGTATATCTAACTTGTAAATCATTTCAAATAGTACAAAGTAAATGATAAGTTACTAAAATATGTCATCATTATGAAGTTGATAATTATGCAATGAGGCAAACTCCTTGACAATTATTCAATGGTATAAATTTAGATTTTAAGATTGATAACAGATGTGTTGCAGTACAAATTATTCAAAATAAGATAAGGCTGACAATGAAGTGTATTATTATATATCACAAAATCATTAAATTATATATCTTAATATCATCAAAATTAAAAGGCCTGTGGTATAGTTCAACTTTAAAATACTTAGAACTAGGGCTTGAAAAAAGTTTGATTGTTCTTGAAGAAAATAAAATGAAATTAAGATCTAGTTTTTGTGGCAATAAGCTATTAACAAAGAAAATAATACTATGAATGGACAGAGATAAGAATTACCATGACATTGTATGTTATCTGTAGAGTTGTGTTCATTGCAGTTTAATTATCAATAAGACAAACAGCAAAAGGAACACACACACACACGTGCACACACACACACAAACACACTCATAGACACACACACACACACACACATAGACACATACAGACACAAAGAAACAGCTACATTTGGCCATGATTAATATTTTGACACACACTGAGAATGCTTTATCAAGAAACTCATACACGTTGTGGTAGATTTCAAACATTTTGCAACATAAACCGACTTTATTACTGATTGGCAGTTCAGTGTGATGTTTCATCAGAATTAAGAAGTGTTTTTTGTCTTAAGTGAAACCATGTCCTTTAGAGTGTTAGTAAAAATTCAGAAGTAAGCCTGCACAGGTTGATACTATGGGCAAACTACAGAATTGCTTTTAGCAAATATTTAGCACTAAATTTTAAAGTATTTCTAAACTATAATTCTACCTTCTTGTCTCTTTGACACAGATGCTATGAAGAAGAGGGAGATTGCCCTACTCTCCTCTTGCAGACTTGAAGAGGTCTAAAAAGAGTCCTTGTGTCCTAGTATAAAGCACCATTTTTATCAAGCAGTATAGCAACTTTGTGAGGATACACAAAGCATGATTCTCCCTGCACACCCTCATGTCCCATATGCCAGATTTGGCAAGTGGGGTGCAGATAGAATGCATCCTCTTTCCCTTTGGTAGCGTGTCTTTGCATTGGCCTCAGCATACACAGCGGTGCGGGTCTGCCGAGCCTGGGTGGCCCAAGGGAGAACACGACTGCCCTAGTTTCCCAAATGCTGTTTGACTTGAGCGGGTGTGTGCACTAATACTTTCTCAGGGTTTGGAACATCCCAGGTGCATGCTGGGCTGAGCAGCGACCCTGCTGGGCCAGACTGTCTGCAGTCCTTGCATTGCATAGCTTCCAGTTCCCACATCTGCCTTGGACCCCAGCTTGCCTTGTCAGGTTCCTGGAACATTTGTGTTGGGGAGATCAAAACTGTGTTCTTACGCCAGCTGGAGGGCTTTCTTGGAGGGTAAAAATTCCCCAGGCTTATAAATATAAGCAGTTTTTAGGCTTGCAAAAGAGCTTACAAATTTTAGATTCAATTCCTTCCCTACCATAGTCTTTAGCAGTTGAAGTCACTTAAATTTTGTTTGTTTACTCTCAGTGTTTTCTGGTTAATGGAGGTAGTATGTATAAAAATATTAGGTGATGTTGGATCTTAATGTTTTCTGGATGACTATTTCAGTATTAACATTGACTTACACGAATTTTTGTCATCTGTGCAGAATAAGGACGAACAGAGTGGCCTTTATGATAATATGAGAGCTGAGCAGGCTGAGGATACTCAAACCCTGCACACTGCACCCAGTGGCCCTAACTGGCTTTCAGGGAATAATCTCTAAAACTTTGGAATATCCTGCCGGTAAATGTGTATTTGTATATCTGGGGTCATCGGGCCATATCACATGTAGTTTATACTGACAATCCAGTTATGACAGGGAATTTAAGTTATACTCGGTCAGTTTGACCTCTGGATCATCTAAAAAGTAGAGTGAAGTCAACGCAGCAATTGCTCCCTGTCTACATGGCCAACCCCCAATAAAACTCAGAAGACTGAAGCTCAGAGGAGCATCCCAGATTAGCATCACTCCACAGGCACTGTCCATATCATCGCTATGAGGATTAACTGGTGTTTCTCAGCTTCCCTGGGAGCAGATAACTAAAGCCTTGGACTCTGCTCTATGTGCCTGGTGTTCTTACGCAGTTTTGCTATCATGAGCTATAAGAACAAGTGTGACAACACTCCTAAACTCTGAGTTCTTCCATTGACTCTCAGCAACCAAGTACATCCACAACACTAAGGGCTGCGGAGGGTGCTCTTGGGAAACCTCAGTACAGTAACAATGTTTCATTTAAACTGTCTTTAAAGAAATCAGATAAAACAAGGATACCGTGTAAACAGGTACAAATGGAAAGAGTGATGATAGTCAAAATTGGAAAACTGAACTTGGCTAGGAATGTGAATTCTTCTAGTTTTTTTTTAAGCATTGTTTTTGTCAGTGCCTTAAAAGTTTAGAACTCATGTGTTATTTGTCTGAAAATTACTGAACACATAAGTGGATATTTATTTTATTGCAGTATGAAAGCTTGGAAACAAACTAAATATATCATTATAAAGGAATAATTAAACAAGGTGAGTGTGTAGGACTGGAATGTCATACAGTTGTTCAAATAAAGTTGGATATGTATGAGTGGATAGAAAATCATGAAAATAGTAAGTTTCATAACAATTTGGGCACTTAAACATATTTATGCTTAGAAAGTGCAATTTTTATCTTCCCTGTGTACATACATGGCCTCACACACATCTGTGTACATACACAGGTATGCACAGAACGTGAAAAGATGAAAAGTGCATATTATCCACAGCGGTGGTCTCTGAGAAAAAATTGAGATGGGAAAATTTGCACTTTTTCTGTTATATCGTTGATTTATAAGTTATTGCACGTACTGGTTTAAAAATGTAAACATGTAAATTAAAATATGGAATTTGGGGGAGGACCAACGAAAGAAGAGTATACTTCCTGTTGTATTTCGGCGATATGTAAGTCTACCCGGAGCCCTGGGCACCTGCCCACACGTCACGGCTGGGCCTGCGGCATGGCAAATAGGGCATGAGCAGGCTCCCGCTGCTCCTCCAGGCGAGGTCAATCTCCCTCGCTAGGTTTTGTTCATGTGGGAACGATGAACTACTTAGCTTTCCAGATCTAATTTTATGTGATTCTGTAATCTTCACTGTTGTATACTCGCCTGAGTGCTGCATGGAAATGTAATATACATGTAACTCCTTATCGGTGTTAGTTTCCACGCTCGAGTAGGCCGTGTGTTTCCCTGAAGAAGTCGCACTTGGGAACAGAGGCCAGATCCTGCAGTTTTTCTGCAGACAGAAGTCGTACAATTTGTTAATCTAAAATATGAAATTAAAGTGTTTTCTGCTTTCGCGTTTCTTGCCATGTGACCCATTGGCAAGAGAGAGAGAGAGAGAGAGAGAGAGGGAGAGAGAGAGAGGGAGAGAGAGAGAGACAAAGAGAGAGAGAGAGAGGACCTCAGCTCTTATCTTCATCATACGCAGTGAAAAGAATCGTATCTAGTACATAACTTCGCTTCCCTCTCTGGTCTCGGTTCCTCCTCCACGCCGAGCACAGCTTTATATTAACCCAGGTTACTTGTGGAAGAGCGTGACAAACTATGGCAGATCCATGCAGGTCAAAATACTAGCGATAACGCAGCGTGCATTTCAGAAGGAACGGCCATCCGGAGAGACTGTTTTACTTTTTCCAAGGTATTGAGTTTCTAGCGGTGTCACGTTAGGTACAGCGGCACGTGGGACAGGTGGAAGGATGGTTGGCTTCTCTGTGCAGCCAGGTAGATGCCTGATTCTGGTGACCATACAAGAGCTAAATTTGATAGATTAATAAACTGAGGCTTACGGTTCTCCATAAAGGTGCTGTGTTTGTTCATTCTTACTACTTATTGTTCCAATACTTTTATTTTGTTTCCAGGAAAATAAACAAGCACACTTTCTGAATGCTTTTGGATTCAAATTTCGACACTTTTGTATTGAGAAACACAACTATCAAAATTTTACTAGCATTAAGAAACTGCTCACTCTGTTTCTTTAAATTATCATTAAACTAAAATTACACTGCTAGCCTTTATATTCCACTTAAGAGATTCTATAATTATAATAATGTTCCCATTTACCATGTAGGCCCATCACTTACAAAGAGACATTATTGTCTATCCAAATACTCCAAAATGTAAACAAATTTCAACTGGAATACCCACACATTATAAAAGAAATTTCCTTTATTGTTTTGTGTGCTGCTAAATACTATTTAGTTAGATAATTTAATATTATTTATACATCAGATGGCATAGACAATCGAGACAGATGAAATAAGAGTTCACCTTTACATATTGTAAATGTTGGGTTTTCTGAGTTATATTTTAGGTGTGACTATATGGTAAAACGTTGCATTTTTACTCTGTATTCCTTAAAACGGTGTGAGTATTGAAACATGTATTTTTAAATAAAAATGTGTTAATGTGTGTACAAATACATATTCATATATTACATATTGTGTATAAAATGACTGCATGTTATTTATATAACTTATGTGATACATATCACATATAATTATGTGCATAGGCATCATTGTTATGTATATGTACAGTAAATTTTTGTTCTATTACCCAGGGTCTAGATTGATTACAAATGAAAATTTACCTAGATTTCAGTTTCCTCATTTCCATATTGGAGGTAATGGCAATTGTCGTAAATCATTTAAGATAGAGGTTAAACTAGATCACAAATACAATGTGTCTGAGATCGATCAGTCAATCAGTAAACATTCTTTTCATTATGTATTGGTAATTTCAGTGCCACAAAACGAGCTTTTTTATTTTTATTGGTCTTTTCACACTGCGACTTTGATTAGACTATTTAAAGCAGAAAATTGAAGCTACTACTCCGCATTCAAGTGAGACATACAGCCCTATGCCACAATTAAGAGTGTAGACTGTATATCCTAAAATTTTGTTGCATTACCTCAGAGCCATTGAAACGAGTGTTCTGCATGAAGACTAGCTGCGGCTTTCAACGACAGAAAACAGAAGAAATAACCACATTCAGTTCAAGACGATATTACTGTTATGCCTCATTTCTCACTAGTTCTTAACAGGTAGTGGCACCTGGAACAGTTTGGTTGATCTTTTTGGGAATTAGAAATGGATTATGTTATATCGTCCGCCTGATTTGACCCTAGGAAAGACCTATTATGAGTTTTTCATGTATTTTATAAATTTAGTTTTATATGAATATTTAATTGGTGTGTGGGCAATTTGCATGGAAATTTTTCGTTTTAACAATTGTAGAATAAAATAGCATTTATTCCAGATCAGAAATGCTATTTGGTACTTTGTTGTGAATGATAAAATGTAATCTCCAAAGAATGTATGAACCTCTCCCCCTCACTCTCGTGTATGCATAATATGGAATTACAGCTTGCCCTTCAGCCCACCTCTCATTTCAGATTTATGAAATTCACCGGAAATGGAGACTTTATTTTATATTTGCAAATGGAGATATCTAGGTCAAACATTACCACTAGTGACTAAGTGATCACTAATAGCAATAACAAAACTCTGACCTCAGAACCTCAGTAACACAGAGCATATTTACAAGGTCACAGCAACCCTGGAAAGCTCCCAGCAAAAGCTGATAGGTTTTATTTTGTAAAACATTTTGAATCTTTCCTTAGAGATGCAAATGGTATTTGATAATTAAACATTATGTGTAAAACATTAATATTTAATAAACTTACTTAAAAATAAGGGGGATAAAGGAATAACGCCAAACATGGACGTGCAGGCAATACGGGGAGAGGCGGAAGAACTACAGGGAGGAAAACTCTTTAAGAGTTTGACACATTTTAATTCAGAAAGAAATTAAATTTTTTATTGAAAATCAGGTTTTCATTGTAAAACAAATGTCTCCAGGCTTCATAAGTGCCTGTTGCTATAAATGGCTCATAAACGTATAGAACTGGATATTGCCGGCTTGACACACACTTCCACTGCACGCGCGAGCACACACACACACACACACACACACACACGCGCACTGTACACTGACAACACAGCCCAGACCGTGTTTCAAAATTTGCCTTGCAGAGCTAGCGAGATGTCTCTCTGATTTTAATCTCCCTGTCTGTTATGGCTTGTGTCTGGGTGTCCCACCAAAGTCTCATGCAGCCATGGGCGGGCTTCTACAGTTTGTGATTGATCCATGGTTCAATGCTGGGATTATGGGTGTGAGTGCTGCACCCGCCCTGGGGCTGGTAGTTTGCATACACTGTAAGGGAGGGAAAGTAGTTTGCTCTCTGCTGCTCCTCCCTTTTGCTCTTGTTGCCTTTGCTGTCTTCCACTGCCATGAACAGCTGCCCTCTGCCATGTGCCACCCTGCCTTGGAGCCAGCCAAGTACGGACTGAAACCTCCACAGACTGTGAGCTAAATAAACCTTTCCTTCCTTAATTTCAGGTGTCAGGTATCTTGTCTCAGCAAGGAGAGAAAAGGAACCAAGACGCTGTCAGAGCACTGCCCATGGTGTCCTTCCCACCCTGGCGCTCTGGGGCTCTTTCTCAGGGGCCAGGCTGCCCGGCGCAGACTCTTGTCAGCACCCGGGCGGCTCCTGGGCCCCCTCCGTCCGCTCTGAGCTTACTGCCACCTCCTGCACGGTTGACGCCTTCCTCCCAAGCGCTGCCACTGCTAAGGAAGTGTTCTGCTTGCTTCTCAGGACTGGATGAAGAAAGGAAATACTCTACCGCTGCTGTCTTGGAGGATTGGGAATCACATCAGGAGCACTCTTGTGATGTCGCCCTGTTGCTTTTCCCCAGAGCTCGCGAACAGCCCCTCTGCTAATCTCTACTGCCCTCCACCTCTAATCTAACTCACCCGGCTTCATTCCCAGTTTTACCACTCTCTCTGTGCATACCGTGCAAATACCTTCTCCACTCTCAGTTCAGTTTCCGTTCTTCTCTCATCACCATCCAGCTGTGATTTACTGGACTTTCTTATGTGTCTCTAAGATCGATACCTTGAGAACTTACCAGACGTTACCTACTCAGTTTTCAACCTCCAATAAAATCATACATTTACAATGTTTGGGAGTTAGGAGAAAGAAGAAAATGTGAAGAAAATCGCAGTTCTGGGCCAAAGGAGGAGTTCTATTTAACATTTCACAATAGATCCTGCTAAAAAATAGATACACAGAAAATTATGAAGTGACTTTCTTTGTACATGAACTTAATACTTTTGATTACATAAAACTAGCTTTTCTGTAGACTTCAGAGGTCAGCGTGCAGTTTTCTTCTGTAGAAAATAGTAGTAATATACTCTATATAGTCAATTTCAACATAGGAATTTTTGCTTTTATTTTATGAATATTTTACTAAACTTTGAATTTTATTTTATCCTATTTTTTGTTTTGCTTTGTTTCTTTTTCTGAGACAGAGTCATGCTATGTATTTTAGGCTGGCCTTGAAATAGGTATGTAGCCCAGTCTAGTCTCCAGCTAAAGCCTTCAGAGTGCTGGGATTATATGCTGGGATTATGTCCAGCCTCAACTTTAATTATTACAACAATTTCAGTTTTATAAAATTATAAGTAAGTTTATGCAAAGGATTCTAAATATACTGCACACCTAATTTCTTGCATGAATAACGTTTTAGATTACTATGTCTGTACTGAGCACTTGATGTACTCATGTTGATCTGTTATTATGAATTAAAATTTAACCTTTATTCGGTTTCCTCAGGACTTTTAGTGTCTTTTTTTTGCTCACACAGAACATCACTTTATAATCAGTTCCATGTCTCTTTGTGATCCCTTTGACTGTGTGGTCATTTCAGATACTAAAATTTTCATTATTTTTTACAATCTTGGTGATTTTGAGATCAGATACTTTGTAAAAGGTCCTTAAATTAGAAACTTTTAAAATTTGTTTTCAAGATTAAAATGTAGGTGTATTTTTCTTTGGGGAGAGGGAGTGGAAGTCTACAGAAATAAAATGTCCCTCTTACGTTATCTCAAGGCAACTAAGTATTTATGACACCACTCTGGAGGATAGTCTTGATTATCTGATTTGACTTAGTGTCTGTGAGGGTCCTTCGCTGGAGTCTTAACCTTTTTTTCTCCCTCTCCACACTATATTTTTCAAAGAACATCTCCATGCACAGACCATTTGAAACTCATACTTGGGAGTAGTTATCTACTTAAGTTATTTGACATCTGTGCATAGGTGATTAGTTTCCTCCATTTGTTTATTAAATCATTTGCTCATATGGATATAGAATTACAGCTATTTATTTTATGCTATTATGTATTCTCCAGTGTCACTATGTTTGCTAAGATTTCTGTATCCAGTATTACCCAACATGTCATTCATTACTCAAGACAAGTTGCTCCAGCTTTTGCCGTTGAGAAATTGAGAGTCCCTTTGGCTTCTGAATTGGATTTCTTTTTCTTTTTTGAACTGAGACTCTAACCTAATGCCTGTGCTGGAGCTCTACCCCTGTGCCACACCAGAGGCCACTTCTGTGTCTCTTTAACAGTATAATTGGGTGTGACTTTTTCTTGCACCTTCTTGTTTTATGTCACAACACATCACTACAAGTTCACATATTATATTTCTGTTCAGTCCAAGATTGTGGAGTTTCATCAAGGAACCTGTGTCCTTTTATTAAAGAATTGCTATAGAAACCAAGATTGACGCACTTGGTGTGCTTGTTACTACTAGGGTGTGTTTGAATCTAACTCCTCTTACCTGACAGAACATAAAGATATACATGTGTACTAACTTGCATATATACTTATGTACATGCATGTGTACATGTTGAGAACCCCTAATGTGAAAGTACCAAGTAGAATGTACCAAAAATCTGAAATTTTCAGAAATATCCACACCTGACCTCATGTGACGGTCACGGTCAAAATGCAGGTGCACTAAAATATTGTACAAAATTACCATCAAGCTATGTGTATAAAATGCATAAGAAACACAAATATTTTTGTTTAAACTTGTACCCCATCTCCCAGATATTTCATTCTGTATACATATGAATATTCTAAAAATAAAACACTGAAATCTGAAACATTTTTAGTCTCAAGTATTTTGGATAAAGAATATTCCACTGTATTTTAGGGAGGGATAGTTACATCACAAAACTTGATTCATTCCCCTTGAAAAATTTGTAATGTCTCAAAAGTTCTTGCCCTTAGGATGGTAACTTGCCTTTTGATCTTTCATCCACTAAATTAATTCTTGGGTTACTGTATATATTACAGCAGTACAAACTCCACTCATACCTTTGTGGTACATAACTTCCTTAACTCAAGCATAATTCTCACATGCCTTTCCTTCTGCTGTTAGTCTTTCAAACTTCATTTCTGAAGGTAGTTTTCCCACTTCCTTAACACTGAAGTTGGTCAGATAAGTGTAATAACTAAAATTTTACTTTTATGTTATTCTGGGTTTTCTTCTGGTATCTGTGACCTCTTAAACTACTTTAAAATGTGTGCGTTTTAAAGTTCATTTTCTACCCTAAAATATTCTACAGTTTATGACAAAATTTTAATATTATATATTACTTTTACATTAGAATATTTGTACTTTAAACATTTGCCTACACTTCACTCAGTCATCCATTTCTAGGCATTCCTAAGACCCCACCCATCACTGACCTGTTGGTCTCAAGTTCTGTCTTTTGCAGACTGTGACATAGTTAGAATCATGCACTCTGCAGATTTTAAAGATTCATTTTGTCCAATAGCAAAAGGTACTTAAAAGTTACCTTGTGTATTTTCATCTCTGAGATCTCATCTCAATTTTATCATTGAATAGTGTGCAATTTTACAGACATGCTGCAGTTTATTCATCTACTCAAAGATATCTTTGTTGTTTCTAGTTGTTAGTCTATGAATAAATCCGTAGACATTCACATGCAGGTATTTATGCAGTCATAGGTTTCCTGCACACTTGGATAAAAACCTAGTAGTATGGTTAAAGGATTGTGTGATAAGGCTGTTTACTTTCATAAGAGATCATTAGGTGACTGGTCAAGTGACTGTGCCATTTATTTTCCCAACAGCACAAATGAAAACTCCTGTTGCTTGGCACTCTTACTAGCAGTAGCATTTGTGAGTTTTTGGATTATATCCATTCTAATAGGTGGTTAGTGGTATCCCATTATTGATTGAACTTGTGGTTACCTTATGACATGCTCTACTGATACACAATGTTGAACACCTTCCTGTATTCTTATTTTTTCTATATAACAAATTAATTAAAAATTGGCAGATATTTTCTGCAACACTCAGTCGTAATTCTTTCAGTCATAATGAAAATAAACAGCATGCCATTTTTATTATAGCGTGAGATTATATAATTCCCCCAATAGCACCCTAAAATATAAAAATGCATAATTGCAAGATTTTTGCTTTATTTTGTTGATAATGTTGAATGTATTTATTATGTATCACAAATATGTGCTGCTAAAAAGGAAAAATAGAGATCAATGTCTTTTAATAACGTTTTCTACATAAGAAATTGCCTTATAGAAAAACTATTTTAATTATAGTTTTAAAGATGCGGTATTTTTATACAATGGAGTATTACTCAGCTAGAAAGAAAGATAAGCTCGATGATTTTATAGGCAAATGGATGCAACTAAAGACCATACTCATAAGTGAAATAAATCAGATTCACATGTGTAAACATCATATTGTCTCCCTAGTGGAAGAAACTGAAAAAGTAAATAAGATACAAATGGTAAAATAAACATTGTGAAAGGGAAAGAAACTGCTCAGAAAGGATGGGGGAAAGGGGAAAAGAAGGAATATAAGATAGCTCAGATAATTGTACCTCTAATTCCTATTATTTCGTTAAAAGGAACAGTTACTGTTTATATTGCTTGATAAATCTTACATGCCTATATCTGGTAATCCAAGCAACTACTTTAAAGATAACAATATGCAACACAATAACCATTGTTAATTTCTTATCATCTTGTTTTGAAATTCTGTAGCATTTTTGTTTTTTGTCATTGTCTTTAAAATTAAAAAAATTCTTTGTGACCTTAAAATTATAATGATTTTAGATTGTTAAGGTTTTAAAAATATTCTCACTTATGTTCCTAACTCTCAGATTTATACATGTTTAGATATGTATGTAAGGCAAAATAACACATCTTATGAATGAATGTGAAACAATGACTGCATATGTATATTAAATGTACAGAATAATTTACAATAATAGATTTGTATGAGTGCTCAGTTCATTCAACAACAAATCAGAAGTTAATGAAAAACAATGACTTAGGAAATTTTGTGAAGAAGACAAAAATATAAGGATGTAATTATAATGTAATGATGTGTTATCACAATTTTAAAAGATGGAGCACAGTGTCACTGCATAAAAGGAAAGTGGCTGAACTCTGCCTACCTAAGAAGTTTCAGAGGATGTTTTGTTTTCTTCTAAAACATAGAAAATGAAATGTATTCTCTGCTAAGTAATGTGATACCTCTGAATTTCTGAAATATTGGTGAAATGTTAAAGCACTGTCTCTTACCGACAGTCATTAATGACTCTAATAAATAGAAGACTTTAATTCAAACAAACACATTATTTCAAATGACAGAAGTGTAAGCATGACTAATTAATGCATTTGCTAATATTTGTTCCCTATTTATGAGAACATTACCTTGACTTAGAACTAATTACCTATACACATACCTCAGAAAATGCACTCATATCTCTGAGGCCAGATATTCCATCTCATATTTAATGTAATTATAGGTTTTCTGTTTATTGTAAAGACCTAATACATTAATACTTGTCAAAATAACATATATTTATGGCTTTTCTGTTTATTTTAAAGAGCTAATACACAAACACTGGTCAGAATAGTATCATAAATCACAAACATGTAAATTTAAAAATTATGTTTCTAAGTAAGGACTTCATCTTACAAATTTGGATGCAATAGTTCAACAACTGTTCTAATTTATGTATCTGCTATAATTCTTTGGAGAATGAAGCATGATTATTATTATTAAGAGATAGGCATGACTTAATATAATCTTATAAAAGCCCAAGAGAGTTTGGGTATTCTACTAAAAAGGGAACTCAATGTGTGTCAGATTTTTGTTCCTTTATTTTTGAAATTTGTACATAAATTGGAAGAACATTTTGAATCTTGAACAAAAACTCAATAAAATTCTTTAATTTTTAGTCATAATGATCTTCCCTTTTACTCCTCAGTAACTTAACCCCAAAGCTAATTGCAGTTGGGAAAGTGTACTTGCTTTATTATATCTGCATATTTATTTTAATATCCAGTGGAATTTAATGCTGTTCTTTATCCGTGGTGCAGAATTGCTTAGTATGAGCTTATTATGTACTTCAAATACATGATTTTGTGTATCGTCTCAAAGTTGCCATTGGAGAGTTGAGGAATTTGAATAATTTAATAAGAAAATGGAACTCTTTAAAAAGAATGGAAGGTAAAAAATAAAAATTTGGTAAATGGAGAGAGACAGAAGTGTTAAAGGGAAGGGAGTGCAGTGGGGAAAAAGAATTAAGGTATAACATGGACAGGCGCAGATTTCCTAAGGTGAATGTGATTATTATCTATGTCAGATATATACTAATAAAATTAATAAAAAAGTTGATCAATCATTCATTCTTTCTCAGGACAAATGCATAAAACGTGGCAGTATTCTTGTCATTTAAGTCTCAAATGGGGAATAAAAAGCAAATCATATTTTAAAATTCAGGAAATATAGCAAAGCTCATAAAGCTGGAGTGTGGACGCTTCTTTTTAGGAATATAGGAATGCAATGGTTAATGATGGGCCGTAGATCAATTAGGAAATTTCTCTATGAGTTGCTTTAAAATAAAGCAGCATCCGTTCTGAGTGCAGAACCTCTTTTATCTTCACAGTGTGCTGCATTTGTTTACATAATGTCATGCCGACGACATTCGGCCGCACAGTATACCTGTTAGCTGTATAACAGCCTGGACTTTTCCAATGTTCCCAGTGTTACGCTGCGGAGATGTGCTCAAGGTTGCAGGAGTTAAGCCTAATGTTTGATTCAGATCTACAATGTCACCCAAAAGTCTCAAGTGCTTAAAAACAGGGCTTTGCAAAAGAGATTAGATCACGAGGGCACTATATTCATTAGTGGATCTACTCATATATGAGTTTATGTGCTCTTCAGAGGGGTGGTCTGGTTGCAAGAGGAGTTTAATGGGGGATTGACCTGGACGAAAGTATTTTTGTTCCTAATTCTTCCCTTCTCTTTCTGCTTTCCAACTGCCAGGAGGAGCACAGTTATCTCTCCACAGGCTCTTCCGCCACCACGTTTCTGCCTTGCAGCCAGCCATGGACTTAACTCACTGCAACTGTGAGTCAAATACACACCTCCTCTTTAACACGTGGTGGGTGTGCGATTGCTTTTCCAGTAATGGAAAGGTGGCGAATACTTCCTGAAGTCACTCACGTATGAAGGGACACAATCACACACAGTTTTAATAATGCCAAGTTTCTGATAATTCCTAGCTTATTAAAATCAGCTGACAGATTTTGTGAAACAGTTTGTTGGTCCATGTCTTTATACATGTGTTTGTTTGTTTGGTATTAGGGCTTAATCCCAGTGCCCCATACATGCTAGACAAGTTCTCTATCACTGAACTATACCTCCAGTCCTTTGAAATCGTTTTAGTGTTGTGACAGGGTTTTGCTAAGTTGCAGAGCTGCTCAGGTTGGGCTGAAACTGCGACCCTCCTGCTCTCACCTCCCACAGTGCTGGCAGCACAGCTGCGTGCTGCCACGCCCAGACCCTGAAGGTCGATTCAGGACATGTGAGGAAGGGCCACAGTGCTGGCACTGTTAACACATTCCCAGGTGATGCTGATGTTCTGGACTGTGGGTGACACTGCATCACCACGGGCTAAGACAGGGCTGCCCACCCACTGACTGTGCGAGCTTCAGTGGTCTTGTTTAAGCGGAGGAAGTACGCTTACTTCTGGGCGTTGCACTCTGCATCCTCGGAAATAAGGACTTCCATTTTGAGGTGAATATAATTTGCTTAGTATTTTGAGTTTTCTTTTTGTGGCAGGGAAGACCTGTGAGGAAAGACACGGAGGGAGGGAGGGAGAGAAAGAGAAAGAGGTAGAAAGTGAGGGCCAAAGACACAGAGACGGAAATGCAGAGATTCCACTCACCTCTGGGACTGTGACCTGGATGTTTGAAATCAAATCAAAAACACGTAGCTTGGGGGCTGGGGATTTAGCTCAGCGGCAAAAGCGCCTGCCTGGCAAGCGCAAGGTCGTGAGTTCAGTTCCTGGTACCGGAGAAAAACCAAAAAACAAACAAACAAACAAACAAACAAACAAAAAAACATGTAGCTTGTCACATGTAATATATAAGCAATATGTATTTCTTATAGTACTTACTTAATTGACCTCAGATCTGAAACTTATAAATTGGTAATCTTGGTTCATATGCTTATTCTGAGCCTTGTTAATGAAGATATTAAGAACAATGGAGGTTTAAGATGGGTTTATTAAAAAAAAGATGGGTTCAGGG